>NW_028197177.1:77500-361095 GCF_050613455.1 Vespa mandarinia | reverse complement strand
CTGTCTTCTTTGGAAATTTTCTTACTATTTATGGGAAAGTTATTCAAATTCATCTCGAACCAATGGGACTGTCGGACCTGGAAATATTCCGTCCTGACGAAGGAAAGATATGCGATTGAATCTCGAACAAACGTCATTGTTGGACTTGGAAATTTCGCGACTATTCAAGGAAAAGTTATACGAGAACCTGTCTAACCAATACAACTGCCGGACTTAGTAATATTCAGATTTGTCGAGGGAAAGTTATGCGAATAAATTGTGAACCAGTGAGACTGTCAGGATAGGATAAATTCGAACTAGTCGTTTGCCAGTTATGAGAGTAGCATGTGAACCAATTCGAATGTAAGGCTTGGAAATATTCCGACATAGCCGATGAAAAGTTATGCGAGTGCCTCTCGAGACAATGCGGCTCTCGGATCTGGATAAACTTGGACTAGTTTTGGGAAAGAATGCGAGTGACTTGTAAACCAATGCGACTGTCGAACTTGGAAATATACCGCCTAGTCGGGCGAAAGTTATGCGAGTGAATCTCGAACAAATTCGACTGTCAGACTTGCAATTATTTCTACTAGCCGTGAGAAAGTTATACGAGTTATTTGTGAACCGATGCGATTGTCGAACTTGTAAATATTTCGATTCGTCCAGGGAAAGTAATGCGAGTGGCTTGTGAAGCAATGCGAATGTCAGACTTTAAAACTTTACTTTTACTAAACGGTGGAATGTAATGCGAATAACTCCATTACCAATGCTACTGTCGGATTAAGACATATGCCGACTAGTCGAGTGAAAGTTATGCGAGTGAATATCAAACCAATGCGACTGTCCGTCTTGAAAATATACCGTTTATTCGAGGGTATGTTATGCGCATGCCCCGCTAGTAAATGCGTCTGTCAGACTTGGAAATATTTCGTCTAGTCGAGAGAATATTATGCGAGTACATTTTGAAAAGTGCAATATTCGAACTTGAAAATTTCCCAACTAATCGAGTGAATGTTATGCTTGTGTCTCACGAAACAATAGAACTGTGGGACTTAGAAATTTTCCGACACGTCGATAGAAAGTTATGCGATTAATTTGTAAACCAATGCGACTGTCAGCTTGAAATATTACGCACTAGTTGATGGAATAATACACGAGGGGCTTTCGAAACAATGCCGTTGCCGGACATAAATATATACCAACTAGTCGAGTGAGAGTATTGCGAGGGTCTCGTGAAACAATGTGACTATCGGACATGGAAATATTTCTACTAATCGAGGGAATGTTATGCGAATAACTCGATTACTAATGCTACTGTCGGATGTAGACCTATATCGACTAGTCGAGGGAAAGTTACGCAATTGCCTCTCGACTCAATACGGTTGTTGGACTTGGAAATATTACGATTAGTGGTGGGGAATTCATGCTAGTGATTCTCGAATCATTTCGATTGTCCTACTAGGAAATATAACGTCTAGTCGGGAGATTGTTATGCGAGCTCTCGGACAAATGCGGCTGTCGGGCATAGATATTTGCCAACTAGTCGAAGGTGATTTACTCGAGTGACTTGTGAGCCAATGCGACTGTAGTACTGGGACACATCACGACTATTCGAGCGAACTTTATTTGTGTTTCTTTCGATCCATAGCGAATATCATAGTTAGAAATATTCCGACTTTCAAGTACGTCTGGAAACAATGCAATAGTCGGTCCTGGAAATATTCCGACTAGTCGTGAGAAAGTCATACGTCTGACTCTCGGACCAATGCGGCAGTTGGACTTGGAAATATTGCGATTAGTCGAGGGAATGTTATTCGAGTGACTATCGAATAAATGCTACGATCGTACTTGAAATTTTCGCATATAATCGAGGGAATGGTATGTGAGTGCCTCTCGAACCAAATCGACTGTCGAACTTACATGTATTCTTACTAGTCGAGGGAAGGTTATTCGTGTAATTTGTGTACCTATGTGACTGTCGGGGTTGGAAATATTGCGACTGGCCGAGGGAAAGTTATGAGAGTGGTATTCAAATCAACGCGACTGTCGTACTGGGACATATCTCGACTAGACGAACGAATTTTATGGGAGTGCCTTCCGATACAAAGCGTCTTTCGTGCTTGAAAATATTCCAACTTGACAAGGGAAAGTTATGCGAGTGCCTTTTGAAAGAATGCGACCATCGAAATTGAAAATATTCCAATTAGTCGAGGGAGAGTTATGCGAGAGACACTCGATGAAAAGCGACGGCCGGACTTGAAAATATTCCGACTGGAAGAGTGAGAGTTATGCGAATGAATTTTTAATTAATGCCACTGTCAGACTTGGAAATATACTGACTATTCTAAGGAAAGTTTTGCGTGATCCTATGGATCCGATGTGGCTGTAGGGCTTGGAAGTATGCCGACTAGCCGAGGGAAATCATGCGATTTTCTTTGGAACCAATGTGGACGTTGTACGAGGAAGTATTCCATCTATTCGGGTAAAATTTATGTAAGTGCCCCCCGAGCACTGCCGGAATTGAACATATTCCGACATGTAAGGTTATCTTATGCTCCAGAAAAATGCAGCTGTCCGTTTTGGAAATATTCCTACTAGTAAATAGAGAGCTATGTGAGAGAATTGTGTAACAATGCGGTAGCCGAACTTGAAAACATTCCGACTAATCGCGGAAAAATTATGCGAATATCCTGTGAACCAATTCGAATGACTGGGCATGAAAATATTCCGATTGATTGGGAGAAAATTATGCAAGTGATTTTCGAACAAATTCTCGGAACAAACACAATTAACCGAGGAAGAAATCTGCGAGTCATGTCAGCACCAAAAGTTCTGTCGAAACAGGAAATATTTCGACTGGGCCATGGAAGGTTCCACAAGTACTCTGGAACAATAGCGTTAGTCGGACTTGGAAGTATTCCTACTTGTCAAGGGAAAGTTACGCTATTGCCTCTCGAAACAAAGCGACTATCGGAATTAGTAATACTTCGACTAATCGAGGGAAGTTATGTGAGTGCCTCTTGAACCAATTCGGATGTCGGACTAGGAAATATTCCAAGTAGCCAGGCGAAACTTATGAGAGTGCCTCTCCAACCAATGCGGCTGTCTGTCTTGGGTATCTTCCGACTAGTTGAGCGAAAGTTATGCGAGAGCCTATCGAACCAATGCGGCCGTAGTACTTAGAAATATTCCAGCAGGACGATGGAAAATTATATAGAGTGAATCTCAATCTCATACGGCTGTCTGATTTGGAAATTTCCTGAGTATTCGTACGAAAGTTATGCAAGCAAATTGTGAACCAATGCGCTAGCCTGACTTGGAAATATTCCGACTAATCGAGAGAAAGCTATGCGAGGGCCTCTCGCACCAATGCGATAGTCGGAATTAGAAATATTACCACGACTCGAGGGAAATTTGTGCAAGATTCCCTCCAACCAATGAGACTGAAAGACCTTGATATATTCGACTTGTCGAGGGAAAGTGGTGCGATTGCCTATCGCACCAATGCGACTGTCGGACTGGGAAATATTCCGACTAAATCTGTGAAAGTAGTGGCAGTGCCTGCCTCTCGAACCAAAGAGGTTGCCGCATTTGAAAATAATCCGAGTAAACGACGAAAGGTTATGCGTGTGCCTCTCGAACCAATGCAACTGTCGCACTTAGAATTGTTCTGACTAGTTACAGGAAAAATATGCGATTGCATCTCGCATCATTGCGAGAGTCGGATTTGGAAATATTCCGGCTTGTCAAGACAAAGTTATGCGAGTGCCTCGCAAAGCAATGCGGCTGTTGAACCTAGAAATATTTCGGCTATTCAAGAAAAGATATGAAAATGTCTCTCGAACCATTGAGAAAGTAGGACTTGGAAATATTCTGGCTGTTCGAGAGGAAGCTTTGAAAGTTCCTCACGAGCGAATGAGACTGTCAATCTTGGAAATATCCTGTCTAGACGAGGGATAGTTATTCGAGTATCTCCCGAAGCAATACGTCTGTCGGTAATAAAAATGTACAGACTTGCCCAGGGATAGACGTGCGAGTGCTCCTCGCAACGATGCGACTTCTGGTATTGGAAAGATTTTGACTAATCGAGTGTAAGTTTTATGTGTGTTTCTCGGATCAATGCGACTGTCGGTCGTGGAACATTGCGATTAGACGAGTGACAGTTGTGTGATTGACTATCCATTCAATGCGATACTCTGACTTGGAAGTATTCAGATTAGTAGTGGAAAATATAAGAGATCGCCTATCAAAGCAACGCGACTGCCCGATCTGGATACATTCTCACTAGTCCAGAGAAAGTAATGCCTGTATCATATGAAGCTTTGCAAATGTCGGCTTGTATATATTCCGACTAGTCGGGTGAAAGATATGCCAATGCTATTCGAAACAAAGCGACTATCGGTGTTGGTAAAACTCAGACTAGTCGAAAGAAATTTATGCGATTGCCTCCTAAAACATTGCGGCTGTCGGAATTGGAGGATTCCGACTACTCGAGGGATAATTATGCGAATACCTTGGGAACCAATACGATAGTCAGACTTGGAAATATCCCGACTAGTCGAGGGAAACTTATGCGAGTGCCTCCCTAACTCATGCGGCTGTCGGGCTTGGAAGTATTCCAATTAGTTTGGGTAATGATATGTGATAGCCTCTGAAAGCAATGCCGTAGTCGGATTTCGTAACATTTCGACTAGTCGAGGGTAAGTCATACGAATTTCTCTTTAGCCAAAGCGGTTGTCGGTCTTGGTAATATTCCGACTAGGCGGAAGAATCTTATGCAACTGCCTCAGAAAACAAAGCAGCTGTCAGACTTGGTAATAGTCCGACATGTAATCCGACAAGGAAAGTTATGCGTGTGCATCCCTAAACAATACGGCTGCTGTACTTGGACTTATTCCGTCTTGTGAGGATAAGTTATGCCAGGACCCCTCGATAGAATGCGGTTGTAGGACTTACAAATATTCCGTCTAGTTGAGGGAATTTCATTCGAGTGACTCTGGAACCAATTCGGCTGTGGACATTGAAATGCTTTGATCAGTCGTTTGGAAATTATGCGAGTGACTCCCGACTCATTGCGAATGTCAAACTCGGAAATAACGCGACTAGTCGAGGGAATGTTATGCTAGTACCACGAACCAATGCGGATACCGGATTCGTGCATTACCAGCATATTTGAATGAAAGTTATGCGCGTAAATTGTGGACCAATGTGAGTGTCTGAATTAGAACTAACCCGACTAGTAGTGGAAGATTTGTGAGTGCATCTCGAACCATTACGGGTGTTGGACATGGATATATTACGACTAGTGGAGGGTAATATATGCGAATGCCCCTCGGAATTGGAAATGTTCCGACTATTCGGGCGAAAGTTATTCTAGTGTCTCTCGAAACAGAGCGACTATCGGACTAGGTTGTATTGCGCCTAGTCGAAGGTATGTTGTGCAATGACTTAAGAAACCATACGACTGACGGGCTTGGAAAAATTTAGAATATACGAGGGAAATTTATAGGAATGTCTCACGAACCAATGCGACTCTTGAACTTGAAAATATTCAGACTAGTCGCTGAAAGTTATTCGAGTACCTCTCGACAAATATGGCGGTCGGAATGGAAATATACCGCCTAATCAACAAGATGTTATGCGAGTGACTATCGAGACAATACTGCTCTCAGATTTGTAAATACTCCGACTAATCGAGTTAAGATTGTGCGGGTGACTCTCGACGTATTGCGATAGTCGGAATTGGAATTATTCCGAGTAGTCGAGAGAGAGATATGAGTGTGCCTCTCGAACCAGTGCTGCTTACGGTCTTGGTAATATTTCTACTAGTCGAAGTATATTTATGCGAATGACTTGTGATCCAATGCGAATGCCGGTATTGGAAATATTCCGTCTACTCGAAGGAAGGTTTTTGCGTTATTTGTGAACCAATGCGATTGTAGGGTGTTGAAATATTCCGATTAGAGGAAAGAAAAATATGTGAATGCCTCTCAATCCAATGCGACTGTCGGACTTGGAAATATTCCAACTCGTCGAGGAAATATTACGAGAATGACTCTCGAACTAACGAGACTTTCTGATTTAGAATTATCCATACTAGTCGAGAGAGAGAGTAATGCTAGGGTCTTTCGAATCAATGCGATTGTTGGGCTGGGAATTATTTCGTCTTATCGAGTCAGAGTTTTGCAAGTTAATTGTAATTCAATGCGTCTGTCAGAATAGGATATATTCCGATTAGTCGAGTGAGGATTATGCGAATGCTTCTCGAACAAATACGGCTGTCGTTCTTGGAACTATTCCGACTAGACTAGGGAAAGATATGCGATTAACGTGTGAAACAGAACGACTGTCGTAATTGGAAATATACCGATTATCCGAGGGGAAGTTACCTCTTCAACCAATTCGGTCGTCGGAATTGGAAATGTTCCAGCTAGGCGAGGGAGTTGTGCAAGTAATAGGTGAACCAATGCAATCGTCGGGATTGGAATTATTCCGACTAGTCTAGGGAAAGGTATGCGCGTGCCCCTCGGACCAATGCGGCTGTCTAACATGGAAATTTCCAGAGTATTTGAACGAAAGTTATTCGAATAACTTGTGAATCAATGCGACTGTCTGATTTGGAAAAACTTCGAATGTTCGCGGGAAAGCTATGCGAGAACTTATCGAATCAATGCAACTGTCGAACTTATAAATATTTAGACTAGTCGAGAGAAAATTATGCTATTGTCCCACAAACAAACGCGACTTTAGGACTTGGAAACATTCCGACAAGTCGAATGAATTTTATGCAATTATCTCTTGAATCAACGTAACTTTTGGACTTGGAACATTCCTACTAGTCGAGGTAAAGTTATGCGATTGTCTACGAGCGAATGCGAAAGTCTGACTTGGTAAAATTCCCAATAGTCGAGGAAATGTTATGGCACTGCAACCCAAAACATCGAGACTGTCGAACCTAAAAATACTTCAAATATTCGAGGGAAATCTTTAATAGGGTCTCTCGAACCAACGCGACAATCGATCTTGAATATATTCTTACTAGTCGATGTTAATTTATACATATGTCGCTTGAACCAATCCGCCTGTCGCAGATAGAAGTGTTTTGAGCATGGAAGGGAAATTTTTCGAATGCCTCTCGTGCCGATGCGACTACTGGAATTGGAAATATTCCGACTAGTCGAGGGAAAACTTGCGATTGCTTCTCGCAGCAATACGATTGTCGAAATTGGAAATATTCCCACTTGTCGATGGAAGCATGTGCGAGTGACACTCGAGCCAATGGTACTGACAGAAATAGAAATATTACAAATAGTCGAGGGAAATTGTGTGAAAGTCTCACCAAACGATGTGACTGTCGCAATAGGACATATTCCTACTAGTCGAGGGGCAGTTTTGCGAGTGCCTCTCAAACCAATGCAACTGTCGGAACTGGAAAAATTCCAACTAGTCTGGGGAAGGCTGTACGAGTACTTCCCGGACCAACGCGACTATAGCACTTAGAAGTGATCCTATAAGTATAGGAAAAATTATAACACGACCTCTCGAATGCGAAAATCGTTCTTGGAAAGATTACAGCTAGTCGAGGGAAAGTTGGATGATATTCCCTCGATCCAATGAGACTTTCGCCCTTAGAAATATTCCGATCTGTCCAGGGATAATTATGCGAGAACCTCTAAAAACATTGCGACTGTCGCAATTGGAAACATATCGATTATTCAAGAGAAAGATATACTAGTACCTCTCAAACCAATGAGATTGTCAGACATTGTAATTTTCTGATATGTCGAGGAAAAATTATGCGATTACCTCACGAATCAATGGGACTGTCTCACTTCAAAACATTGCGACAAATCGAGAGAATGTTATAAGAGTGCTTCTCTAATCAGTGCTTCTCTCGGACTTGGAAATATTCCGTCTGCTCGAGGGAATTTTGTGCGCTTTCCTCTCGAAACAGTGCGTCTTTCGGATTTGGAATTATTTCAACTAGTCGAGGGAGTGTTTTGCCAGTGCAACTCTAACCAAAACCAATGTTGGACTTGGATCATTCCGACTATAAGAGGAAACGTCATTCGAGTGACTTGTGAATCAAAGCGTCAGGCGGATTTGGGAATGTTATGCGAGTGTCTTTCGAACCACTGCGGCTGTCGGACTCGGAAATATTTTACTTGTCGAGAAAAGTTTCGCGATGGCCTCCCGAACAAATACGGCTGTCGTACTAAGAAATATTCCGACTATCCTAGGGAAAGTAATGCGAGTGCCTCTCGAAACAATGCACCTGTCGTACTTGCTAATATATCGGCTAGTCGAATTATAGTTATGCGAGTGATTTGTGAAACAACTCGAACGTCGGGCTTAGAAAGATTCGGACTAGTCGAAAGAGAGTTATGCGAATGCCTCACTAACCAATGCGAATTGTCCAGAACAAATGCGAATATCGGACTTCGAAATGTTCCGATTAGACGAGGGAAAGTAATGCAGGAGTCTTGGGAAAAAAGCGACAATCTGAATAATATTCCGTGTAGTTGAAGGAAAGTTATGCGAGAGCTTCTAGAATTCACAATGTGGCTGCTGGACTTGAAAATATTCCGACTAGTCGTGGGAGTGTTATGCGATTGCCTCTCGACATAAAGCGACTGTGGGAATGGAAATCTTCCAACTGGTCGAGGGAAAGTTATGCGACTAATTAGAGAACCTATGTGATTTTCTCGGTTGGAAATACATTTCGACGAAAGGCTGTGTGTCACGACGCACTGTCGTTACCTCAACGACAAAGTTGGCCCATTGTTCGCAAAGCTAGATACGTTAGCAGCTAGAGAATGGGGACTCCGCCACTGCGCCCAACGAGTGATCTATCGAGGCGTGTTCACCCCTACGGTCACGTACGCGCTAGCAGGATTGTCTGATCTATGCACGGAAAGGATACTCAAAAAGTTAAGCGCAACACAGCGATCGGCCCTCATCTCGGCCACATCCACGAATCGCACAATTGCTACGGAGTCCTTCTGCGTCATAGCAGCTGAGTCCTCGATAGATCTCCAATTATTGAAACGAAGGAGACTATACGATATTAAGAAAATAGTTGCTCAAAGACAATTACGCTAAACCGGTAGGCACGAATATCAAACGCGCGATAGCAGGACAGGGCAATGAGGAAATCTAAAATCTAGGCAGTAGTTTGGCAGTATAGGTGGGAATTCTCCTCCAAGTGGAGGACAACATACGCGTTACTCCCGAACATCAGGAACAGTATAGCTGCTCATTTGGTCTTTCCAATCTCATTCACAAGTCTGTTCTTGCAAGACACGAAGCCTTATAGGCCAAGCTGACGTCTCCGGACATCATCACGGAAGAATCATGCAAGGGTGGCGAAGTGGACACGGTTTCGCACCACATCTTCGACTGTCTGTTTTACGAACCACACAGAGATGCTCTTTAAGAAACTTTCCGTGAAATGAGTTGGTCAGAAGCAGCGAGACATCTTGTCTCCACGGCCGAGGTCTTCATCCTCTTTGCAGAATTTTGCAAAGAATTCCTCATTACAAAGTGTCATTTGTTCATGAATTCTGTTCAGCCGGGAATGTCGGCGTTCCGATGGTGGGGGTGGGTGCCTGTAATCCTCATGGGTCAGCCCACTCTCGAACAAGATATGGTAGGAGATGCTCGTACGCACCTTCCTATTTTCCGTATTTTCCCACCACCACCAAATCTCACTAATAGATCTGCTATCCTTCTAATCCCATCCCATCCTACGGAACGAGTTGATCGCTTGCGGAACGTGAGTGGACCTCTCCGGCGTTCCCCATGGGCAAGCCCGGCATAGACGTGGAGTTGTGTTGATGCGAGTATGTTGGTCGTGGCTAAACCGCTCACACAGCCCCGCCGGCAGGAGTTTTGGGTTTTTCCGAGTACGGTCACTTGGCCTTGGTGGATGCTGCTAGTAGATAGCTCCGAAGCGTTTACCCGAATGGGAGAGGTAGGATAAGTGCAGGCACACAACGGGTGCCTAGCTTTACTATATACTGTCGGACCTGGAGGCATTCCGTCTAGTCGAGGGAAGGTCATGCGAGTATATCATGAAACAATGCGACTGTTTGACCTAGTTATATTGCGACTAGTTAAGGGAAAGTTATGTGAGTGCCGCCCGAGCTTATGCGACTATTACTCTTGGAAATCTTTCAAATAGTCTAGAAAAATTTTTGCGAGTGCTAATCGAAACATTGCGACTGCTGCACTTAAAAAATTTCCGACTAGTAGTTGGGAAGTTTTGAGAGAGCATCTAGAACCACTGCGACTTTCGAACTTAGAAATATTCCGACTAGTCATGGGACAGTTACACGGGTGACTTGTGAAACATTGCAACTGTCCGACTTGGAAATATTTCGACTAGTATAGGGAAGGTTGTGCGAGTACTACTCGGACCACCGCGACTATAGCAATTAGAAATGCTCCTACCAGTTTAGAGCATATCGTGATAGGCCTCCCCATTACGAAAGTCATTTCTAGAAATATTATGCCTAGTCGAGTAAAAGTTATGTGATAGTCCCTCGAACCAATGCGACTTTCGCCCTTCGACATAGTTCGACCTGGCGAAAGAAAGAAATACGATATCCCCCAGAAATATTGCGACTGTTGGAATTGTAAACATTCCAACTATTCGAGAGAATGTTATGCGGGTGCTTCTCTTACCGGTGTATCTTGCGGACTAGAAAATATTCTGTCTGCTCGAGGGAACTTTGTGAGCGTTCTACTCGTACCAGTGCGTCTTTCGGATATGGAAATTCTAACTAGTCGAGAGAAAGTAGTGCGAGTGCTTCTCGCACCAATGCGACTGTCGGAGTTAGGAATATTTCGACTACAGGAAGGAAATTTGTGCAAATACCTGTCGCAACAATGCGACTGACGGACTTGGAAATATTTCGACTAGTCGATGAATAGGTATTCGAGTGACTCTGGAACCAATGTGACTGTCAAGCACAGATGTATTCCGACTAGTTGAAAGAAAGATATGCGATTAACTTGTGAACAAATCTGACTGTTTGACTCGGAAATATTCCGACTAGTCGAGGAAAATTTATGCGAGTAACTTATCAATCAATGCAACTGTCGTTCATGGAAGTATGCCAACTGTTCGAGGGAAAGTTATTCAACAGCCTCTCTATCCAATACGGCTGCCGGACTTGGAAATATTCCAACTGGTCTGGGGAAAGTTATCCGAGTGCCTCTCGGACCAACGCGACTGTAGGACATGGAAATATTACGACAATTCGAACGAATTATAGGCGATTTTCTCTGGAACTAATGTGGATGCTGTATTTCTATATTTCTGTATTTCTATAAATTCTAACATGTCTGAAGAAATTTATGAGAGTTCCTCACGACCCAATACGGTTGTCAGACTTGGACATATTCTGACTTGTCAAATGTAATATATGCGAGTGACCATTGCGGCTATCGGACTTAGAAATATTTCGACTAGTCTAGGAAATGTTATGAGAGTTCCACTCGAAACAATGCGGCTGTCGGATTTGGAAATAACCCGATTAGTCGAGGAAAAGTTATGCGATTGGCCCTGGAAGCAATATGTTTGTCGGATTTGAAATTATTCCGACCAGTCAAGGGAAAGTTAGGCAAATCCATCTCGAAGCAGTACGACTGCTGGTTTTTGATATATTTCGACTTGTCGAGGGAATGTAATGCGAATGCTTCTGGTGCCAAAGCGACTGTTGAAACTTGAAATGTTCCGTCTAGTCAACAGAATGTTGTCTATGTGCCTCTCGAACCAATGCGAATCGCGGTCTTGGAAATATTACGACCAATCGTCGAAAAGATATGTGTATAGTGACTTGTGAACCAATGATATTTGAGGACGTGGTAATATTCCGTTTAGTCGAGGGAAGTTTTGTGAGCTCCTCTCGAACCAATGCGGCTGCCGCATTTGGAAATATTTCGACAAGTCGAGGGAAAGTTATGGGAATGATTCTCGAAACATCGCGACTGTCGCATCTAGGAAAATTCCGACTAATTGAAGAAAATGTATGCGCGTGCCTCTTGAACCAGTGCGAACGTCAGACCTGGAAGTAGTCCGACTATACATAGTAAACTTATGCTAGAGCATCTCGAACCAATGCGAATGTCGTACTTGGAAATATTCCGACTAATCGAGGTAAATTTACGCGAATGACTTGTGAGCTAATGAGACCTTCGGATGTGCTAATTGCCGACTAGTCAAGAGAAAATTTTGCGAGTCAATTGTATTCCAATAAGAATACCTAACGTGTTAATAATCCGACTAATCGAGGAAAATTTACGCGAGTGCTTCTCGAACCAATGCGATTGTCGTACTTGACTATATTCCTAGTAGGCGAGGAAAAGCAATGCGACTACCTATTGAACAAATGTGACTATCGGACATAGAAATATACCGACTAGACGAGGGAAAGTTATGCAAGCCCCTCTATAAGCATATGATTGTTGGTCTTTAAAATATTACGATTAGTCTAGGGAAAGTTCAACGAGTGCCTTTAGAAGCAATACGACCGCTTGTCCAGAAAATATTTCGACTAATCGAGGGAAAGTAATGGGAATGATTCTTGAAACAAAACGACTATCGCAGGTAGAACAATTCCGACTATTCCAGGAAAATTTATGCCAGTACCTCTACAATCAGTGCGACTGTCGGACTTGGAAGTATTCCGCCTAACCAAGGGAAAGTTATGCGAATGCCTCTCGAAACAATACAACTATCAGATATATAAGTAGTATGACTAATCGAGGGAAAGTTATGCAAGTTTTGCTCGTACTAATGCAACTAATGGACTGGGAAATTTTCCGACTAATCGACAGAAAGTTATTCGAATGACTTGAACCAATCCGAATGAATGAACCAATGCATCTTTCGGATACAGAAATATACCAACTACGCAAGGAAAGTTATGCGAGTTCTTCTCAAACCAATATGACAGCAGGTCTTAGAAATATTCCGACTAAACGAGAGAATATCATGCGTGTGCCTACCGAACCAATGCGACAATCGCACTTGGATTTATTCCGACTAGACGAGGGAAAGGTATGCGAGAGCCTAGTGAATTCATGCGACTGTCGGATTTGGAAATGTTCCGATGTGTCGAGGAAAAATTAAGCGAGTGACGTGTGAACCGATGCGACAGTCGGAATTGGAAATATTCCGACTTGTCCAGGGAATGTTATATGAGTGACGTTTGAACCAATGCGACTGTCGGTCTTGTAGGTATTCCGACTAGTCGACGGTAAGATATGCGAATGCCTGATGGAACAATGTGACTGTCGGTCTTAGAAATATTTCATCTAGTAATGGGAAAGTTTTCCGAGTCCTACTCGAAACAAAACGAATATAGGTCTTGGAAATAAATGCTATATTCAAGGGGAAACCATGCGAGTGGCTTGTGAACAAATGAATTAACGGACTTGGAAATTTTCCGACTGTTTCAGGGAGTATTATGCAAGAGCCTCTCGATCCATTGCGACTGTTAGACTTGGAAATATTTTGACAGGTCGAGGAAAACAAAAGTGAGTAACTTGTGTACAAATGCTACCTTTTGACGTTGAAGTATCCGTCTAGTCGAGAGATAGTTATGCAAGTGCCTTTGTGACCAATGAGGCTGTCGGACATGGTAATATTGCAACTAATTGGGAGACAGTTATGTGAGTGCCTCCCGAAACTATACGGCTGCCGGACTGGAACATATTCCTACTAATCTATGGGAATTGATACGAGAACTACTACGGCCAATATGACTGTCGGAATTGGAAATAATCCAACTATTCTAGGGAAATCTATGCGAGTGCAAAAAGAACCAAAGCGACTGTCGCATTTGGAACTATTCCGACTAGTGGAGGGAAGGTTATACGAGCGATTCTGGATCCTATACGACTGTCGGACATAGGTATATTCCGACTAGTTGAAAGAAAGTTATTCTATTTACTTGTGATCCAATTCGGCTGTTTGACGTGACAATATTCCGACTAGTCGAAGGAACGTTATGTGAGTGATTCTGGAACCAATACGACTGCCGGACAAGGTAGTATTCCGCTGAGTCGAATGAAAGTAATGCGAGTGACTCGAGAACCAATACGACTGTAGGACTTGGAGATATTCCGAATAGACGAAACATAGATATGTGAGTGATTTGTGAACCAATGCGACCGCCGGAGTTGGAAATATTTGGACTAGTCGAAAGAAAGTTATTCGACTGTCTCACAATTGAAAACAACCTGTCGTGCTCGATTAAATACCGTCTAGTCGAAGGAAAATTACGCAAGTACCCCTATAGTAAATGCGGCTACCGGTCTCGATACGATTCCGTGTAGTCGAAAAATATTTATGCATCTTAATTGTGAACCAATAAGACTGTCGGACTTAGAAAAATTCGGACTTGTCGAGGGATAGTTATATGAGTGACTATGGAACCAAAGAAGCTGTCGTACTTGGAAATATTTCTAGTAGTCGAGGGAAATTTCTGCGATTACTTCTCGAACTAATACGACAGTCGGGCTTTGAAATATACCGATCATTCGAATGCAAATTATGCGAGTAATTAACGACCTACTGCCTGTCGGACTTATAAATGACACGACAATTCGATGGAAGGTTATGCGATTGCTTCTGGAACAAATGCGAATTTCGGACACGGAAGTATTCCAAATAATCGAATAAAAGTTATGTGTGTTGTTCCCAAAACAATATGGTTGAGGTACTTGAAAATATTCCGGCTAGTCAAGGGTAAATTATGCGTGTGATTCCCGGGCCAATACTACTGTCAAAATTGGAAATGATTCGACTAGTCTAGGGAAATTTATGCGAGTGTCACTCGATCATAAGCGACTGTCGGACTTGGAGCTGTTCCTACTAGAAGAGTGAGAGTTATGCGATTGAATTGTGAATCAATGCAACTGTCGAACTTGGAATTATACCGACTATTCTAGGAAAAATTTTAAGTGTTTCTAACGAATCGATGTGGTCGTCGGACTTGGAAATATTCAGACTACCTGACTGCGTGTTTTGCGAGTGAATTTCGGACAAATACGACTGTTGGACTAGGTACTATCCAGACTAGTCTAGGAAAACTTATGTGAGTAGCTCTCAATCCAATGCGGCTGTCGGACTTGTAAATATTCCGACTAGTCTAGGTCATTATGTGAGAACCCCATGAAACCAAGCGACTGTCGGACTAGGAAATACCCCTACTACTTAAAAAAATTATGCGAGTTACTTGTTATACAAATCGAATGACGGACTTGGTAATATACCGATTAGTCGGAAGAAGGTATACGTGTTCCTCTAGAAGATATGCGACTGTTGGACTTTGAAATAATCCGAATATTCGAGTGAAATTAATGCGATTGACTCCCGACACATTGCGACTATCGGATCAGGAAATACCCCGACTAATCGGGGGAAGTAATGCTATTTCCTTTGCAACCAATGAGGAATTTGAACTTGGAAATAACTCAACTAGTTGGTAGAAATTTATGCGAGTTCATCTCGAGATAAAACGTTTGCTGGACATGGACATATTCCGAATAGTTGAGAGAAAATTATTCGAATTCCTCTCGAACCAATGTGGCTGACGGACTTGGAAATTTTTCAACAAGTCTAAGGAAACTTATGCCAATGTCTTGTGAACAAATGTGAATGTTGGGCTTGGAAATATTCCGACTAGCCGAGGGAAAGTTATGAGAGTGCCTTTCGACTCAAAGCGACCGGCAGACTTGGAAGTATTTCGACTAGTTTAGGAAAATTATACGAGTGACTTGTGAGCCAATTCGAATGTCAGACTTGGCAATATTACGAGTAATCGATGGAAAGTTATGCGAGTGCCTCTCGATCCAATACTGTAGTCGGACTTGGAAATATTCCGACTAGTTGAAAAGAAATTAAGCGAGTGACTAATGAGCCAATTCTAATGTCGGAATTGGTAATATTCCGATAAGTCTGGGGAAAGATATGCGAGTTCCACTCGAAACAAAGGGACTGTCGGTCTTGATAATATTACTAAGTATAGTTATCCGAGTGATTTATGACTCAATGCGACTGTCGGGTTTGGAAATTTTCCAGCTAATCGAAAGGAAATTATGCGACTGCCTCACAAACCAAAGCAACTCTCTGACTTGGAAAAATACCGACTAGTCGAGGGAAAGTTATCCAAGTACCTCTCGAGCAAATGCGGTTGTCGGTCTTAAAAATAAACCGACTAATCTTGAAATAGTTACGCGTTTGCCTCTCGATACAAAGCGACTGTCGTACTTGGAAATATTCTGACTAGTCGAGGAAAAGATATGCAAGAGACTTGTGCGCCAATGCGAATATCGGTGTTGGAAATATTCCGACTGGTCTAGGGAAAGTGATGCGAGTGATTCCCAATCAAACGCGATTGTACTTCGATATATCCTGTCTTATCGAACAAATTTTATACGAGTGCCTTTCGAACCAATGCTACTGTCTTGTTTGGAAATTTTCTGACTAAGTATGGGAAACTTATTTAAATACATCTCAAATCAATGGGACTGTCGGACATGGAAATATTCCGCCCTATAGAGGGAAAGATATGCTACTGTCGTACTTGGAAATTTCCCGACTATTCAAGGGTATGTTATGCGAGAGCCTGTCGAACAAATACGACTGTCGGACATGGAAAAACTTCGATTAGTTCAGGGAAAGTAATGCGAGTGTCTTGTAAACCAATGCGTCAGTCCGAATTAGAAGTATTTCTTCTAATCGACGTAATGTCATGCGAATACACCCATTTGCAATGCCACTATCGAACTTAAACGTATGCCGACTAGTCGAGCAAAAGAAATGCGTGTGCCTCACGAACCAATACGGCTGTTGAGCATGGAATTATTCCGACTGGTTGTAGGAAAATTATGCGAGTGCTTCTCGAACCAATGCAGTTGTGCATAGATATATTCCAATTAGTCAAGAGAGAGTTATGCCAGGGACTTGTGAAACAATGGTAGTGCCTGACTTGAAAATATCCTGACTAATCGTGGGAATCTTGTGCGAGCGAATTCTGAACAAATAAGACTGTTGTGTTTGGAAATATTCCGACTAGTCGAGGGAAAGTTATGCAAATACCTCAATTACCAATGCGAATGACGGACCTAGATATATACCTAATAGTCGAGGGAAATTTATGCGAGTGCCTCTCTTACCAAAGTTACTGTTGTACTTGGAAATGTTCGACTTGCCGAGTGGAAGTTATGCGAGTATTTTATGAACCAATTCGACTGTCGTGCATGGAAGTATTCCGACTAGTCGAAAGAATGTTATGCGACTGCCTCACAAGCCAAAGCAACTGCCGGACTTGAAAAAATACCAACTAGTCGATGGAAAGTTGTACAATAACCTCTCGAACAAATTCCGCTGACAGATTTGGAAATATTACAACTAGGTGAAGGAACTTTATGCTAGTGCCACTCGTATCTAATTGACTGTCGGGCGTAGAATTATGCCGACTATTCAAAAAATAGTTATGCGAGAGATTTGTGAACCAATGCGGCTGCCGATCTTGGAAATATTCCGACTAGTCCAGAAAATGTTATGTGAGTACCGAATGAAACAAACCGACTGTCGTACTTGGAAAATTCCGACTAGTCGAAAAAATATTATGCGAGTGACTTGTGAGGCAATTCAACTGTAGGGCTAGGAAATATACCGATAAATCGAGAGAAATTTATGTGAGTGCTTCTCGAACCAATACGATTCACGGACTTGGAAATATTCCGACTGGCACGGGGAATATTTTGCGAGTTCCTCTCAAAACAATACGACTGTCAGACTTAGATATATTCTAACTAGTCAAGGGAAAGTTATGAAAGTGCCTCTCGGACCAATGCGACTAAAGCACTTCAGAATATTCCGACTAGTCGAGAAAATTTTGGCCGCGTAACAACCGAAACAATGACACTGTCTGTTTTGGAATAATTCCGGCTAGTCGAGGTAAAATTTTGCTAGGTCCTCTCAAAGCAGTGGTACTGTCGGACATAGATATTTTCCGATTAGTTAATAGATAGTTACACGAATGCCTCTCGAACCAAAGATGCTGCCGCACTTGAAAATATTCCGACTAAACGAGAGAAAGTTATTCTTGTGCTTCTCGAACCAATGCAACTGTCGCAATTAGAACTGTTCAATCTAGTTCAGGGAAAGTTAAGCGATTGCATCCTGCATAAATGCGATTGTCGGATTTGAAAATATTCTTGGTAGTCGAGGGAAAGTTATGAGTTTCCCTGTCGAAACAATCCGAAAGGCAGAGTTGGAAACATTCCTATTAGTCGAGGAATAGCTATGCAAGAGCATTTCGAAGCATTGCAACTGTCTCTCATAGAAATATTCCGTCTAGTCATGGGAAAGTCAGGTGGCTGCATTTCGGACAAATACTACTATCGCACTTATAACTGTTCTGACATGTCGATGGAAAATTTTGATAGGGCATCCCGTACCAATGTTACTGTCGGACTTGGAAACATTCCGACTGGCCAAGAGAAAATTGTGCGACTGCCCTTTGAACCAATGCGATTTCTCGGATTAGGAAAATTCCGACTAGCTGAGGGAAGGTTATGCGTTTACTTCAAGAAACATTGCATCTATCTGCATTGGAATTATTCAAACTAGTAGAGGAAAAATTACGAAATTGCTTCTCAAAACAATGAGATTTTGGTATTTGGTAATCACCGCCTAGTCGAGAGAATGTTATGCGAATTATTCCCGAACCAATGCGACTGTCAAAATTTCAAATATTCTACCTAGTCGAAGAGACGTTATGCCAGTGCCTCTCAAAACAGTGCGTCTGTCGGGTCTAGATTTATTCCGATTTATCGAGGATAAGATTTGAGAATCCCTCTGGGACCAATGTGAAAGACGCACTTAGAAACATTCCGACTATTTTAGGGAAAGTAACCCGAATGCCTCTCGAACAAATGCGACTGTCGGAGTTGGATCTATTCTGACTAGACGGGAGAAAGCTATGCGAGGAAATTGAGAATCATTGCCAGAATTTAACCACTGTCTTTCTTTAAAATATCCAGAATTGTCCAGGGAGAATTATGCGAGTGACGTGAGAATTAATGTGATTGTTGGCCTTGCAAAGATGCAAAGATTCCGACTAGTCGAGGGAGAGCTATGCGAGTATCTGTGAACCAAAGCTACTGTTGAAATTGGGAATATTCCGACTAGTCGAGGGAAAGTAATACGAGTGCCACACGAACCGATGGTACTGACTGCCTTTTAAATATTCCGACTAGTCGAGGGATAGCTATGTTAGTAACTTATGAACCAATACGAATATCGGATTTGGTAATACGCTGATTAATAGAAGGAAAGTTGTGCGACTGTCTCTAAAAGCACTTCAACAATCGAATCTGGAATTATTATCATTAGTGGAGGGAAACTTGTGCGAGAGCCTCTCCAACCAATTCGTCTGTTGTAATTGTACATTTTCCGACTGGTCGAGGAAAGTTCTGCTAATGTTTCTCAAAACAATGCAAATCCTGATTCTAAAAAGATTCCGACTAGTCGAGAGAAAGTTATGCGATTGTCTCTCTAACAAATACGACTTTCATACTTGTAAACATACCGACTAGTCGGATGAATTTTATGCGATTATATCTTGAATCATCGCAACTGTCGGACTTGGAGCATTCTGACTAGCCGAAAACATGTTATGCGAGTGCTCCTCAAACCAAAATAACTGTTGGACTTGGAAATGTTCCGACTTGACGAGGGAATTTTTGAGTAATTTGCTAGTAATTTTTGATCCAATGCGACTGTTGGGTTTGGAAATTTTCCAACTAGTAGCAGGAAAGTTATGCAAGTGCTTATCCAACAATGCGGCTGTCGGACTTGGAAATACTTCAATTAGTCCAGGGAAACATATGCGAGTGACTTGTGAACAAATCTGACTGTTAGGTTTGGAAATAATTCGACTAGTCGAAGAAAGTTATGCGAGTGCTTCTCGATCCAGAAAGGGTGTTGAACTTGGGAATATTCCGACTATCCGAATGAAAGTTATGCGAGATCCCCTATAACAAAAGTTACCGTTGGACTTGGAAAATTCTCAACTAGTCGCACGAAAGTTATGCGAGTGCTTAACTAAACAATGCGGCTATCGGACTTGGAAATATTTCTTTTAGTAAAGGGGAAGGTTGGAATGGGATAATTACGACTAGTTGAGGGATAATTATGCGAGTAACACTGGAAGCAATGCGACGGTCGGACATGGAGATATCCCGACTAGTCGAGGGAAAGTTATGCAAGTGCCTCTCAAACCAATGCGACTATTGGTCTCTGATATATTTCAACTAATCAGGGTAAGAATATGCGGGTGCCTCTCTAACCAATGCGGCTGTCTGTTATAGAAATACTCCGACTAATCGAAGAAAAGTTTTGTGGGAGATTTGTAAGCCAATGCGACTGTCTGACTTGAAAACGACCCGACTAGTCAACGGAAAATTCTGCGATTCTCTCTGTGACCATTGCGAATGTCGTACTTGGAAATATTACAACTATTCGATTGAAAGTTATTCGAACCAATCGGCTTGAACCAATACGGCCGCTGGACTTGAATATATGTAAGAGTAATGAAATTTATAATTTTTACTCGATTTTTCCTTTACCAATACGACTGTCGGACTTGGAAATAGTCCGACTAGTTAAGGGAAAGGTGTCCGATTGCCTTTCGAACCAATGTAGTACTTAGAAATATTCCGACTAGTCCCTGGAAACTTATGCTAGTGCTACTCAATCAAAGCGATTGTTGGACATTTAAATATCCCGCATAACCGAGGTATAATTATAATAGCGCCTCACGAAAAAATGAGAATGTCGGACATGCAAATATTTCGATTAGCCGAGGGTAAATTATGTGAGAGCATCTCGGATCATTACGACAGCTAGACTTGGTAGTTTCCGCTAATGCAGGGAAAATTCTGTGAGTGTCACTCGAAACAGTGCGGCTGTCATACTTGGAGGTATTCAAACTATACAGGGGAATGTTATGTGAGTAACTCTCAAACCAAAGCGGTTATCGCACTAGGAAATATTTAGACTAGTCGAGTAAAAATGATAAGTGTGACTCCTGAAACTTTGCGACTGTCGGATTCAAAAATAAACCAACTAATTGATGGATGTTATGCGATTTCCTCTGGAACCAATGCACATATCGTACTTGTAAGTTTTCCAACCATTATGCCAGTTATGCCAAAGTTATGCCAGTGCGTCTTCGTTTAACAAGCCTGTCGGACATGGAAATATTCCTACTAGTCGACTGAGAGCTAAGCGGGTGCCTATCGATCGAATGCGACTGTCGCACTTGGATATATGCCAACTAGTTTAGGTAAGGTTATGTGGGAGCCTCTCGAACCAATACGAAAGTCGGTTTTGGAAATACTCCGACTTGTAGATGGTATGTTATGCAAGTGCCTATCGATGCAGTGCGGGTATCAGAATTGAAAACATCCCAAACTCTGTTGAGAAAATTATACGAGTGCCCCTCGATTCAATACGGCTGTCGGTCCTGCAAGTATTCCGACTAGTCGTGGTAAAGTTATGCGAATGCCTCGCGAAGCAATACGTCTAGCGGTCTTGGAAAAATTTTGACAATTCTTGCGAAACTTATGCGAGTGACTCCCGAATCATTGCGCCTGTCGATCTTGGAAATATTCCGATTAGGCCAGGGAAAGTTATGTGTATGACTTGTGTACAATAGCGACAGTCGGGATTTGATTTTTATTAGTCGAATGAAAGTTATGAGAGTGACAATCGAACCAATGCGGCTCTTATACTTGAAAATATTCCGACTAGACGAGTGAAAGTTATGCGAGTGACTTTCCAACAAAACGGTTGTCGATCTAGGAAATATTCCGACTAGTCGAATGAAAATAATGCGAGTGGCTGCCGACACATTTGCTATTGTCGGACTTGGAAATTATGCAACTTATCGATGGAAATTTTTTCGAGTTAATCACGATCCAATGCGGCTGTCGGTCTTGCAAGTATTCCGACTCTTCGGGGGAAAGTTTTGAGAATGCCTTTCAAATAAATAACGGTGTCGGTCTTGCTAGAATTCCGACCAGTCATGGTAAAGTTACACGAGTGCCTCTCGGACCAACACGGCTGCCGTTTTGGTAATTTTTTTCAATTCGTGTGACACTAATGCGAGTGGCACCCGAATCATTGCGCCTGGCGGAGTTGGAAATTTTCCGTCGAGACCGGGGAAAGTTGTGCTTGTGATACTAGAACCAATGCCACTGCCGGGCTTGACAATATTCTGTCAGGTCGAGGAAAAATTATACGCGTGACTTTGGAGCCAATGCGCCTGTCAGAATTGGAAATATTTCTTCAAGTCGAAAAAAAGTTAAACGAGTGCCTGTCGATCCCATGCGACTCTCTGTATTGGAAATATCCTGCCCAATCGAGTGAATGTTTTACCAGGGCCTCTGGAATCAATGGGGTTGTCGGACTTAGAAATAATCCGATTAGTGTAGAGAAAGTTATGCGATTGCCTCTCGAACTAGTGTGGCAGTTGGAATTAGAAATATTCCGAATATACGCTGGAAACTTACGCTAGTGCTATTCGAATTTAAGCGACTGTTGGACTTGAAAAATCTAGCGTTATCGTAGAATAGTTATACGAGGGACTCCCGAACCGACGAGACTGACGTACTTAGAAATATTTCTTCTATTGGAGAGAAAGCAATATGAGTGACTCTGGAAACAATTCGGCTCTCTGACTTAGAAATATACGGAATAGTTGAGGGAAAGTTATGCGATTGACATGGGAACCAATGAGACTTTCGTGCGTTGTAATTTCCGATTACTTGGGGGAAAGTTACGAGAGTACATCTCCAACCAATGCGATTGTCGCATTTGGAAATATCGCGAATAGACAAAAGAAACTTGTATGAGATCATTTCGAACCACACAACAAACGGATATAGAAATATTCCAACTACACGAGAGAAAGTTATGCAAGTGTATTGTGATCAAATGAGAATATTGTCCGTGTCAATATTTCGAATAGGCGAGGGAATGATATGCGAGTGCTTCTCCAATCAATGCGACAATCGCACTTGGAAATATACCGACAAAACGAGGGAAAATGATACAAGTGCCTCTTGGACCAATGCAACTCTCAGACTTGGAAATATTCCGAGTTCTTCCGTTGCCAACGGAAGGTTATGCGAGTGCCTCTCGAAACAATGCGATGCTAAGTCATACACAAATTTCGAAGTCGAGGAGAATTTTTGCATGTTCCGCTCGAAATAATGCGACTGTCGCAGCTACATATATGCTAACTAGTCACAGGAGAGTTATGAGAGTGCCTCTCGAATTAACGCAAAAGTGGGACTTGAAAGCAATCGAACTAGTAAACGGAAAGTTGTGAAGTAGCCTCTCGGACCAATGCGACTATAGAACTTCGGAATATTTCGACTAGTCGAGAAGAAGCTATACGAGAACTTCTCTAATCAGTGCGTATTTCGGGTTAGGAAATATTCCGCTTAGTCGAGAGATTGTTGATAGCGTAACGCTCGAACCAATGACACTGTCAGTTTTGGAGTAATACCGTCAAGTCCAGAGAAGGGTATGCTAACGTTCCGAAAAACTATGAGACTCTCGGACGTAGGTATATTCCAACTAATCAAGGAAAAGTTATGCGAGTGACACACGGACATATGCGACTATTGATTGGGCTTGGAAATATTATGGCAATTTAAGAGAAATTTATACGAATTCCTTTTAAACCAATGCGACTGTCGGGCTTGGAAACGATACCGCTAATCCAAGAATTGTTATGCGAATGCCTTTCGAACCAATGCGACTGTTTGACCAGGAATAATTCCGACTAGTCAAGGGAAAGTTATGCTAGGTCCTCTCAAATCAATGCAACTGTCGAACGTAGATATTTTCCGAATAGTTGATAGAAAGTTACGCGAATGCCTCTCGAAACAAAGAGGCTGCCGTATCAGCAAATATTCCGACTAAACGAGGGTATTTGTGTGAGTGTCTTCTCGAACCAATGGGACATTCGTACCTAGAAATATTACCATAAGTTGAGGGAATGCTATGCAAGTGCCTCCCAAAACAATGTAATTGTCAGTCCTAAGTATATTCCAAATAGTCGAGAGTTAGAAATGAGAGTGCCTCTCAAATCAATGCGAAAATCTGACTTGGAAACATTCTGCCTTGTCGAAGAAAAGTTATGCGAGCTACATGTGATACAATGCGATTATCGTACTTGATAATATTCCGAATAGTCGGGGGAACGTAACGCGAGTGCCTCTCGGACCAATACGAATATCGCAATTAGAAATACTCCGACTAGTTGAGAGAAAGTACGCTAATGCATCTCAAACCAATGCGACTGTCGCATATTGAAATATTCCAGCTAATCGAGGGAAAGTTATGCTTGTTCTGCTCGATCCAATGCAACTTGCGTACTTAGAATTGTCCGGACTAGTTCAGGGAATGTTGTGCGAGTGCCTCTCAAAGCACTGCTGCTGTAGAACCTAGAAATATTCCAACTTTTCGATAAAAATTTTGATAATATCTTTCGAAGCAA
Organism: Vespa mandarinia; assembly: GCF_050613455.1. NCBI lineage: Eukaryota > Metazoa > Arthropoda > Insecta > Hymenoptera > Vespidae > Vespa > Vespa mandarinia. The sequence continues at coordinate 336,520 of NW_028197177.1, read as the reverse complement.
TGAGAAAGTTGGACTTGGAAATGTCGCGCCTAGTCGAGAAAAAATTTTGCGTGTGCTTCACGAATGAATGAAGCTATCGGACTTGGAAATTTACAGTCTAGTCGAGGGAGAGTCATTCTAGAATCTCTCGAATCTATCCGACTGCCGGAGTTAAAAATGTAAAAACTAGCCCAGGGAAAGTTGTGCGAGTGGTTCTAGCAACGACGCGACTGTTGGTTTTGGAAATATTTTGACTAATCGATTGTAAGTATTGCGAGTGTTTTTCGGTCCATTGCGACTGTCGGACGCGGAACTTTGCGACAAGACGAGTGAAAGTTGAGTGATTGCCTATCCAACCAATGCAAAAGTCTGACTTGGCATTGTTCGGATTAGTCGAGGAAAAGATAAGAGAGTGCCTTTCGAAACAATACTACTGTCGGCTTGTACATATTTCGAATGGACGAGGATAAGTTATGGGATTGCCTCACGTATAAATGCGACTGCCTGTCTTGAAAAAATTCCGACAAGTGGTGGAGAATTACGCAAGAGACCCACAGACCATTGCAACTATCGAATATGGAAATATTCCTATTAGTCTACGGAAAGCTGTGCAAGTACATATCGAACCTGAATTTTCCGAATAGTCGAGGAAAAGCTATGCGTGTACGTTTCGAACGCAATGCGACTGTCTGACTTGGAAATAGTCTGCCTAATCGATGGATAGTTATGCGAATTCTCAATACAATGCTACTGTCAGACGTGGAAATATTCCGGCAAGACGTGGGATAGTTATTCGTGTGTATCCCGAACCATTGCGACTGTAAGACCTACAAATATTCCGACTAGTCGAAGGAAAGTTGTGCTAGAACCTCTCGAAACAAAGCGTCTGCCGGACTCAGTAACTTCCCACTGGTCGTGGAAATATTGTAATAGTTACTCTTCAACAAATACGAATGTCGACTTGGATATATTCCGACTAGTCGAGGGAGAGTTATGCGAGGGCTTCACGAAATAATGCGACGGTCTGTCTTAGATGTATTCCGTCTTTTCTAGGGAAAGTTATGTGTGTGACTATTAATACAATGCGACCGTCGGACCTAGATATATTCCAAGTAGACGAGTGATAGTTATTAGTTTGCCTCTCGAAACAATGCGAAAGACGGACTTGGAAACAATTCGACTAGTTATGGGATATTAATGCGAGTGCATTTCGAAGCAATGCAACTATCACTCATAAAAATAGTCCGACTAGTCATAGGAAAGTAATGCGGCTGCATCTCGGACCATATCTATCATCGCACTTATAACTGTTCTGACTTGACAACGGAAAATTATGATAGGGCTTCTTGTACCAATGTGACTGTTGGACTTAGAAACATTCCGACTAGCCAGGAGAGAGTTATGCAATTTCATCACGAAACAATGAAACTGCCTGCTTTGGAATTATTCCAACTAGTCGTTGGAATGATAAGAAAGTGCTTCTCAAAATAAAGCGACTATGGGATTTGGAAATTTCCGACTAGTCGAAGGAAGGTTATGCAAGTTCCTCTCAATACAATGCTTCTGTCGGACCCAGATATACTCCAACGAATGGAGGATAAGATTTGTGGATGCGTCTGGAACCAATGAGGAAATTGTCTGGAATATTCCGAATTTTCGTAGGAAATTTATGAGAGTGCCCCTCCATCCAATGGGATTGTTGGAATTAGTAGCATCCTTTCTTGCCGAGGGAGAGTTATGCGAATGCCCTGTGAATAAATGCGACTGTCGGACTTGGAAATTTTCCGACATGTCGAGGGAAAGTTATGCAAGCATTGGGTGAATCGATGCGACTGAGGGGCTTGGAAATTCCCCGACTAATCGAGGGATAGTTTTACTAGTAACTTGTGGACCAATGCGAATTACGAACTAGGAAATATTACGACTATTCGTGGTAATGTTATACGAGTGCGCCTCGAACCAATACGATTGTCGGTCTTAGATTTTTCGAGTTGTCGAGAAAAAGTTATGCGATTGACTTGTGATCCAATGCGACTATTTGTCTTGGAAATATTTCAAGTTGGCGAGAAAAATTAGTGCGGATGCCACACGAACCAATACTACTATCGGACTTTGAAAAATTCCCGATAGACTAGGGAATGATTTACGACTACAACTCGAACCAAAGCGACAGGCTGACTTGAATCTATTCCGGCTAGTCGAGAGAAAGTTATTCGAGCGCCTCCCAAAACCATGCATCTGCTAGACCTAGATTTATTTCAACTATCGGAGGGAATAATATGAATATGCTTCTCGTACCAATGCGGCTGTTGGACATGGAAATATTCGGACTTGTCGAGAGAATGATATACGCGTTCCTCACGAAACACTGCGACCGTCGAACTTAGCAATGCTGATTTTAGTAGAGAACAAGCTTTGCGAGTCCATCTCGAAGCAATGCGACTGCTGGACCTAGAAATATTCCGTCTAGTGATGGAAAAGTTATAAGATTGCACTTAAAACTAATGTAATTTTCGTACTTATCAATATATCGACTAGTCGAAGATAGATTATGTGAACGACTAGTGAAACAATGACACTGTCGGACTGAGAAATATTCCGTCTAGTGGAGGGATATTTATGAGAGTGACTCTCGAAATAATTCTATTGTTGGGCCTAAAAATATTCCATCTAGACGAGGAGAGAGCGGTGAGTGACGTGTGTAATAATGCGACTGTCGGATTTGAAGATTCTCCTATTCTTCTAATTCCTGTTGCTTAAAGTATTTCTACTGAAGTACTAAGCCAACTGTCTTGCATATGTTGTTTACGCCCCCTAACCTGAAGTACTTTTACCAAGTACGTTGAACGTATATTCCTCTTTAATTTTTCAAGTCCCTTACTAAAAGTATTAACACCAAAACAGTTATTACACGTTCTGTGTTTTCATTCTAGGTCCCTTGACTTAAAGTACTTTTACTAAAGAACTTCGGTTGTGTTCTTTCCTACTAGTCGGTATATTTCCAATTCTAACAGCCGAATTGGATCAAGAGACACTCGCATAACTTTCCCGCGACGAGCTGGAACATTATCAAGCCCGACTCTTGCATTGGTTAACAAATCACTTGCATAACGTTTCATCTTGTTCATCTAGTTGTAATATTTCCAAGTCCAACAGCCGCATTGTATCGAGAGACAACTGCATAACGTTCCCTAGACCGTTCGGAATATTTCCAAGCTAGACAGTCTCATTGGTTCAGAAGACACTCGCATAACTCTCCCTAGACTAGTCGGAATATTTCAAACTCAAACATTCTCATTGGTTCACATAATGCTCCCATAGCTTTCCCACGACTGGTCGCAATGAATCCATGTCCAACATCCGCTCAGATTAGAGTGGTACTCGCTTGAATTTCCCCTGTTTAGTCGGAATATTTCTTAGTCCGATAATCCCATTGGTTCGAGAGACACTTGAATATTTTTCCCTTGACAAGTCGGAATACTTGCAAGTGCGACATTTGCATTGGTTCGAATGGCACTACCATTACTTTCCTTCTTCTAGTCGGAATATTTCCAAGTCTGACAGTTCCACTGATTCGAGAGGAATTTGCACAACTTTCCATCGACAAATAGAGTTATTTCCAAGATCAATGGTCGCATTGGTTCACTAGTAACTCTCAACAACTTTGTCTTGACAAGACGTAATATTGCTTAATCCCATTGTCGCATTGGTTCGATAGCCAGTCACATGACTTTCCCTCGATATGTCGGAATATTTCCAAGAGCGGCTGTCGCATTTATTCGGGAGGAACTTGTACAATTTTCCTTCGATTAATCGGAATGTTGCAAAGTCGCACAGATGCATTGGTTCTAGTAGCATTCGTTTATCTTTGCCTCTACTAGACGTAATATTAATAAATCTGACAATCGCATCGGTTCGAGATGTAGACTAATAACTTTTCCTCAACTAGTCGGTAAATTTACAAGTCCTAATATCTCATTAGTTCACAAATTAATCGCATACATTTTTTTCGGCTAGACGTAATATTTCCAACACGGATAGTGGCATTTCTTCACAAATTACACGCATAACTATCCATAGACTAGACGGAATATTGATAAGCAAGATGGTCGCACTTGTTCAAGAGGCACACTAACAAATTTCCCCCAACTAGTCGGTATATTTCTAGGTCCGACAGTCACACTGCTTCGAGAGGCGATCGCATGCCTTTCCCTGGACTAGTCGGAGTACTTCCTAATCCGACCGCCGCATGAGTTCCAGAACATTCCTAATATCTTTCCCTTGTCTAGACGGAATATTAACAAACCTGACAATCGCTTTGATTCGAAAGGCAATCGTTTAACTTTCCCTCGCCTTGTTGGAATATTTTCATAGTCCGACAGCTACATTGGTTCGAGGACAAGCGTATAACTTTTCCTTGTCTAGTCGGAATATTTCTAGGTCCAACGGTCGTATTCGATCATCAGGAACTTACATAAATTTCCCCCTACTAGTCTCAACGATTCTGAGTTCGTCAGCCGCTATGGTGCAAGAAGCATTCGCATAACTTTCCCTTAACTTGTCGTAATATTTCTAGTCCTGTTGGTCGTATTGTTTCAAGTGGCACTCGTATAACTTTTCCTCGACTACTCGGTATAACTCCAAACGCGACAGTCCCTTTGTTTAGAATGGCACTATACTATTTTCCCTTGACGTGATGGATTATTTTTAAGTTAGACAGTCGTATTCGTCGAGAGGCAATAGTATAAATATATTTCTACTCGTCCGAATATTTTCAAGTTCAACAGTTGCAATGTTTCGATAAACACTCGCATATTTTTCCCTCGATCAGTTAGAATATTTCCCAGTCCTATTGTCGGATTAGTTTGAGAGGCACTCGCATAAATTTGCTTCGACTGGTTGGAATATTTCCAAGTCCTAAGGTCGCACTTGTTCGTTCAGCGCTCTCATAACTATCCCTCGAATAGTAGGAATTTTTCTAGGTCTGAAAATTGTAATGGATCGATTGGTATTCATATAATTATTCATCTCCAAATTGGAATATTTTCAACACCAACAAATACATTGGTTCGCAGGCCACTTGCATAAATTCCCATCGAATCGTCGGATTATTTCTGATTCCAACAGTTGTATTCGTTCGAGAGGAATTCAAACAACTTCCCGTTGACAAGTCGGAGCATATCTACATGCGACAGTTGCTTAGGTTCGAAGAGCACTCACATAAATTCCCACATACTTGTCGGAACAATTCTAAGTCTGACTATCGCATTAGTACAAGAGCACTCGTAAAATTATCCCTCTACTAGTCCGAATTCAAATCTAACAGTTACATAGGTTCGATGGGAACACTCATGACTTTTTCACGACCAGGTGAAATTCCGATAATAAAGATTCCATTCCCGATAATCGCATTGGTTTACTAGTCACTCGCAAAGCTTTTCCCGACTGAACGGAATATTTTCAAATTCAGCATCCGCATAGGTTCGCGAGGCACACGCATAACTTTCGTTCGACTAGATGGAATATTTTTACGCACGAAATTCGCGTTAGTTTACAAGAAAGTCGCAAAAATTTCCCTCGGCAATTCGCCATATTTCAAGGTCCGATTATCGCACTGGTTTAGAAATTACTCATTCAATTCTCCCTCGAGTACTCGGGATATTTCAAAGATAGACAGCCGCATTGATACACAAGTGTCTCGATTAATGTTTACACGTCTAGACGGATTGATTCCATGACTAACATTCGTTTTGATTCGAGTGGCGCTCGCATAAAGTTCCCCCGATAGTCGGAATATATTTTGCTCCTAGTGTCGCATTAATTCTAGAATCACACGCATTTCTTTTTCTTGACAACTTGGAATATTTCCAATTCCGACAGCCGCATTAGTTATCAAGAGACTCACATAACTTTCCTTCGATTATTTGGGATATTTCCAGGTCCGATCGTTGCAATGATTCTAGGATTACTTGCATATCTTTTCTTGACTGGTAGAAACATTTTCAATTCGGACCGATGCACTAGTTCTAGCATCACTCTCACACATTTCCATCGAGTGGTCGTATTTTTTCCAAGACCGATAATCCCTTCGGTTCGATTACACTCACATAAATTTCACTCGACTAGTAGGAATAGTTCCAAGTCCGCAATCCGCTTTGGTGCGAGTGTCTCTCGCTTAAGTTTCCCTAGACTAGTCTGAATATATCCAAATACAATCTCTTCATTTGTTCCAGAGGCACTCGAAAATCTTTTGCCGTCTAGTCAGAATATTTTCATTACCGACAGTCGCCTTGGTTTACTTATCACACGCGTAGCTCTTCCCGACTAGACGGAATATTTCCAAGTCCTGCGCACTCATTAGATCGAGAGGCACCCGCATAACTATCCTTCGACTAATCGGTATGTTTCCATTTCCGACAGATGTATTGGTTCCAAAGACATATTTGCAGGATTGCAAAAATGCCAACTTTTCGAGGCTTAGTAATGCGAGAAACGTGTGAACCAATGCAGCTGTCACGCTTGGAAATATACAAGTAGTCGTTGGACAGTTATGCGAGTAATGTGAACCATTGAGATAGTCAGGCTTGAATATATTCCGACATGTCGTAGGTATGTCGTGCGAGTGACACACGAATCAATGCAACTGAAGTACTTTAAAATATTTTGATTTGTGAAGGAAAGTTATGCAAGTGGGACTCGAAAAAATGTTACTGATGGGAAACTGACTTGGAAATATTCCGATTAGTTGCAAGTAAGTTATGCGAGTAACTTGAGATCCGATGCGACTTTGGAATCCAATGCGATTTTTAGAAATATACCGATTATGTGAGGGAATGTTATGGGAGTTTCTCTCGAACCATTGCAGTTTTGGTCCAAGAAATATTCTGTCTTGTCGAGGGAAAGTTGTGCAACTAATTTGTGAACCAATTTCGAGTATTGGACTAGGAAACATTCCGACTTGTCTAGTAAAATAATGCGAATGCCTTGTGAGCCAATGTGAGCATTGATCTTGGAAAATTCCTAAAAATTGAGAAATATTTTTGCCAGTGCCACTCGGACCAATGCGACTGTCGCACTTAGCAATATTCATTTCTGTCCAGTGAAAGTTAAGCGATTGGATCTCGAAACAATGAGACTGCTGATCCTAGATATATTACGACTAGTAGTGGTAATGTTATGAGAGCGTGCCTAGAACTATTGCGATTGCCGAATTATCAATATTCCGTCTTGTCCAAGTAAGGATATGTGATTGACTTGTGAACCAATGAGACTGTTGGACTTAGAAATATTCCTTCTAGTATAGTCATGTGAGTGACTCCCGAAACAATTCTACTGATTGTCCTAGAATTATTCCAACTAGACGAGGAAAGACATGCGAGTGACGTGTGTACCAATGCGACTGTCAGATTGGAAATTCTTCTATACTTCCAATTACTGTTACATTTAGTATTTTTATTGAAGTACTTGGTCCAACGATCTTGATTATGCTCTTTACGCTTCCTAATCAGTAGTACCTTTACCAATTACGTTGATCATATGAACTTCTTTTCGTTTTCAAGTCTCTTACTTAAGATACTTCTACTATAGAACTTTGCTTGTGATTTCCTCTCTATTCTAAGCAAAAATGCGCCCTTATCAAAAGTACTTTTAAAGTATCTAGGTTATATGCTCCTTCCTCTCCACGTACCATCCATTAAAGTATTTTTCCAAAGTACCTCCACTATGATTGATTGCACTCCTCCCCTTCCAAGTCCTGTCACTCAAAGTACTTTTAAAAAGAATTTTGATTGTGTGCTTTCACTTTCCTTCCCAATCCTTTCATGTAAAGTATTTTCAGCAAAATACTTCCTCATATTTTCCCTCTTTTCCTTCGAAGTCGTCTTACAAATAGTACCCTTACAAAAACACTTGGACTATATGACCCTCCTCCACTCTTCCCAGCTATTTTACCTAAATTACTTTCACTAAACTACCTCAATGATATGCTCTCTCTCTTTTGTTCCTATTACTTTTACTCACAGCATTTTTGCCAAAGCACTTGATTACAAGATCATTCTTTCCGGTCTAAGTCCTTTTACTCATAGTACTTCTACTAATTTACTTGATTATATGTTCTTTTGCTTCCAAGTCATTTTACCCGAAGTACTTTACCTAAGAACTTTGATCATATGTCCCTACCTCTCTCAATAAGCCCTCTTACTTAAAGTCATGCAATAAGAACCTTGATCATTTCCTCCTCCCCATTACTTAAAGTAGTCTTATGAAAAAAAATCTTATTTCATTCCTCTCCACTCTACGCCCTCTCACTTAAAGTACCCTTGTTAGATTATCTTGATTACGTATTACTTCTCTACTCCGCTAAGTGTTTAACTTAAATTGTCTTAATAGAGCACCCAAGCCTAGATGATTTCTGCCTTCTCCTTTAAGCCCTATCAGTTAAAGCATTTCTCTAAATTTCTTCTACGGTTGTCTGATCATCACACAGTCACTTAATCATTAATGGAAGTATAACTGAGAGGTACTACATTCCTTCACAAATTATTATTATTATTACTATTTTACTTCATACGATATCTTTCAGCTTAAAAGATTTCCTTCGACTTCTTCTTCTCTTATATTTAATTAAGATGTCACCAGTTTAAATTCCATGAAGGTTGACCGGGGGGAAAGATATTCCGGAAGTGAATTAGCATCCCGTTTGGATCTCAGGGTGAAGGTTTTCCCAGTGATGGTTAACGAGGTGAGGAGTTGCTCGTGCATAGCGTTGCTGAATGAAACTTGCGCGTCCCCGAATGTTACGATTGGATGCACGTTCAGCGTAAGGCAGCGCAGGCACGCAGCAACACGCCGGGATAGTGCGCGATCATCGTCCATGGCTACTCACCGAACCTTCAGCTGCGTTACTACCTTCACATAACGCGGGATGATTCAGGTGGAAGCCAGTCTTTGAGTATCTATAGTAGTTTTGGAAATGTCCGATAGGAGTTTGCTGTTATCATTTGCAAGAACGTGCACAAATTTGTTTGTAACAAATGTCGCTTATGCTAAATCGGCCGAGATTAGTTTAAGGGAATAAATCACCTTTCATCCAGTTTGAATAATATACTCGTCGAACAGAACATAGGGTGCGGATCGATATTCACGCCATCGCGAATTCGATCGTATGTCAGCATGCTTTCCACGCAAAAATCCCTGGAAGCGGAATTTACGCCCCCAGTCCATACAAATGGCAGCGACCCTCGCGACTACAGCGCTAAAGGAACGAATGTAAAGGACCCCTTATCTCCGATAATGGAGCAAGACGCCGAGCAAGATAGCGCGGATACATCCCGGGAATTACCGAAAGCAACCCTAGAAATAGGCAACGCCACATTGGCAAATGTTGAAGCGGACAAGGCACCTGAAACCACCGATGCCCTAGCCGCGGGTTTTAAATTCGAGGCACTGCGGGTCACTTTTGCAGAGCCCTGCGCATTCACCCGCAGTAACAAAATGTATTCGGCTAAGGCCCCCCTCACATAAATCGTACGTTCTCAAAAATTCTCTTATTTCAGCGAAATATGGGACGTACTAAAACGGTAACGAGTGAAGAGCGCAAACTTATTAGCCAAAAGCGCTTGAACGTGCAACTTATACAGGTGTCGTACGTTTAAAAGCAAGGGAAAGGAAACGAGATTATAGGATTAGGCAACGGGACAGGAATTGTTCCCATTCGCGATGAAAGATCCTGGTTTGCATTCACTGCGACCAACCCAAACATCCCATTGCTTTCTATCTCGCAGATCAGCAATCGGCACTGCGGCTGTGCTGTAGTGCAAGTACTCGGCTCCTCCTTTTACGTAGCATCGTTCTACATTCAGTGTAAAGACAAAATGGTGGAGCTCCTTAGGAACCTGGGGCCAGTTATTCGTGCCCAAAGTGTGGAGAGAGAATTAATACCTCTGGACGCAATAGCACGATCTCCTCCTGGGGCCTTCAGGGCATACACGAAAGAGCCTCGAGGTTAGAAGCCCTATTCCGGCCACCCGGGCTAAAATTAATTAACTACGTAAAGCAGTCACCCACATTCTGGACCACGATAGGCTCTTAATACGTCGACGTAAACCTCTCGTCGCACTCCATGACCAGACTTATTGTCCAATGGAAAGTAAGAACAGGATGTACGTCCAGTGATCACAATTAAACAGACATCACGGCAGATCCCCCGAGGGCCTTGTCGGTTTTGGAGGGTGGTGCTTGGGGCAACGGAAACAGGCAATTCAATACCAGGAGAGCCGATGGAGACATGTTTGCTTGCTTTCTCTCACCGCGGCAAAGCTAAAGGGAAGCAGATTAGGGTCTGCTTCAGAAGTAGAGACACGAGCCAACATGCTGTCTTGTGTCCGACAAACCGCTTGCTATATATCTATGCCCGAGAAGAATGCTCACCGAAAGTTCAATCCACGAAGGTCATCAGCGCTAAAGAACAAGAAGAAAGCGGTTGCTAGATTGAGACGCGCATTCCAGCGAGAAAATGAATATCATGCACGCCTGAGGTTAATGCACGTTTATCGTTCTACGCTGCGGGCATTCAGCGAAGGGTTAAGATGTGCCAAATCAGTTAGTTGGAAGCAATTCGTTATGGAACGTGACAACGCTAAACCGTGGTTGTACGTTTATAAAGAACAGGCGGGCAAACTACGCGCCAAGGGAGTAATTAATACTCTTAAACGAATCGGAGGGAAGTCCACTAACATCCAAGAAACAGTTAGAATCCACCTCAATGTACCGAACGACACCCTATACGAAGACACACCAGAACTGCGAGCAGTACGGATCTCTCAAGATACGTTATCGAAACAGCGGATGACCCACTCTTCAAGAAGGAGGAGTTCACGCGTTTCATATGATCAATTAAAAACGGCAAAGCGCCGAGGCTGGATCTCATCGAGGGTTATAGGCTCAAAAGACCATTCGCCATCATCCCATCCCAATTCGTAGACATTTTCAACGGATGTTTTCAATGGGATGTTATCTTCTCATCTACATGGAAGGAGGACTCCTTAAGTTATCTCCTGAAGTCGACAACGAAGACACGGAAGACCACGAGACCTATCTTTTAATATGCCTTCTCTCCGGAAAAAGGGAACGTTATGGAAAGTCTGCTGAAGTTGCGCCACATCGAAACTTCCCTCGAGCCGCTAAGAATACCGGAAAATCTGTTCGGCTTTGTCCAGGGACGTTCCATAGAACGGAATAGTAGAGATCCGTCGAATAGCTTCTGCCTTCTCACGGAGATATGCCGTCGCGTTGTTATTCGACATATCTGAATCCTTTAACAACGCTACGTGGCCTCTAGTTCTCAAAGCACTCCAAGATCTGGACTAGACGAGGAACGCCTTTAAATTGAAGACAAGTTACTTCACGGACCATAAGGACAAAATCGCTCTAGAGAAACGTAATGTTTCAAAGCAGGCCTCGAGAGAATGCTCACAAGGAAAAAACACAAAGTGAACGGAAATCGTCCGATTAACAGCATTACCGGATCGTGCACATCGGCGAAATTGACAATCACCAAGCGTAAGTCGGAGGAGATCGTCCTTAAGAGAGATTGGGTTAAGTGGAATCCCATCGGCAAAAAGGGAGGGAAACGTCCGAATAGAAAGCAGAAAATAGCGAGAAATCCGGCCTAGCTATCAGGCCTCCCAACATTAAAACTGGGAAAAATATTATTAAATTATGAATTCCATTAGATACCTCGTGGTATACTTCGATAAAATGCTGGGGTATTCGATACATTGTTGTTAACTCAACGACAAGGTCGGCCCATTGTTCGCAAAGCAAGTTAGGTTTGCAGCTCGGGAATAGGAAATCAGCCACTGCGTCCTCCGAGCGATCTATCGTATTCCGTCCTACGGTCACGTTCGAGGCAGCAGGATGGTCTGATCTCTTCACGGAAGGAGATCTCAAAACGTTAGGTGCGTCCCGTCGATCGACGCTCATGTAGGTCTCATCCGTGTATTTCACAACCCCTACGGAACCCCTCTGCGTCATAGTAGTGTAGTTCACGACAGCTCTCCAATTACTGAAACGAACGAGACTATGCGACATTCTGAAATTTGGTGCACCGAGACAGGTAAGCTAAAATCGTTATGCACGAATGTTAAACGCGCGATAGCGAAACAGTTAGATGAGGTATTCTCTAGGGTGTGGCAGTGTAGGTGGGAAATCTCCTACAAAGGAAGAAATACATACTCGTTAATCCCGAACATCAAAAACAGGATTGATGCCCGCTTCGTCTCTCCTAACAACTTCTTAAGTCAGATTCTTGCAGGACACGAAGTCTTCAAGGCCATGCTGATGTCGCTGGACATCATCAAGGAAGGAGCATGCGAATGTGGCGAATAGGACATGGTTTCGCATTACATCATCTACTATCTGGATTTCGAACCACAAAGATAGGCACTGGAAGAAATTCTCCGTAAACGGAGTTGGCCGGAAGCAACAAGACATCTTGTCTCCACGGCCGCGTCTTTCTCCGTCTTCGCGGAGTTTTGCAAAGAATCCATCATCATAAAGGGTTATTAGTTCATGAATACTGTTCTGCCGGGATCGTCGGAGTTCTGGTGATGTGATATGCATCTAGTAAACCAATGCGACTATCGGGAATGGAAATATTCAAACTAGTCTGCGAAATTTATGCGACTGCCACGAGTAGTCGAGTGAAAGTGATGCGAGTGTTTCTAGAACCAATGCGGCTTTCGGACATGAAAATATTCCAACTAGTCGAGGGAACGTCATTCAAGTCACACTCGAACCAAAGCGTATGTCGGCTTGGAATCATTCCGAGTTGACGTGGAAACGTTACTCTTGTGATTTGTAAACCAAAGCAACTATCTGCCTTTGAAATATCACGTCCATACGATGAAGAATTAAGCAAACAACTTGTGAAACATTATGGCTGTTGGACTTGGAAATATCCCGACTAGTCGACGAATTGTTAAGCAAGTAACTCGTGATCATTCGTGACTGTCGGGCTTGGGTACATTCCGACAAGTCAAGCGAAACTCATGCGACAGCCACTCGAACATTAACAACTGTCGGACCTGGAGCCATTCTAACTAGTCGAGGGGGTAAGTTATGCCATTTTCTCTGAAAACAATGCGACAGTCGGAATGATAATATCCTGAATAGTCGAGGGAAATTTATGCGGGTATCTCTCTAACCAATGCAGATGTCGGACTTCAATATATTACTACTATTCGAGGGAAACTTATGCAAGTGTCCCGCGAAATAATGTAGACATCGGACTTGGAAATATTCCGACTAGACAATGGAAAGTTATGCGTGAAATTTATTAAACAATGTGATTGCCTGGATTGAAGGTATCTCTACAAGATAGGGGAGGGTTATGCCAATTCCTTTTGAACCAATGCGACTATTATGCAAAAAAATATTCCGAGTAAACGAGTGAAGGTTATGCGATGGCCTCTCGATCCAATGCTGCTGTCCGATTGGAAAAATTCCGACTAGTCGGCGTAAGTTACGCGAGTGTCTTGCAATCCGTTGCGACATTCGGGTTTGAAAATATTCCGAATAGTCGGGGGAATATTATGCGAGTGTTTATTGAGCCAATGCTGCTGTCGCACATGTACATTTTCCGATTTGTGGAAGAAAAGTTATTTGGATGCCTTTCAAACTATTTCGGATGTTGGACTTGGAAATATCCAGACTAGTCCAGGAAATGTTATGCGAGTGCCACACGAGCCAAAACGGATGACGAACTTTGACATATTCGAATAGTCGTGGGAAAGTTATGCGAGTGCCTCTCGAATCAATTCGACTATTGTACTTGGAAATATTCCGACTAGTCGCGTGAAACTTATCCTACTGTTACGCGAACTTAAGTGGCTGCTGGACTTAGAAATATCTCGTCTAATCGAAAGATAGTTATGCGAGTGCCTCTCAAAACAATGCGATTGGCTGAAATGCAAATATTCTGATTACTCGAGAAACAATAATTCGTATGACTTGTGAGCCTATCCGAATGGCGTGCTTGGAATTATTACGACTAGTAGAGAGTATGATATGGGTGTACCAGTCGAATCAATGCGACTGTCGGATTTTGGTGATTATCCGACTTGTTGAGTGAAATTTATGCGAGTGTCTCCTAACTCATTGCGACTGACGTTCTTCCAAATATATTTACTATTCGAGTGAATGTCATGCGAGTGACACTCAACCCGAGGCGACGGTCGTACTTGGAAATATTCCGTCTAGTTAGGAGATAATTATGCGAGTTCTAGTCCAAACAAAATGGACGTGGGACTTAGAAATATTCCGACAAGTCGATTGAAAATTCTGAGAGTTCCCCCCGACCCATTGCGACTGTTGGACTTGGAAATATTCACTTTAGTCTAGTGAAAGATATGCGAGTGACTCCCGACCCAATGCCACTGTCGGACTTGGAAATTACTCGATTAGTCGTAGGTAATGCGACTACTTCTCGAACCAATGCTGCTGTTGGAATTTGGAAGAATTTCAACTAATCGTAGGACACGTTTGCGAGTGCAATTCAAAACATTGCGGAGGTCCGACCTGAAATTATTTCGACTTGTCGAGGGAACGATTTGCGAGTACCTCTCGAACCAATGTGACTGACAGTCCTGTGAATATTCATACAAATCGGGGGAATGTTGTAATTGGTCCTCTTGGACTTTCTTACTTGAAAATATTTCGACTTGTCGGGGGAATGTTGCTCACATACCTTTCGAACCAGTGTGGCTTCCAGAATTGGAATTTTTCCGACTAATCCATGGCCAGTTTTGCGAATGCCTCTCGTACCAATGCCAATGTGGGTCCTAGAAATATGCTGACAGATCGAGGGAAAATTATGTGAGTGGCTTGTAAACCAATGAGACTGTCGTTCCTAGAAATATTCCGACTCGTGGAGGGAAAGTTATGAGAATTACTTGTGAAACAATATGACTGTTGGATTTGTAAATATTCCGACATTTCGAAGGAAACTTATGAGAGTGTATCTCGTAGCAGTGCGATTGTCGGACTTAGCAATATTCATTTTAGTCGAGGGAAAGTTATGCGAGTACATCGCAAATTAATGCGACTGTAGGACCTAAAACTAATCTGACTAGTAGTGGAAAAGTTAAGAGAGTTCAACTAAAACCAGTTCGATTTTCGTCCTTATCAATATTTCGATTAGTCGAAGGAAAGTTATGTAAGCGACTTGTGAAACAATGGGACTGTCGAACTTAGAAATATTCCGACCTATCGCAGGAAAGTTATGCGAGTGACTTCAGATCTAATGGAACTTTAGAACTTGGAAATATACTGACTAGTCGAGGGACATTTATGAGAGTTCCTCTCGAACTATAGCGATGTTCAGACCAAGAAATATTCCATCTAGTCGAGGGAAAGTAATGCGAATGACTTATAAATCAATTTCGACTGTTGGATTTGGAAATATTCCGATTTATCGGGGACAGTTATGCGAGTGATTTGAGAACCAATGCGACTATCGGTATTGGAAATATTCCGACTCGTCGAGGGAAAGTTATGCGAAGGTCTTGTGATCCAATCCGGCTGTAGTGCTTGTAAATATTCCGATCAGTCGAAAGAAAGTTATGTGGGTGTCTCTCCTACCAATGCAACTGTAGAACTTGGAAATATTCCGTCTAGTCGGCAAAAGTTTTGCAAGTGACTAATAAACTAATGCGGCTATCTGTAATATAAATATTCCGAGTAATCGGCGAAGGATTTACTAGTGCCTGTCGGGCACATTCAGTCTTCGAACTTGGAAATATTCCAACTATTCTAGGGATAGTAATGCGAGCGGTTATCGAATTAATGCGGCTGTCGGAGTTAGAAATAATCCGACTTGTCGAAGGAAAGATATACGAGTAATTCTAGAAATAATAGGTCGGTCAACATTAAGAGCATTCCCAGTGGTCGAAGAAATGTTATGCAAGTGGCTTTCGAACAAGTGCTGATATCGGATTTGGCACCTTTGCGATTAGTCGTGGGAAAGTTATAATTAACTTAAAAGTTATAATATAACTTGAGAAGCAATCTGAAGAAGACTAACTGACTTTGAAATATCCCGACTTGCCGATGGAGTCTTATGCAAGTGACTTGTGAACTATTGTGGCTGTCGGACATGAAAATATCTCGACTAATCTAGGAAAAGTTATGGGAGTGTTGAATTAACCAATGCGATTGTCTGACTTTGAAATATCCAGACTAGTCAAACGAAAGTTATGCATGTGACTTGTGAAACATTGTCGCTTTCGAACTAGTAAATATTCCGTCTACTCGAGGGAAATTTATGCGAGTGACTCTAGATCCAATCCGGCGGTCGGACATGGAAATATGAAGACTTGTCGAAGAAATTTATGAGTGCGTCTCTAGAACCAATGTTGCAATCGGACTTGAAATTATCGTGAATTGTGTAGGGAAAGTTATGCGACTGTCTCTCGAAACAATTCGGTTTTTGGACTTGGAAATATTCCAACTAGTAGAGGGAAAATTATGCGAGTGCCTCTCGATCGAATGCCACTATCGGACTTGGAAATATTCTGATTAGTCGATTGAAATATATATGAGTGCTATAGGAACTACAGGTCCATTCGAACTTAGAAATATTCAATCTGGTCGGGAAAAAGTTATGAGAGCTCCCATCGAACCTACGCAACTGTCAGATTTGAAAATTTTCGGACTAGTAGAGGGATAGCTTTACGAGTGCTCTCGAACTAATGCGATAGTCGGATTTAGAATTGTTCCGACAAGTATGTGGGAATTTATGTGAGTGCTCTTCGAACCGAAGTAACTGTCGCATGTAGATATGCTCCGACTTGTCAACGGGAAGTTGTATGAATTCCTCTCGAACGAATACAACTGTTGGAATCAGAAATATTCCGACTATTCGATTGGAATTTATGCAAGTGGCTTGCGAACCAATGTGAGTGTTGGAGTTGAAAATAATCCAAATGGATATGAATAATTATATGAATACCAATCGATCCATTGCAATTTTCAAACCTAGAAACATTCCTAATTTATGCTAGTATCTTGTAAACCAATGCCACTGACGAGCTTGCAAAAAATCTGAATAGGCGCGGGAAATATATGAGGATATTTCACAAACCAATGCGAATGTTATACTTGGAAATATTCCGCCTAGTCGGGTATAATTATGCGAGGTATTCTAGATATAATGCTACAGTCAACATTAGAAATATCCCGATTAGACGAGGGAAAGTTATGTGAGTGATTCACGAACAAATGCGGCAGTCAGAGTAGGAAATAATCCGACTAGTCAGGGGAAATTTATACAAGTGCCACTCGAACAAAAGCAAATGACTGTCCTGGAATCATTCCGACCAGACAATGAAACTTTGTTCGAGTGATTGGTGAACCAATGTTACTATTGGGATAGGGAATATTCCTAGTGATCATAGGAATGTTATGCTAGTGCCTCTTAAACCAAAGCGATTGTCGGGTTTAGGAATATTCCGACTAGTGGAGGGAAAGTTATTGGAGTAACTCTAGAACTACTGCGACAGTCCGATTTGGAAGAATTCCGACAAGCCGATGAAAAGTCATGCGAGTACCACTTGAACCAATGCGATTGACGGACTTAGTAATATTCCATCTAGTGCTGGAAATGTTATGCCAATGCTTCTCGAATCTATGCGATTATAGTAGTCGGAAACATATCGACTAGTCAAAAGAAAGTTATACGGGTTTCTTTCGAAAAAATTCTACTGTCGGAAATAGAAATAATCCGACTAGTCGGGGGAAACTTATGAAAGTGCTTCTCGAATCAATGCAACTGTCTTACTTAGAAATATTCCGTCCAGTCGCGTGATAGTTATGCGAGTGACATGTGAACCAATGCGAATTTTGGACATGGAAATGTTACGTCCACCCGAGGAAAGATATGCGTGTGACATCAGAAACAATCTGACCGTCGGACTTCGAAATATTCCGTCTAGTCGGCGTGAAATTTATGAGGGTGGTCTCAATCCAATGCAACTGTCGGACCTATAAGTATTCCGAATAAACGACGGAACCATTTCAGATTTTTTCTCGGTTCAATGCGATTGTCGGACCTAGAAGTATTCCGACTAATCCAGAGAAAGTTTTGCGAATGACATGTAAAGTAGTGCGATTGTCGGACTTCTCAAATATCCCGACTAGTAGAGGGAATGCTATGAGAGTACCTCTCGAACGAGTGGGACTGTTGGACTTAGATATATTTTGAAAAGTCGACAAGTACTTATTCGAGTGCTTATCGAACCAATGCGATTGTCAGGCTTGGAAATATTCCATCTAGGCGAGAAATAGTTATCTGAGTGCCCCTCGAACAAAAATGACGGTCGGGATTTGGTAATATTCCAGTAAACCGTGGGTTTCTATCCGCATGCCTCTCAATCTAATGCGATTTACGGATATAAAAATAATTCGACTAAACGAGGGAAAATTAAGAAAGTTATTTTCGAACCAATGCGACCGTCGTCATAGGAAATATTCCGACTAGTAGAGGGAAAGTTATTCGTGTGCCTCTCGAACCAATGCGACTGTGGGCCCTAGAAATATTCAGTCTAGACGAGGTAAAGTTATGAGAGTTCATCTCGAACAATGTCGACGGTCGGACGCTGCAATATACCGACTAGTCGAGGGAAGGTTATGCGAGTAATTGAAAAAACCAATGCGAGTGTCAAACTTGACAATAATACGACTAGTCGAAGAGCAGATGTGCGGTTGTCTCAAGATACAATGCAAAAATCGGAATTAGAAACTGAGCGACTAGTCGAGGGAAAGTTGTGAGTGTACCTCTCGAAACAATTAGACTGTCATACATGGAATTATTGTCATTAGTCGAGGGAAAATTATGCAAGAGACATTTGAACCAATGCGACTGCCGGACCTAAAAATATTCGGACTAGACGAGGGAAAGTTAAGAGAGTGCCTTGTAAATCAATGCGACTATTGGTCCTGGAAAAATTCCAGCTAGTCGAGTGAAAGTTATGTGAATGACACTCGTTCAAATGCCATTGATGGACTTGGTAATATACCGGCGAGTCGAGGGAAAATTATGCGAGTGCCTTTCTTATCAGTGCGACTGTCGGACATAGAAATATTTCGACTAGACGAGAGAAAGTCAGTTTAGTGGATCTCGAAAAAAATGCGGCTATCGTATCTCGAGATATTATGATCAGTCGAAGAAAAGAAATGAGAGTGCCACTAGAACCAACTTGACGGTCGGTAATGGATATAACACGTCAAGTCGAAAGAAAGTTATGCGAAAGTTATCTCGATCCAATACGCCTGTCGGTATTGGAAATGTTCAGGCTATTCGAGGAAAAGTTTACGAATGATTCTCGATTCAATGCGACTGTCTATTCTAGAGATGTTCTGATCAGATGAGGGAAACTTATGCGAGTGCCTGTCAAACCTATACGATTGTCGGACTTGGAAATATTTAGACTACGTGAGAGAATGTTTTGCGAGTGCCTTTCGTACCAATTCGGCTGTTTGTGTTGGAAACATTCCATCTTGTCGGGGAAACTTACGAGAGTTCCTCTCAACTTAATGCCACTTTCGAACATAGAAATATAACGACTCATCTAAGTAAAGTTTTGATAATGCATCTCGAAATAATTCGCCTAACGTTATCGGAAATTTTCCGTCCACTCAATGGAAAGGATCAGAGTAACTTATCAATCATTGCGGCGGTCAGACATGAGAATATTCCGCATAGATGAGGGAAAGGTATGCGCGTGCCATGTGAAATAATACTACTCTCGGTCTTGGAAATATTATGATAAGTAGACTGAAATTTATGCGCGTGTCTCTGTTGTCAATGCGACTGTCGGATTTAGAAATATTCCGATTTGACGAGGGAAAATTATGTGAGTGCCTCTTAAACCAATGCGACTGTCGTACTTAGAAATATTCCGCCTAGTCGCGGGATAGTTATGCGAGTGACATGTGAACCAATGCGACTGTCAGACATGGATATTTTACATCCACCCAAGGAAAGTTATGCGTGTGACATGAAAAACGATCTGACTGTCGGAATTCGAAATATTCCGTCTAGTCGGGGGAAAGTTATGCTATTGACTTGTGAAGCAATGCGACTTTTAGACTTGGAAATATCTAGTCAAATCGTAGAAAAGTATGGAAATGCCTCTCGAAAGATTGCGGCCGTCGACTTGGTAATATTCCGACTAGACGCAGAAAAATTATGCGAGTGGCTTTTAAACCAATTCGACTGTCCGTCTTGGAAATATTCCTATAGTCCCAATGTTTTCATTTTTGGCCTTCCGTCCACCTCTGGTATTAAATAAACTTGAACTCGAATAACAGTTATCTACATTAAGGATATGGCTCTTTCAAAAATATTATATCATAAGTTAAGCATTGTTCTCGTTTTTCCATTAGGCTTATTTTCGCTATCTATTACGATACATGATTCTGCATAAACAATTATAACTTGTATACATTTTGTCTGATATTTATTGAGAATAAAGAATTTCATGCCAAATCAGCTTCTTTTTAAAGGAATGTATTGTTTGAAGGACACCAGCCGCCTTTTATACAATAGTAAACTTTTGTCTATACACAGCCATTGATAAGGTTGAAATGATTGATTTTTCGTTTCCTTCAGAATGTCATTGATATATAAGGAAAAACATACAGATTTTTCGTATCATATCGTAACATAACAATAAACCTGTGTGTTCTTTTAAAATATCAATGATATTCCGTACTTTTCATAAATGATCATTAATAGGTTCGATATCATGGGTGAAACGTAGCATCCCTAACAATTTAAAGTAACGACCTCTAGTCATTATTTCTGCAAAAATATGACTATACAGTCATAAGACAGAATTTATCTTTATTCCAGTACTGCATTACTGACAATTTTTTGTTGCGACTGGATTGCGTCGTTGGATCAGATAGGTGCCCCATCGCTACCATCTGTCAATGTCATTTCGTTCGGTGCCGAAAACGATTTCGCCAGAGCACTTGGCTAGGGAGTTAGTTACACCGACGTTAAAATATTATCAAGTATTGGTGAATACAAGAAAATATTGTTGGACGGATCAGTTGTAGAAAAAAATTCTGACATCAAAAAAGAAGGACAGTAATTTTTTCTCATTTGCCATAAACACTCACATAGCACGTGAGTTTTAAAGGTAAATTGAAGCCAAAGATGAATTCAATTGTTTCGAGGATTATCCCTCATTTTTATTGACGCGAATAAAGATTCAAGCACATGAAGAAAAAAATAAGAATATTCATTTCTTACTTCAAGTTTCGGGAAAGAATGAAAGTTTCTTTCTTAGTAGTAAATGTAGCGTGAAGAACGTAAGAATCAATGAAATGTGAGAGAAAGAGAAAATAAAAGAATAAAAATATTAATATTCTTTACTATCAATAAATAATTGCATCCGTCGCATATCAACGTTGTGCACCGTAATAAACTTGGTAGGGATTAAAAATTCATTATTAAGAACTCCCATTTCAAAATCTTGTTTAAAGTATCGCAATAATTTCTCCGTAATGCTCTGTAATTTATATATTTAATCAAATATATTTGTACATTTATTTAACAAAATGAATGTGATAATATCGAATAGCATTTTCCGTATCGCTCTTTTTTTATTTTTTTTATATTTTTTTCCTGAATTTTTATTTTTTTTCTCCTTTTTATAATGACAAGAAGACCTTGAAAAATGTCAACAAATCATTGATATTCGACACATTGGACAAAAATGTTATGACGAATTTGGTATTTTTATGGAATAACCTAGAGAAAAATTAGAATATGGACGTTTCCTAAATTCTGAGTATAACCGATTACATATATGCATTTGTGTATACCATTCGATATTGATACATTGGAGATATACAATCGACAAATATATAGGATGTCTCAAAAGCATGAGACCGAACTTATACTGTTTATTACTGAGGTTTAAATATGTAGAAGGTTTAGGTAAACTTATATCCAAAAATGCTTTATTGAAAAGATGCATGCTTTTCGCGTATACTAATATTTTGAATGAATTTTCGTACAAGCATTTACTAATAATAAATGAAAATTATACGTGTGAACGCAAAACAATGAATCGCCAACTAGAATCATCAAAATGTAAGACAAAAAGAAAAGAAAGACAAGAAGTATGTTTTCACCTTCACTTTAGATTCTAGAGTACTTTTAAACTCATTTAAAATCTTTCTCTTTATTTATAAGAATGATTTCACGGGATGTCCTTATAATAGAATTATTATTAAATTATTATTTATATTATTGTTATGATTATTATTATCAGAGAATGAATACGTATACGTATAACGACAGAGAGAGAGAGAGAGAGAGAGAGAGAAAGAGAAAGAGAAAGAGAGAGAATTTCTCTCAAAACAACACTCTGGTGTCCGAAAACCGGACATTCGATGATGTGATGCGAAACCTTGTCTTCTTCGCCACACTTGCCTGTTCCACACGTGACGAGGTTCAGCGACGTCAGTTTGAAAGTCCTATGACCTGAAAAAATTGTTTTGATAAGTGATTTGGAGAATCGAAAAGAAAAACATATGAAAAACTCGTATGCTGTCCTTCGTCTGCAGAAATTCTGACATCTGGACTGCCAATACCCAAAGCTTTTCTCATCTACCTGGTCTACTATCGCGCGCTTTAGCTTCGTGCCTTCCAGTTTTCGCGTTGCTATCTCGCTGCCTCTGTTTTTCCTAATGACATATAATCTCCTCCGTTTGAGTAACTGGAGGTCAATCAGGGGTACTCCCGCTACAATGCAGAGGTATTCCATAGTGGTTGTGCGATACGCGGATGTGACCGAAATGAGGGCCAATCGTTGGATCGCGCTTAAATTCCTAGGTCCTATTCCATGCAGAGCGCAGACAATCCTGCTGCCGCGTACGTAAGTGTAGGGGTGAACACATCGCGATAAATCGCTCGGCGTGCGCAGTGACGATGTCCGTATTCTCTAGCTGCTAATCTAACTAGCTTTGCGAACAAAGGACCGACCTTATTTTTGAGTTAACGGCAGTGTGTGGTGATCCTCAATACTTTGTCAAATTGTATCCCGAAATCTCTCACTGAATTCCTGAATTTGAAATTGTTGTTCCTTATCTTTATAGTGAGGGGCTTATTAGAAATGTCGGTTTTTTCGCCGTCTTCTGTTTACTACCCGGACGTTGTCCTCCCCTCCTACCGATGAGTTTCCTCTTCACCCAGTCGCTTTTAAGAACGATCGCATCTGTCTTACGCTAGCTGATGGAGAGCATCGTTTACGATCACCATCCGGTCATGCTTTTAATCACGCGATTCCCTTTCTTTTTGAGTTCTTTTCTCGAGTCTCCATTTATGGTAACAAGTAAATCGTCCGCATACGCGATTGCGTTGACTTCCGAGAATTCCTTTAGTACCCAAAGGAGCTGGTCGAGATTCCGATAGAAGGTGCCAAGTCCCAATTCTTAAGGGCATCCATTCGAGGCCTGCTTTGTGTCCTCATGCCCACCAACAGCAATATTTACCTTACGGTCCACGAAGTAGATAGTCATCACGTAGAAGACATTTCTCGGACAGTCTCAAACTTGTAGTGCCTTGAGGATTAGAGGTCACCGTACGTTGTCGAAGGCTTTCGAAATGTTGAATAACAACGCGATGTATTTTCGTTAAGAGGCAAAAACGATTCGACGCATTTCCACGATTGCGTCTTTTGTGGAACATACCCGGACAAAACCAGTCTGTTTGCCCGATATTTTTCCCGGCGCGAGGGAGGTTTCGGAGAAGCGCTACCTTAGCAGCCTTTCCAAAACCATCCCTATGACCAAGAGAAGACTTATCAGTCGGTAGAACTTGTGGTCTTCCGCGTCTTTGTTGCCGCACTGCAAGAGTACTCTTAAGGAACCCTGTATCCGAATAAAGGAGGAGATACCCCATTGAAGGCATCCATTGAAAGGATCTACAAAATGTGTAGGAATGATAGCGAATGCTCTCTTGAGCACACACACCTCGATAAAATCACGCCCCGGAGTTTCTTCGTTTTTGAGGGATCCTATAGCCCGCGCGACCTCTTCTTCCGTGAAGAGAGGGGCATCCGTCGTTTCGTGAACAATTCGTGAATAATTTCGAATTGCTCGCTGTTCCGGTGTTTCTTCGGATACACAATCGACATGCGTATTAAGGAGAAATTTTGCCGTATCTTGTACATTCATTGTCTTCCCGCCCTCTCGTCTAAGAGTGTTTATAACTCTTTCGACCCGAAGTTTATCCATCTGTTGCTTGTAAATATACCCTCACGTTTCCACGTTGCCCTATTCCGTGATGATTTTCCTCCATCTGTCTAATTTAACCCGTCGTACCTCTTTATTATAGGCCCGCAAGGACGAATGATACTCTCGCAATAATCCGAGGCGTACCTGAAATTCATTTTCTTGTTCAAACGCGCGTCTTAACCGAGCTACCGCTTTCCTTTGGTTCGTTAACGCTAAGGTCTACCATTGGTTGGACTTCCGGTGAGCCTCTTTTCGGGACATAGATTCGGAGAATGCGGTTTGTAGGACACTTGTGAACACGTTGGCTCGTGTCTGTATTTCTGAAGCTGATCCTAAACTGCTTCTCCCTACCCTTGCCGCGGTGAGGGAGATTATGCGCTCAGCAAACAAGTCCCAATCGACACTTCTGGTATTGAACCTTCTGTTTCCAGCGTCCCGAGCACTACCCCATCGACCCGACTAAGCCTTCGGGGGATGTATCGCGATATCTATGGAAATGTGGTCTCTGGACGTTCAGCCTGTTCTGACCATCCATTGGCCAATAAGTCTACTCTTGGATTCCAACGAGAGGGTTACGTCGATGTATTAGGAGCCTCTCGTCGTCCATATGGTTGGTGGTTGCTTTACGTTATTTAAATTTTTCATTCCGGATGCCGGATGAGGGCTTCTATTTTCGAGCCTCTTTCGTCTGTGTCCTGAGGGAGATCGCGCGTTGGCGTCGAGTGATACTATTACTCTCTCCTCCCTTAGGGCACAAGTACCGACTCCAAGTGTCTAAGGTGCTCCTCTATTTCGTCGCTGTACTGAAAGTATTGCGGGAAGACGTAGAAAGAGGATCCCGGTGCTTTCGCTTCTGCACAGACGCAGTGCGGGCTGCTAAGCTGCAAGGTTTACAACACGATGATCGGATTGGTTGCCGTGACTACCGACCAGATTCTTTCATCGCGGATGATAGCTACTATTGTTGTATTACCTAATCCTATTAACTCGTATCCCGTCCATTGTTTTTGAACATACGGCTCTTGCAAATGCAGCACATCCAAGCGCTTCTGTCTAATTAGTTCGCGAACTTCACCCGTTAACGTTCTAGAACGTTTCATATCTAACTGTAACAAACAAATTTTCGAAAACGCAGGATTTACGGAAAGAGGGGCCTTAGCCGAAATCGTTTCGTTACCACAGGTAGATGCGCAGGGTTCAACGAAAGTGACCCGCAGTGCCTCGACTTGAATATCAACGCCTATCTCGTCGGTGGTTTCGGGGGATACGCGTGTAATGTCTTCTTCGAGAATTGTCGATGGAGCGTCGCCTATCTCGAGGACTGTTTCCGAAGATTCCCGAGTAATTTCTATACAGTCTTGCTCGACGATCGGTGGTAAGGGGGTCTTTTCATGCGTCCCGTGTACGCTGTTATCGCGGAGTTTGAGGCTTTTTCTAGGGACTGGGTTCATACATTTCATTTTCAGTGAGTTTTGCGAGGGATGTATGCGGGCGTATGGACAAGTTCGCGATCGCGTGCTTGTCAATTCGTACCCAGTATTTTTTTCGTCGTCTTTGTTGTTCGAACTGAAAGAACTTATCACAGCAGCTTCGGCGCTGCGTTTCTCTAATCTAATCTCGGCCGGTTTAACTTCTACGGCATTTGTTTGCACGGCATTGTAGATGGCTTCGGCAAACATCTATCGCATCTTTCCAAAACAACTGTAGCCTCTCAAAGACTGGCGCCCACCTGATGCAGCCCGGGTTGTGCGGGACAAAGATCGCAGCGGGGGGTCCCACTGTGTGTGTCCTTGGACGACGATCGCGCACTGCTCGGCGTGTTGCTGCGTACCTACGCTGCCCAACGCCGGAAGTGCATCTATTCGTCATCTTTAGAGTCGCGCCAGCTGTATTTAACGACGCTTCGCCCGAGCTTCCCCTCACCACGATATTCGCCCATGGAAAGCCTCCACCCGGAGATCCGAGGGGAAGGATAGTTTACCACCGGAATATTTTTCCCCACGAGCAACCATCTATCTACTAACAACATTACAAAATGTTGTACAAACTGTTACTGATGCTATATCCACGTTATTATTTGTTCTTATTCGAATAGGCTGGAAGGCAAAATAAGATTTCAGCCTTTTTGAGGTCATAAACACTAATTAGTATTCAACAAAACCATCGTATCAACTACTAGGTTGGAATATAACTATAAAGACTCCAATACGGTTTGAATCCGCCCCATATAATTGATATTTTATAGCCGCTTCTGCCTTCATTAGTCGTCCTCCTTGATAGCACCACGCTTCCTAATTACTTATATCTGTCACAAAGTTCTGCCGGTAGACTTCTTGCACAATTGTCTTTTGTATACTTACCATGTAACTTGTAACTTACAATGCTCATATTATTGGGGACAGTTCTATAGCTTCCCGAACCAGATTCTTGGCACCCCTCATCCATTCCCACCTAGAGTTCACTTAAATGAATCATCATAACCCAATGGGTGCTTGAAACGGCTAAAACCACCAGAATCCACCATTATCGACGTCATCGCTTCTTCTTCCATCAAAGCCAGTTCTTCCCTCACTATTTTTATCGAGGACAACATCACAGACGTATTCCAGTCATTTCGCCTTCTATTAGCCAGTCTACCATGCTGCAAAGCCAACTTGTCATCCTGTAATGGTCTTTTTACCAAATCCTACAAAATCAGAGCGAGGACGGAAATTTAAAGAACTCTCCTCTTGACTAATCGAGCAACGCTACTGCTGTTGATGACGTTTAAAGTGGTACGAATTAATAGTTGATAAGAAGAAATTAAATAATGAGAAATGACAGTCTCTCGGTGTGAGAAACAGATGTGTAGGCAGCGTAGAAAGAAAATAAAATCCCAGCTAATTAATTATATACATTGAAGAAAATATTTCATCCGAGTTGCAAAAAATTCCTTAAAGTTTATAATTCAGCAAATTAATCGCTTTGTTGAACTGATAAATATGTAATATTTACATATATATAAAATAGATAGTGTCAAGCGAGAAGTAACGTATGCAAGGGGAGTATAAGGCAGCCCAATAATGTGAATAGTCGAATAACGATCGAATGTTACACTTGATGTATAATGGTCTGCAGTAATTGACATCGGTGCTTGAGAAAGATCTATTGCTGATAATGCGATGCCGCGGTGTATCCTCCATGATGTGTCCATGCATCAATGGATTTTATCAGCTACAAGGCATGGACGTGTGTATAATGTTCATTTTGTTTCTCCGGCCATCAATAGGCCAGGAACGCTTTCTTACGATTAATAGTGTCGCTTGAACATCGGAGTGATAACCGTCTAGATGTGCATGTTTTAGGATCATTGTCGTCATATGATGGTTCCGAGGCAGAATGTGCCTTCAACGGTAAGTCAGATCTGATTGCGCCAGCCTATCACCATTCAGAAGCAAACTGGCTGGATCAAAATATGGTCGTCAATTGGTCAGTGGAGCCTTAGTGCTTATCATTCCTTCCGCTAATTGCTTAATTTGTGGACTTGTGAAATTATGGTTTTGCCAAATTAATAGCTGTCAGAATGGATAGATTGTTGCGACCCACATGTCGCTAGGGTAAGTCTTGATGGAATGACGGTAGTACCAAACAATTTATCTCCTCTAAGAATTTCGTTTTCAATGATTTGAGGTGCACCCTAACTGAATCGCGAGCAATTTTACAGTTCCCATGCAATCCGCTGACCGGAATATCTACACGTCTAGCGAAATGTTTAATTGATTGGCCACCTTTTTGTATATAAAGTGTGACTGCGATCCGGTGTCCAATAATACTCGACAATTGCGCGTATGATTTCCGTTCTTAACTTGTACTACAGCTGTCTTAACTTGTACTACAGTACGTAACAATGCGCGGCCTTCGCTAGACTTACGTTGTTAGAAGAAACGGGAACTACATGCTTAGATTCAACGTGAAGCAATATGTTATATGAAAGCTTACCTCGTCGACAAAGTCCATATTTGCATTTATTCGCGTCGTGATTCGTACAGAGGCAATTTTGACAAAGCTTTGCCTTTGACGAGTTCACGACGTTGATCTATAATTGCTTCTAGCAGCATACCACACCGGAATGCAGGATGACCTGATCCGCAAATGGCGCATACCTTTTTTACGGATGCGGAGAGTATTTCCTGATTATGTACGAGAGAATCACGATCTTTTCCTCGAAGTTGATAGCCCGATTGAGGATTTCACAAAATGGAAACGTTCCCTTGCTTATTTTGAGACGAATTATTTTTGGAAACTGATGCAGCCTGACTCTGTGTTTTAACCGATTGTACTCTTGATCGCGTTTGTAGGAACGCGATTCTCCTTTTATGAACAAATTTGAAGAATTGCCACTCGGTGTGAGAGCCTTTACAGCGGGAATCATCATCCCATCTCGCATAAATATGTACGTCAAGGCGCGAAGATAGGAAATAGACAAGGAGCGTTTTGTAAAATGCTTATCCCAACGGTCTAATTGACCTGGAACTTTTTGGGCAGTATTCACGAGATGAGCTAACCCTTTATATGATCCCTTTTTCAATTTAGGCAATTCGTAAATCGCCTTTAAATGTATATTCACAATCAGGTGTGGCAATTTATAATACTCATCCAGCATTGACCAAGCGATAGTATAATTGGAGGAGGTAACGCCTATAGATGCGATCACTAACGCGGGTTTACTTTTTAAACATTATATCAGATAATTTAATTTATTAGAGTCGTCTAGCGATTGATTTTCATGTATGGCAGATTTGAACTTGTTTGCGAAAGCTGGCCACTCCGCGTGCTCCCCGCTGAAGGTAGGCAGTGAGATTTGTGGCATATATGCAGTTCGATTATCTTTCGCATAAGTAGATGGTAATTGAGTAGAAGATTCTGTTTCTGATGGAACAAGTGTTGCCGAACGTGGTACTGCTTCGTCCGCAAGTTTAGTCGCAATAAGTACTGCGTCGTGATAATTATTGCCGATATCGAATTTCTCTTCTAAATACAATTCTGCATATGGGGATTAAGCGTAATAGTTTCTTTTAATCTACAGAGTAATTATCGAAGACCTCTTTCAGGCTTTCGATTTTCATTTTCAATTTGTCCGAATCTTTATTTGCCTGATAGTCTTTCGTCTCGGATGGACGAAAACACAAAAAAATGGAATTTAAACGAGAGCTGTTAATATGGTCAAGGACTAAACATTCTACTCCAACCTTGCTGACGCTTTTCGTTTTGGTATAAAGACTCGGGATTGAGAGTAAATAAATGTCTACTTCTGGAAGAATGGCTGCTGCGTGGAAACCGTTCGTACCTTCGATGTATACTATAGCCACTATATCGTTTCTAACTATCCGTTGCTGCCAAGATTTCCAAAGGCAATAAAGATTATTAGCGTATTGACGTAAGTTCGCGTTTCCTATACCCTGGACTGAAATCCACGCCTCTATATAGATTTAACTCATAGATCCGCTAATTCCTTAGATGTACGGAAGGGGAGATCGATGGTCGATAAAAGGAATGAGAAATGACAACACAATTCAACAATAACTATTTAATAAAGCACTAAAAATATACTAAATTTACAGTTCACAGAGAACACTTGGATTAAACTTTGAATTAAATTTCGACGCGCTGCTCGTGTTTCGCATTTAGTTTATTGTTTTAACGCGTGTCTAATTTGAATCTTCATCGAAATATACAATAGAAATATTTATATTCTCTTCGCGATTACTTCTCTTTCTCGTTTAACAAAAATCCTCCCTTGAAATGCGTAACTACCTATGAATCGTACAGTATAATAAAGTACGCAGTAAAACCTATCTATCTTTTCAAAAAGGAACAATGTTAATTTATTTATTAACTCAGACAATTCTTATGCGTGAGACTAAGAGCATGCGGCTGAACGAGTTGAGCGATGGACGAAGACTGGTTGCCGCGTTGCTGCTCTCCAACTCGGACGAGTCCCAGTTTGTGTTGCTGGTCATGCGCGCCGCTTAAACTTGTCGCCTTTGCGTGAGTGCAGTAACCGTGGAGAAAGGTGGCATGATGCAGTATGAGCGTTACTCCGTTAACTAATCTGATAATTACAGCTGGTCGACCCTATTCATTGGATGTAGTTCTCAGAATTCTGAGCCTCTCGAATGCGATTATCACCGGATGCAGTTCTAGGATTTCTAAGCCTTCCCGGTGCGGTTATCAACGGATGTAGGCTATCTATTCACGATAATAATGTCTCGATCTTGTCGATTTGTCTTTGTTATTTTATATCTGGAAATCACAATGTTATATCTTTGTTAACTAAATTATTATAATAATTTGTGCCATTGTAAATATATGTGAAAGTATTATGTCATATGCGTCTTATCATTCACGTAATATAAATTTCATAGCATTACTCATCTATTATTTCCTTCTAAATTTGTTTGTCATATGTATGTAAACATAAGTATATTGTTAGTCATTTAATAATACATGTTTTAAATCTTGTCCATTTACTTTTATCCTATTTATTTATTAACTCTATTCTAACATATGTTCTTTCACTTGTTAATTAAACGGACCCTTATTTAACAATAATGTTTTATTTTAATACTAACAATTCATCATCAATATTATTAAAATTTCTTGGATATGATTATTGGCTATGGAGTTACCAACAACAGATTTACCAACAGTAGGGTTACCGATGGTAGATTGACCAACATTAAAATTACCGACAGTAGGATTACCGAATGTAGAATTAGTATTCTGTTACCTACATTCAATTCCTTTTAAGATACTTTAAGGATCTCACGTTGTCATTCGGCGGCATGTCGCAAATGTTCACTTACTTTCTGGGACAGTAATCTAAGTCGGCGTTGAAGCCTTATTTCCAAGTATTTATGAGTACTAGAATCCAGAATTGGAAGGTCCAGCGAAGGTGTCCTCCTTCTGGATGGCTGCACAGAAATCAGGCGTTACTTTGAAAAATATACTTTCTTTCCTTCAACTAATTCGACACTTAATGTTTCGTTATAATTTTTTGTTTCGTAATGGAACTCTCTTAATAGATTACGTAATTGATATTTTCTACCACCGCGATGTACTTTTGGCATAAGGTAGGTAGATGTTTGGAAAGAAAGGTTGGTTGATGGTAGAAGGAAGGAGAGAATGAAAGGTTGTCCGTGCGCGGCGTCCTCGCCGAAACGACAATTTCCTTAGGGCAAGTGCTCGTGCGATTTATCTTCACCGAGCAATAAGGATGGAAGAATGAATGGATATGAATGTTCACGTACAAATTAACAATAACAAATTTATTTAAATATTAAATGTTTCACCAAACTACACTGATTACAAACACTTTTGAATTTTAATGTAATGTACCGCGAGCGCGTTTATTTTATTATTTAAACTTTAGGTTTATAATCCACTGAGTTAATCGAAGGATTTCTATTCGCTTAATTAACAAAGGTAGAAATGCTGAAATATAGCGTTATAGTGTTACGCCTCACAAGCCACGTTCTCTAATAAAGCTAACTTCTAAAATAATAAAGCTATTCCGACTTTTGCGAGTAATTAGTGCCCTTCTCGGCCTTTACCTGCCTGGGCAGTTCAATTGCCTTGGGTTTGGCACCGAATCGAGTGATGAAACGATGTTGCAGATGCTCCTGGGAGAGCAATCCTAGTTGCTTTTGAAGCCTTATTTCAGGTATTTGGGTCCGTGGATCCGATATTTGAAGGTCCAGTAGGTGAATCCACCTTCTGGAGTGCTGCATTGGGGTCAGGTAGTGATGATGGAAAATTTTCTTGCACTTCTTCAATTAGTTCAACACCCAATGCTTCGTTATTATTTTCTTTTTCGTGGTAAAATTCTTTTAACAGTCGGCGTAATTGATGTTTCCTATCACCGCGACGTACCTTTGGCATGATGTAGATAAGTCTATGGATAGGGTGGTCGTTTGAAGATAGGAGAGAAGAGAGAATAAAGTGTCGTCCGTGCAAAGCGTCCTCACCGAAAACGACAATTCCGTAGGAGGGATGCCGGTGTGGTGTACCTAACCGAGCAATAAGGATGAACGAATGAATGGTTATAAAAAAGTCACGCTCTGATTAACAATAATAATTTTAATTATGTATTGAATGCACCACCAATGTACACTGATTAACAATTTTGAATATTATGTTCCACATGCGAGCGCGTTTATTTTTTATTTAAATATGAATTATAATTTTACTGAGTTTAATTATAGAATTCCAATTTATTCAATCTACAAAGATAGATATGCCGTCGTGCAGTACTACTTGTTAATAAAAATTCTTCTTTTGGGAGATAGCTCCTTGAGGCTCAAAACTAGGAGCTTGCGACTTATCAATTAGAGCTGCGAACGATGACGGACGACACGCTATGCTTCTTTCAGGGCGAGTCCGGTCGACGTTACTGCGCATGCGCGCCGCTCTTGCTTGCCTCCTAAGTATGGTGGTAGTCTGGCGCGCCGTTCGCGCTTGCCGCCTAAATGCGGCGGTGGTGGGGGGAAACAATCTGAGCGTTCCTTTGTCACCTCTTCCAAGTATTGCGCTTGTTCGGTGCTTATCACCGGATGCAGTTATGGGAATTTTTAGCCCCTGGAATGTTGTTATCGCCAGGTGTGGTTCCAAGAATGATGTTGATATTGTCGTTCTTAATACTTGGATCGCAGGATGTTAGAATTCGTATCACCGGACATCGTTTTGCCATTAGTGATAAGAGTGTCTCGCATGTATTTATTACTTTTATTCTCTTCGAAGATATAAAGATATTTCTTTAGTTATTAAGGTTGTTATACTAAAACATATTACGCAGTGAATATATTAAGATCGGTGAATATTAATAAATTCATTTGTGTTATTGTTCATTATTTAAACCTCCATAGGCTTTTATATACTGCAAATACATTTATTTTGCTAATATAATATCTCTATTTGTCAACTTTATAGTATTATTATTGTTATTTTTTTATTCGTATATTGTAGTATAATTAATAAAAGAGATGCTAGTAGTAATAGTTACTTGTAATATATTTGTAAAAGTGTTTTAACTAATGTTACTAATAGTAAAGTTACCGACAGTAGTTATTACAGACAGTAGATTTTACCTACACTAGATATTACCAACAGTAGTAGAATTACCGACAATAGTATTATCGAATATAGAATTACCGACTATAGTAGAATTATTGACTGTAGTAAAATTATCGACAGTACTTTTGTCAGTCGGCGATGTGATAATTTATTGGGAAATATATTTTATGTACATTTAATAATTTTTTGACCTACGAGTAAATGAACTTATCAGAACGCGTGTCTTAACCTTTTGTATGCTAAATCGAAATAAATGAAATTTGAAAGGTCGATCCCCGTGTCTTCCTTAAGACTAGCAAATGTTTTAATTTAACTTATTTTACAGTTTTCATACACTATTTTAAATTTTCACAAGTCACATTTCGTGGAATGTAACACTGGATTTGGAAAATCCCGGTATAATTCTTCTGTAATCCCGCGAGTCCTAAGAATTGTCTGGCATGATTTGTCATTTTCGGACGCGGGAATGTTTTGACCGCTAGTAGTTTTTTGGGGCCCGGTTTCACCCCGTTCTTGCCAGTGATGTGACCCAGATAGACTACTTCCCTTTCCAAGAATACACATTTGTCAAGTTGTAGCTTCAGATTTGCTTGCCTCAGTCTTCCTATTAATTTATTAAACACTACTTCGTGTTCGTAGAATGACCTGACATATAGCACAATGTCATCCAGGTAAATGAACATCTCTTCGCCTTGAAATCCCGTTAGGACGAGATCTATAAGCCGTTGAAAGGTTGCTGGGGCGTTCTTCAGACCGAATGGCATCCTAGTAAACTCGAAATGCCCGTGCGGTGTTGAGAATGCAGTCCTGTGACTGTCGTTGGGGTGCATTTCAGATGGTGAAAGCCCGACTTCATATCAAATGTTGAAAAAAATTTTGCAGAACCCAGCTGGTCGAGTATCTTGATGTTGTGGACTGGATATGCGTCCCCGACGGTATTTTCATTCAAACCCATGTAATCAGTGATCAGCCTCCATTTAGGATTTCCATGTGAATCGGCCTTTTTGGGCACCATCCAGATAGGAGAGTTGTAAGTGAAGAGAGATAGCCGAATGATCTCACTCTCGAGAAATTCCTGGGCCTACTTTTACTGATTTCTTCCCTATGTACAGGTGGGAACTTATACTGCTTCACGCGTATGGATATTTCATTAATAGTGATGCTCCTGTGATACAGCACTCCTGTGCTGCCCAGCCGTTCCCGTTGCATCCCCAGGAGATGACAGCAGTCTGCGCTGGAGGACAAGAATTCATGACGAATTTCCTCTCTTCATAATTCAGGAGATCTAACCGTAGTAGCGATTCTACTCCGTTCGCTCTGTTCTTCTCGTCTCTGCATTCTTGGCCACCTCAACAGTGATTTTATTGATCGCTCCTGATTGCTCTTACATATGCCGTTGCTTTTCCCTTGAATTTCCTTGTGCATTCTGTATTATGTCTTCCTGGTCTTCACATGTTTTACACGCTTGTAGTTCTAGGGTAGGCGAAACAATCTTCTGATCTTCCTCAGTAGTGTTTATTACCCTAAAATTTGCCCAACATTGATGATTCCTTACTATTGATTCTCCCATATATAGACCCGGTAGGCTTTTTATTTTCGGAATGTAACCCTCGGTAACTTCGGAGTTCCTAACATGACAATGAAATACTGCATTCGTCCTTGCCGGCACGCGCACTAACCGTCTATCTGTGAATGGCGTTTCTTTGTCCGTGGCATTTATGCAATGTTGCATGAAGCTCACATCAGCACCGACTGATTTTAAGAACTCGATTCTCATGATACCGTCCTGTTCGATCAGAATGGTTTATGCCACCACATAAAATCAAACTAATTTTTCAAAGAGGTAACCAACGAACCCTCTGTTCGAATATAGTCGTCCTTAATGCCGCACACTTTAATTACATCTTCATTATTGATTGTTACGTTTGACTTGAGAGCACTTTCTTGAATGATGTTGACTTCCGCGCCGGTTTCAACCATAAACTTGATATTCTTCCCGAGGTTTTCGATGTCCACGCATATCGTACGTGCCTTCGCCGTTGGCCTATAATTTACAATTACGGTTTCGTTAGCTGAGTCGCCTGTATAATCGTTCGTCTGTGAGCATTTTCTATGGTGTCCCCGCCCCAGTCGGATTTCGACGAGCCGTTTGTTGGGTTTCCCTGATTACTAGTAGCTTCTCTCTTTATTATTTACCCTTTGCGACGGGTTCAGGTGATCGTCGCCTCGACTTTTCGGCCTCCGATAATCTGTTGAATTACGACTGCTCTTTATCCTGTTTTCCGGATTCCGACGTCGCGAATTATATGTTGACTGTTTATCCCCCCTCCTATGTTCACTATCATATTTCAATTCCAGGCATTCTTAAAAATATGTCCTACCTTTTTGCAATAGTAACAAATCCGTTGTTCGCGAGGACTAAATGGCCTATTGTTCATCGTTAGATTCTTTACTTTGTCCTTAGATCGAAGGGAGGGAGTTCTCGCAGTGACTTCTGCAAAAGTCGGTGGTCCTCTTTTTGTTTTGGCAGTCTTTTGATATGTGGCCGGTTCCTTTACAGTTAATATAAATGATCTTTTTGCTTGTGATCACGTGTATTTTGGTGATCCCCTCTTGCCGCTACGAGCGCGGTTTCTCTCTGAAATCCTACTTATTTTCAAAAGGATATTTATTAGCCCCGGTCGTCAGATCATAATACCTTTCATGTTTCATACGTAATTCATATTCTTCTGGCAACCCATTCTCCAACGCGTCGAGCACCTCGCTCTCAATGCGTCTTCGCGTGTAATCTGACAATTCTCCCGATTGTTTGCTCTCCGCCTCGATAATAGCTTGTCTTGGTTCCTTGATATGTTTGGTATAATCTAATATTCTCTCGTTAGCTTTCATAAATATGTTGGATAATTGTCCCTTTTAATGACTCGTAGACTTTGCAGGCTGGAAGGCTGCTTTTAATAAGCTTACCAATTGCTCTACCGTATGTAATTCCTGGTCTTCTGTGACCGAAAATGCGTGTCCGTCCACTTTGGCTCGAGTATTACGAACTATCTTTCCTTCAATCTCCGAAGGAGGACGTTCAGAGAACAGGTCCATTGCCCTTTTACATGTTGTCGCGAATTATAACACAAAGAGGTTATATCCGTCAAATCACGGAATTGTCTCCGTGATTTCCCTTAATTTTAAATTCAGCATTCCTGAAGGTTATTGCTTAATATGTCAAGCCCTGGGTAATATTCTCTCATTGTCCTGATTGTAGTCTTCTTCATTTGAGCCCCTAGCGATCGCACTGGCGACGGCGCATCGATTCAGACTATTTCGCGAAAAGTACCGTTTTCCCGCTTGATTATTTCCCAAAGACACGTTCATCATCGATTCCTGACGTTTAAGTTCCTTTGTACGAATTTCATTTTCGCGGTATTGTAACATTATTTATTCTCTTTCTAATTCTAGTTCTTGTTTGTTGAGTTCCGTATGTCGAACAATAATTTTTGCGTTCTGTATTCCTATCTCTTTTTCGCGTCTTTCTACTGCACTTATACGCTCCCGAACTTCTGCATCTTGATTTTTCGATTCAGTTTCTTTTATTTTCTTTCCAAACATTTCAATCTTTGTGCTAAAGTGGTATTTTCTTCCAAACAGATGTCTAATCGAGCCTCGCGCACATCTAGTTTTTCCTCGTATAGCCTAAGCTCTTTCTCAGTGAGAAGAGCCTTTGCAGCGGCAGAGGATTTCTGCGTGTTAGTCATTCTTGTGTAATTAAATTAAAATGTAAATAATAAAAACAGTAAAATGTGCCGAAATGGTCATTGGAATAAAAATTATTTTAGGAGGCTTTTGTATCCCACCGCAGGCCCACAAAAAGTCAGATTATCAGAATAAAGTGTCATTTTAAACGGATTGATAATTTTTAATTATATTCCTTTTTGTATTACGACTGTTGGCGGATATACAGATATCATAAAAACAGAAAAAGGTGAAATCTCCTCCGATTCCACCGAAATCGGAACCTATCGATGGAAAATAAAGAAAATAAAATGTGTAAATATAACGTGTTTACATATATTAAAAACAAAGAGCTGTGAATAATTGACTTAAAGATCAGAAAATCAGGCGATTTTGGAGACAGATACGTAAGAATCGAAAAATCTTCGATGGAACATGTGCCTAAGTTCGGAAAATACCACCAAAAGATTCATGATACTGCATTATATAAGAGCTAAGTCCCGTTTTAATCGGAATCGTGATTTTTAATAAAATTTCGTTACCTTATACGACTTTCCGTAGGTATATGGTTATTGGTAGAATATGAAAAGTTGAAATCTCTTCAAATTCCTTCGAAATCGGATTCTATTGGCGTGGAGTAAAGAAAATACCAAGAGCATAACTTATTTGCGTAAAAAAAATACGTATGGAGGAGAAACGAAAAATGGTCTTAAAGTATTAGAGAAACTTGTGATTCTCGACATAGATAGATAAGAATTTAAATATCTTCGACGGAGTCATAGTCTGGAAAATGTTACCACACGATTCAGAAGGCATCATTACACAAGAATAATCTCCCGTTTTGTAAGGCGTCGTGTCTTGTAATAATATATTTTTACGAATTATAACAAGTCGCGCGTATATGATCAACGTCATAAAATGAAGAGTTGAAATCTCATCTGTTTCTTCCGAAAAGGATTCAATCGTCGCAGTATAATGAAGATAAGAAGAATATAATTTCGTGATAATTCTGTATATTAGATTCCAATTATTCTTCGGCACAGATTATATATTAAAAAATTCGTTAAATGATTATTAAAATAATTCTCTGACTTTATATCTTACACAGCATATCGTTGAAGCGTGAAATAGAATTCGAACAAAATTTTATCTAACATTAACTCAGAATCATTCTTTCTATTGACTTCTATGCATTTCTACCTCGGCAAACACATCTTCTACACCATGCATGCACATATAAATTATTTTACATATATGTACATATATATATAATATAAATGTTTATATAGTTTACATCAATTTAATGGAAGACAACTAAATTACATAGAGTTTATTATATACTCAATTTTTATATCAATAAATTTAGATACATTTCCCATGATATTTTTCTAAAATATATTATTAATATTTTAGTTTATTTCATTAAAAAAATTAAATTTATTGCATTTTTTATTCATTTCATTAATATCAAACATAATTCAATTTGAATTTGTGATATAGAATTGTTCTCGATGAGGATTCTCGTTTTTCACCAGGTTCGACATCCTCCTTTACTTTGCCTTTTACGTAAGACCTTTCAAAACGACCCAGAATACACAGTTCAGTACTTCTTCATGAAAATATTGATTGGGTTTATAATCTGTCATTTTATTGAAACGCATTTATTACTTCATTAACTATAAAAAAAATTCAACAAATTTCATTTTTGATTAGAATTGTAAACAATAAAATATGATAAATAATGACAATTAATTAAATTAATTAGGACAAGTAATTAAAGAAGACGACGTCATTTATATTAATACTGATATTTCAATATATGTATTTATGCATTCGTTAAATGTTTAAAATTATTGAACCAAAAAATCACAGTCCTTATCTCATATTCATATTATTTACAAAAATTAGTACGTGTAATGTATAACTATAATAAATACAATATCTTTATGTATCATTCAGAACAATAATATTTATTTAATATTTATAATACTCACATTTAATAATATAGGTATATAATATTCATTATTGAATACATAAATAAATTATATTATATTTCAATATATACTCAATTTGGCTTAAATAATAAATAAAGATCAAGTCACTAATGAAAAATAAATAAAAAATAAATAAAATACAGAATAACATTAATATGGTTATAATACAAAAAAATTACTACTCACCGATGCAATAGGACAACGTACTATATCGCAAACAAGAATGTGTTACTCTGAAAGAAGGACATCTTCATTTTGATTTCTGTATAACCTAAACGGCGATTCCTAGTTTTAGTGCGCACTCGCACGAAAATAAGTTTCCTGAAACATACCATCTAAATTAGAACAATATGTTCTAATACCAGAATCAACTTAAAATTCTTAATAATTGACTTTATTTGCTTCAGCTATGCCTATGCAGTTGTGGAAAGAAGGCCAAGAAGACAGAATGGCACGGACCTGATAAGGGATGTACTCGTAAAGTATATACTCTATAGTATAGTATATAATATATAGTATAGTATAGTATATAGAGTATATACTCTATATATACTATTTAGCTTATACGGGACACACTCTGACATAGTAGTGGATTCTAATATTTAGAGTTTATGTTAAGAACAAAGAAAAGGAAGTAAGAATATTGCTTTATTACTTTGATAGTTCTCTATGTTCGGAAACTACGCAAACGATTTTCGATTTTTCAATTCGAAGTTCGCTCTTTTCTGTCTCATTTGTTCCCCATAATCTTTATTCATTAAATATGTTAATAGCGTACTGATCTAATTACTATATTTATACGTAATACAAATAACAACAAAATAGGATCTCCACTGTTTTGCATGATGATCTTGGACGATTCCTACATTTTTATGTACTATAACCAGTAAAATAAAAGAATTTCATTAATTAAAATAATATTATATGTATTTGAATACATATAATATTTGCATGCATATGTGCATCTTTCAGAAGTGTATAAATGTATATATGCATGTATGGCTATTACGTGTAATGCAGGTACCTCCTACATACATTGAATATATACGACAATCAAACATCATATAAGGTACAAATAATAAAATTACAAATTATTATACATACCATCAAAAAACATACAGATCGCGGAAATAATGGACGAATATTCAAGAAAAAAATATAATGCAATAGCCATTAATGGAAACAACTATGTATCAATTATATTTTCCCGTACATTTTTCCTACGCAAAATTCTTTAGATTTGCGAACCGTAGAAAGCTAATATTCGATTGTCGATTAGTGTATTAAAAGAATCTTCAGTTTAAACAAAAAGAATGTCACATTTACCTGTAATTATGGGAAAGTCGAAGCATCGGCGAAAAATACGTCAAAATACATAAATCCAAATGCTTTGCTGACACCGGCAGTGAGGATCAACTAAAAAAGCATATAACATAAACTTGCGTATACCTCTTACTCTTAATAAATACATAATTATACCTAGGTTAATAAATAAATTGTTAATTGCGTCGAGAAATCCTCTCTTCCATCAACCATTCCGATATATTCCTCCTATTTATGAAGACTGACGATCGTACTAACAAAAAATTCATCTTGATCCTCAGAGCTCTCTACATGAAGGCAAGGAATGAAAGGAAACGAACACAAATTGATC
Organism: Vespa mandarinia; assembly: GCF_050613455.1. Taxonomy (NCBI): domain Eukaryota; kingdom Metazoa; phylum Arthropoda; class Insecta; order Hymenoptera; family Vespidae; genus Vespa; species Vespa mandarinia. The sequence continues at coordinate 295,750 of NW_028197177.1, read as the reverse complement.
GATCGCATCGAACAAAGCTAAATACGACATAGATATAGCGCTTGGTGGACACGTATCCAATTTTAAATAAATTATCCAATATAATGCAATTATAAATAAAATATCCAATTATAAATAAATCATGACGTTATGTTACTCGAAATTTTTCAATTAATCTGTAGTATATCCTACAAATATTCCTATTATGACGCCAATCGAAAGATTTGAAATTCGAAGAAATATTTTTAAGCAAAGAATTAAAAGCTCCTTTCGTTTACACTTCCAAGTACTTCTCTTCATTATTATCACAAAAGATCGATGGTCATGTCTCATAAAAAGAAAGTAGAATGAAATGAAAGATGATTGTTACGATAAAAAAAATATACATATTTATAAAATGTTAAGATTCGTAAAGCATTTCAAATAGAGAATTTCAAAAATTTCTATAACTAAACAATGCGTTTTTCCTAATGGTGATCTTATAAGGCACTTTTAGCAATAATGCTTTTTACAAAAACAGAAAACAGAACAAGATGGAAGTAAAAAATAAGAGATAGACGTTTCATATTGATCGATTCTTTCAAAGTTATTCTTTCATCTGTTAAATGACGAAATATACAAGAAATTTTTTAGCAAAGAAAATATCGAAAGTTTGATTAGCTTTTATCTTTCCTTATCTATCTGATCGTCCTATAAGATACATATGTAAATAACACGAATATCACATATCTTATCGCCTGCATAAATCAACGATATCGTGAGCTTATTCATCTTCGTCTTTCTATATTGCTTTTGTTTCGTTAAAATCTGTTGCTCTTACGTCTTCGTCTAAAATTTTGGTCGTCAATTTCATACACGGTATTTTCCTTTAATGAAGGAAGAAACACACGATGATAAAGAAAATTTTTTCAAAATGACTACCACCCGTCTCATCCACTTACGAGCGATTTCTCTACTTTTGATTTTCATCCATTTACTTGTGCTTTCCTCGAAGAAATACCAAACTATCATTAATTATTGATCAGATCGACGAACAGATTGCATTTGTGTATGCGCAATTAAAAGTAATAATGAAATTATTATGTATATACCTTTCTTCTACTTATCGACGACGTGTTACTCTCCACGGTTATTTTATCGTATTTACATAATGTTTAAATTACAAAATAATTATATATATATAAATATATGTAAAGAAATAATACTTTCTTCAGGTAGATTTGCCACGCGTCTCATAGCCCGCCTTCCATTGTTCTTTATTATTTACAATTTCTTTTGTAACCCACAAATCGAGTCGTTAAGATTTGGAAGAGAAACGGGCAGTATGAAATGTAACATAGAAGAGAAAAGCAACACGAGAGTTAGAAGAAGATACATAAGAAGATACATAAAAGGAATATAATTTAACAGTGTGAATAATGAACGTTAATTGACGTTTCTTTGTTCACAGGTAAGGCTAATCAGAACTAAGCATTAATTAACAAATAAAGATTTATCACATTGTTCTCAGGGAAGCATATTTTCGTTCATCACCTCCCATAATACATTCGAGATATTATATATATAGAATTATTGTTATATATTCATATATATACACATTATGTTTACATAATTTTATATATATTATTATATATATAGTAAATATTGAAAACATTATTAAAATATATTATGTATATGAATCGTTATTACGTTAGTAAATATAATATTAATTACATATATTAAAATATAATATTGATTGCTGATTCCGGAACATTTCTATATCCTATAAGATCTCAACATTCTATATATTTTTATATTCTTCACAGAATTATTTATGTGAATATACTTAGAATACAAACCCACATACGTAAGTGGATAGGAGAAAAAAACATTCATATTCCCAGAGATGAAGGCAAAGCTTAAAAACATTGATAAATGCATAAAGGAAAGTAATGATCTATGAACGAGAGGTGACAAAGAGGAATAATTCAAATCAGTTTACACAGAGCTGCTGTAAGGTACATGTGTTTTTATTCGCCTATTCAAAAGCGATCCTATAAAAACAATGAACCAGAAATTCCATGTACTCTCGCTACATCTATTTACAGCTCAACACTCATAGCAACTCTTCCCTATACATATCCCTTAGACTACATCGCTCCTTTTGTGCTTTTCTTAAAGCCTGTTCAATTAAAATCATTTCTTCAAGGTATGTGTTGACGTCAACTATATATGGATAAAATATATATTACAAACAAGCATGGAATGCTGTCTCCCACCATGGTACCTCAATCATATCGGTTAATAGGCTTTTGTTAATAGTTTTTCTCACATGCGTTCATAACTATTGGTTTTGTGTAAGTCAAAGTAATGTTAGTAAACTATGAACCAACACGTTATCAGTGTCTCATGTGTATGCCTTTCTCTAATCATAGGGTGCGTCTCGCAGTTATCGGTGCTTCATAAGAGTTTCGTAAGCATTTCTTTTATGATAAATATAAAGAAAATAAGAAATATAATTAGCAATAAAAGTATTAGTATATAAATCTGCGAAAAATATACGAATTTGTCTAATATATTTTTAAAAATAATCAATTCGAAATAGTATATTGTATTATTTTAATAAATACTAAAACATAAATTCATTTCCATATATAATATGAAGGGAACACCCAGCACTCTTTTTCTTATATAATTGCTTCTGGAGGCCTAGATCAATATATAGAACTTCAAATATTACTACTACTAATAATAATATATAAGAACTACTAATACTGTTCATAGTGATGATGGTTGTGATTGTGATAATGATGATGATAACAATGATAGCAAAGATAATGATAATGATTATGATGATGATAATGATGATAATGATGAAATGATAATAATACTGATAATAATGATGATGATGATAATAATAATAATAATAACAAGAATAATACTAATGGTAACAAGAAAAACTATAATAACAATAACAATTATAATAAAAATAATAATAATAATAGCGTTAAATTACGAAAATAACAAAAATAATAATAAAGATAATAACAATAATAAACACAATAATCATAATAATAATAATTTTTTTTGATGGTATGTGAATGCCAGCCTGTACGCACTAATCCAGGGACCACGCCCACCAGAGGAACACTTCACTATTTGGGTCCCCTTCCCTGGAGTGTCGGGCTCATCGTTGGAATAGGCACCACCGACTAATCACATATCCATCCTGGTAATACAGTGAAATCATCCCGGCACCGCCATGTGGCATTACTTCGGGATGGCGCCACTGCATCAGGTCCCTTTACGGGACTCTCTCTTCGGTTCTACTGGGCAGGAGCCTGGAGCAACATCGGGGGCAGTTCTATGGGCCGCCCATTTTCTTCTTTTTTCTGCGCAAGATGGCACTGACGTACGAGGCCACCTTGTCCGCTCATCCTGACCTCGGAGTATTTTCTCGACAATCATGTCTGGCAAGAATTTTCCGAGGTATTGCTCCAAGGTGAGTTGTTCGACGCATCACCGGGCACATTTGAAGAATTTGTGGAGGGCGTCGTCGACGTTCGAGTCGCCATAGGGGCAGTTGCAGGGTGTGACCTTCCTCATTTTTGCGAGGTAGGAGCAGAACAGACTGCCCTGTCAGAAATTGGGTGAGGTAGAGTTCGACCTCCTCCGCCTCGCGGTTTAGCCAGCAGTCTAGTCGACTGATGAGCAGGGCCGTCCATCTGTCCCTAGGCTCCTGTTCCCATCTGATTTGCCAGGCCTCGATGCTGGTAAACCTATGGAGCCTTGATACTTCCTCCTATCTAGGAATGGGCTTTTGCTGATGGACGAAATGTCTCTCCTGGGCTGATAGATCGATCGGGATTATCCCCGCAACCACTAGCACCGCGGGCTCGAAGACCGTGCAGTAGGAGCACGCGATTCGGATTGCGTCCGTCCTATGTACCGCGGCTATGCGCTTACGGAATTTCTCGTGTCGCAGCGCCTCAACGTAAACTTCCGCGCCATACAGAATCACTGCTTCGGATGCGCGTATCAGTAGTCGACTCATGCACGGTTGGGGCCCGTTGACGTTTGCCATGTGTGTTCCATGCGAGGCTACTACTTCTGCCGCTTTGTCGGATACCCTAATTATGTGCTCTCCAAAATTGAGCTTGTTGTCGAGGATTAAACCTAAGTATTTGACAGCCGACTTAGTCTGGACCGCCGCGTCACCTACAATGAAGCTGCGTAACGTGTTCACGATCTGTTTTCTGAGCTGCTAGAGATAGCCTGTGGTTATCCGTCCAGGAGATGACTCTGCGCAAGACCTGGTTGAGCAGCAGCTGTGCCCCCACCGTGAACAATAATAATAATAATATTAATAATAATTATAATAATAATGATGATGATATTGATGAAGATAATGATGATAATGATGATGATAATGTTGGTGGTGGTAGTGTTGGTGGAGGTGGTGTTGTTGATGATGATGATGATGATTATGTTGATAATGATGATGATGATGATGATGATGATGATGATGATGATGATGATGATGATGATGATAATGATGATGATGATGATGATTTTGTCTTTTCTGCATTTATTTTCAATCTATTCATATTTATTCATTCCTCTGGTAAATTAAGCGTCTTATTCATTTTCACATCTTAGTGCATGCTAGCTTCTTCAGGAACATGAATTAATTCAGACATTTTAATTTTACATCCAACTGAGTATATTCTGATTATATCATTTATGCATATAGTAAGTAATGATAGTCCCAATGGAGGATCCATATGACTCTCCATGCTCAGCGTTAATTAAATGTGACCATCTATTCGTTCAAAAATAATTGTTGCGTTCTATTACGTAAATATAATTTCAACCATTTTAAAACATTCTGTCTAATTCCATATCGATACAGTTTTGAAATTAGTCTTAATCTCTACACTGTTTTAAAGGCTCGTTTAAGATCCATGAAAATTACTCCAGCCACTTTTCCATCGCTAATTGCTAACTTCCATTCGTCAACGGCAATTTAATTTGCACTTTTACTCGAGAACTCCTTTCTAAAGCCATATTGATTTTTCTTCATATTATTAATTTGTAAACATCCCTCTAGTTGCTTCTTCACCAATTATTCTAGCACTGTTAGCACATAGATGAAATTTTAATTGTGAAATAAATGAATTATAATGGCTCTAAGAATGCAGTATTTTGTAGAAATGTTCTGAGAATCTCTAACGTAAAATATGTTATTTCATTGGCTAAAAGCAAATCATACCTTTCTACCCTTTTCAATATTTTTTCTAATGTTATTGTTTAAACTTGGCGGTTGTATATTGTACCTATTAACCATTATCCATTCTTTCCAGATTATATATAGAAATATACTGTAATATAAGTATACCTGTTTCAATGTATATATATATACACCCATATATTAAATATGTACTAATCAATACAATTTGCAGCGGGTATGTCCACCATAAGGAATGTGTATACATATATCTAGCCGAGTGAAACTTAGTTCTGATGGTATATATTATTGAGTGAACTGTACACTCCAAATAATAATAATTACAAAGAGAAAAACTTGTGAAATCGAAAATGGCAAAAAATGGTAGAGATATAGCTTTCTCCATGTTAGAATATTTATTTCTAATAGTTTTGTCAGTTCTACGACCCGTTAACCTTATAAAGAGTTGTGAGAAGCTTTTTTTTTATTTAGTACTCATGCATGTATTAGATTAATTAGATATTTATATAAATCGAATTAAAATCTTTGCAATTTTTAATACTGTTATGTTATTATTAAAATTAGATATATGTTGAAAATCAATTAGAAAAAAATATAACCTCTAATTGTTATATTTTATCAATATTGAAAATCATTTTTTGCAAGTGCTATTATAGATGTAAATATTAGAACTGAGAGATAGTTTCATTTTTATGTTATAATTATTCTAGAAGATATAGAGACGACAATACGGAGGAGATAAATATGGCGCAGTTAATGAAGGTTCTTCTAATGAAGGTAAAGGAAGAAATTATATCAAACATAGATATAAAACTGGAGACAATCCATTTTATCTTAGATTTTAATACGAATCGTATTATGAAAGACATCAGTAAGTATAAAGTTTCTTATTCTAGGAATATTTTAGTTTATTTTCATTCTGATTATATATTTATAGCAATTTGCGTCATGCGTTTGTCTATTGTAGCTTAAAAACCCACCACTTTCTTTAGATCAAATTTACTCTCTTTCTTTACCAATATTTCCGCTCTTCTTTTCTTTCCATGATCAAACGCACCTCGCAAAGTCCATGATCTTCACGAATTTGTCAAACATATACACAACATACGACACGGAAGATTCTGGAACTTTCCGTCATTCTGTTTATTTGTGGCCGGTATATCTCATACACATATACAGACACACAACTAGTTAGTTCTGTAATCTTTTAACATACACACATACACATTTAGAGCATGTAGAAAATGTTTGCATTTATTTTTGTTAATAATCGCCGTTTAATCTTCTAAGTTCGACATTTACAGTGATACATGTTATTATTCGAAACCGCGAAACGTGATTAGAATAAGCACGTCTAATCTCTTTCTCTTTCTTTCTCTCTTTCTCTCTCTCTCTCTTTCTCTTTCTCTCTTTCTCTCTCTCTCTCTCTTTCTCTTTCTCTCTCTCTCTCTATCGTTATACGTATACGTATTCATTCTCTGATAATGATAATTATAACAATATATCAATAATAATTTAGTAATAATTCTATTATACGCACATCCCGTGCAATCAATCTTATAAATAAAGAGAAAGATTTTAAATGAGTTTAAAAGTACTCTAGAATCTAAAGTAAAGAAGAAAACATACTTCTTGTCTTTCTTTAGTTTTTCTCTTCAATTTTGATGATTCTAATTGGCGATTCATTGTTTTGCGGTCACACGTATAATTTTCATTTATTTTTAGTAAAAGCTTGTACGAAAATTCATTCAAAATATTAGTATACGCGAATTGCATGCATCTTTTCAATAAAGCATTTTTGGATATAAGTTTACATAATCCTTCTACATATTTAAACCTCAGTAATAAACAGTATAAGTTCGGTCTCGTTCTTTTGAGACATCCTATAAATTTGTCCATTGTATATCTCCAATGTATCAATATCGAATTGTATACACAAATGCATATATGTAATCGGTTATACTTAGAATCTAAGAAACGTCCATATTCTAATTTTTCGCTAGGTTATTCCATAAAAATACCAAGTTCGTCATAACATCTTTGTCCAATGTGTCGAATATCAATGATTTGTTGACATTTTTAAGGTCTTCTTGTCATTATAAAAAGGAGAAAGAAAATAAAAATTCAGGAGAAAAATATTAAAAAAATGAAAAAAGAGCGATACGGAAAATGCTATTCGATATTATCACATCATTTTGTTAAATAAATGTACATATATATTTGATTAAATATATAAATTACAGAGCATTACGGAGAAATTATTGCGATACTTTAAACAAGATTTTGAAGTGGGAGTTCTTAATAATGAATTTTTAATACCTGCCAAGTTTATTACGGTACACGACGTTGATATGCGACAGAAGTAATTATTTATTGATAGTAAGGAATATTAATATTTTTATTCTTTTATTTTCTCTTTCTCTCACATTTCATTGATTCTTACGTTCATCACGCTACATTTACTACTAAGAAAAGAAATTTCATTCTTTCTCGAAACTTGAAGTAAGAAATGATTATTATTATTTTTTTCTTCACGTGCTTGAATCTTTATTCGCGTCAATAAAAATGGGGGATAATCCTTGAAACAATTGAATTCATCTTTTGCTTCAATTTACCTTTAAAACTCAAGTGCTAAGTGAGTGTCTATGGCAAATGAGAAAAAATTACTGACAGCCGCAATCTTTCGAGAGGCACTTCCATAATTTTCTACGATTTGACTGGATATTTCCAAGTCTAAAAGTCGCATTGCTTCACAAGTCAATAGCATAACTTTCCCCCGACTAGACGGAATATTTCGAAGTCCGACAATCAGATCGTTCCTCACGTCACACGCATAATTTTCCTCGGGTGGACATAATATATCTATGTCCGACAGTCGCATTGGTTCACATGTCACTCGCATAACTATCCCGCGACTAGACGGAGTATTTCTAAGTATCACAGTCGCATTGGTTTAAGAGGCACTCGCATAAATTGCCCTCGTCAAATCGGAATATTTCTAAATCCAACAGTCGCATTGACAACAGAGGTACGCGCATAAAGTTCATTCTACTTATCATATCATTTCCAAGACCGAGAATCGTATTATTTCTCATGGCACTTGCATAGCTTTCCCTCGTCTATACGGAATAATTTCATGTCTGTCCGCTGCATTGGTTCATAAGTTACTCTCATCTTTTCCCTTGAATGAACGGAAAATTTCCAATGCCGTTAGGCGAATTGTTTCGAGACTTATTCTCATAACTTTAAATCGATTAGTCGTTATATTTCTATGTTCGATAGTGGCATTGAGTTGAGAGGAACTCTCGTAAGTTTCCCAGACAAGATGGAATGTTTCCAACACCAACAGCCGAATTGGTACGAAAGGCACTCGCAAAACATTCTCTCGCGTAGTCTAAATATTTCCAAGTCCGACAATCGTATTGGTTTGACAAGCACTCGCATAAGTTTCCCTCGTCTGATCTGAACATCTCTAGAATAGACAGTCGCATTGAATCGAGAATCATTCGCAAACTTTTCCTCGAATAGCCTGAACATTTCCAATACCGACAGGCGTACTGGATCGAGAGGCATTCGCATAACTTTCTTTCGACTTGACGTGTTATATCCAATACCGACAGTCAAGTTGGTTCTAGTGGCACTCTCATTCTTTTATTCGACTAGTCAGAATATCTCTAGATACGATAGCCGCATTTTTTTCGAGATCCACTCAACTGACTTTCTCTAGTCTAGTCGACATATTTCTATGTCCGACAGTCGCATTGATAAGAAAGGCACTCGCATATTATTCCTTCGACTCACCGGTATATTACCAAGTCCATCAGTGGCATTTGAAAGAGTGTCACTCACATAACTTTCACTCAACGAGTTGGAATTTTTCCAGGACCAATAGTCGCATTGATTCACAAGGCACACTCTTAACATTCCCTCGTCTAGTCCGAATATTTTTAGGTCTGGCAGCCGCATTGGTTCAAATGTCTCTTGTATACCTTTCCCTTGACTAGTGACAATATTTTCATGTATGACAGTCTCATTGTTTCGAGAGGTACTCTTCAGAACATTCCCTCGACTAGTCGCACAGTTTCTAATTCCGGTTGTTGCATTGTATCTTGAGACAACCGCACATCTGTACTTTGACTAGTTGTATTATTGTCAAGTCCGACATTCGCATTGGTTTTTTCAAGTGCACGCATAACCTTCCCTCGACTAGACGGAATATTGCAGCGTCCGACTGTCGACATGGTTCGAGATGAACTCTCATAACATTACCCCGTCTAGACTGAATATTTCTAGGGCCCACAGTCGCATTGGTTCGAAAGGCACACGAATAACTTTCCCTCTACTAGTCGGAATATTTCCTATAACGACGGTTGCATGGGTTCGAGAATAACTTTCATAATTTTACCTCGCTTAGTCGAAATATTTCTCTGAAGTCATAAATTTCACCACGACTAGACGGAATATTTCGAAGTCCGACAGTCAGATTGTCTCACACGTCACACGCATTACTTTCCTCGGGTGGACGTAACATTTCCATGTCCAACAGTGGCATTGGTTCATATGCCACTCGCATAACTTTCCCGCGACTAAACGGAATATTTCTAAATACAACAGTCACATTGATTCGAGAGGCACTCTCATAAGCTTCCCCCGATTAGTCGGATTATTTCTACTTCCGACAGTAGAATTTTTTCGAGAGGAACCCATATAATTTTCTTTTGACTAGACGATATGTTTCCAATTACTACAATCGCATAGGTTGGAGAAGCATTGGCGTAACATTCCCAGCACTAGACGGAATAGTACTAAGTCCGTCAATTGCATTGGTTCAAGTGGTACTCACATGACTTTTCATCGACTTGTCGGAATTCTTCCAAATCGGTCTATCGCAGTAGTTCCAGAGTTACTCCATTAACTTTCCTTCAACTAGTCGGAATATTTCTATACCCGACAATCGCTTTGGTTTAAGAGGCACTCGCATAACATTCCTATGCCCACTGGGAATATTCCCTATCCCGATAGTAACATTGGTTCACAAGTCACTCGAATAAAGTTTCATTGTCTGGACGGAATGATTCCAGGTCAGTTATTTGCTTTAGTTCGAGTGGCACTTGTATAAATTTCACCTGCCTAGCCGAATTATTTACTACTCTGACAGCCGTATTTGTTCGAGAATCACTCGCATAACTTTTCCTCGTCTAATCGGGATATTTTTAATGTTGACTGTAGCATTGGATCTAGAATACCTCGCATAATTATCCCCGACTAGGCGGAATATTTCCAAGTGTAACATGCGCATTGGTTTGTGAAATATCCTCACTTATTTCCCGCACCTATTCGGATTATTTGCAAGCCCATCAGTGGCATTGGTTTACAAAATACTCGCATAAATTTCTTCGACTAGTCGGAATATTTCTAATTCCGACAACCACATTGCTTCACATAACATTCGCGTAACCTACTCTCGACTAGTCGAAATATTTCCAAGTCGACAGTCGCATTGAACTACCAGTCAATCACATAAATATCCTTAGTCTATTTGTTGTACTTCCTAGTCCGACCGCCGCATTGGTTCTAGAAAAATTCGCATTACTTTCTTTCAACTAGTCGAGATATTTTCAAGTCCCACCGTCGCATTGATTCTAGAGTCTCTCCCATAGCCCTGCCGACTAGTTGGAACATTTCCATGTCCCACTTACGCAAGACACAAGACACTCGCATAACTCTCTTTCGACTAGTCACGAATTTTCTGTTGTCCGACCGTCGCATTTTTATAGAGTCACTCGCCTAACTTTCTTTCGAGTTTTCGGAAAATTTCCAATTAGTACTTCCGCATTGGTTCGACATTCAATCGCATGAATTTCCCACGACCACTGAGAATATTCCTAATTCCGACAGTCACTTTGGTTCAGAAGTTTCTCGCATAACTTCCCTTCGACTTGTCGGAATGGTTCCAAGTCCGTCAGTCTCTTTTGCTCGAGAGGCAGTCACAAAAGTTTCCATTGACTAGTCGGAATCTTTCTAATTCCGAAAATCATAATGTTTCGAGATGCACCAGAATATCTTTCCATGATCCTGTCGGAATATTTCCAAGTCCGTTAGTCGGAATGGTTTATGACAATCGCATATCTTACCCTCGACTAGTCATTATATTTTAAAGTCCAACAGCCTCAATGTTTTTCTAGGCCCACACATAAGTTTCCCTAGGCTGTTAGGAATATTTCCTAGCCCAATAGTCGCATTAGTTCACATGACACTCCTTTGACTGGTCGGAATATTTCCTAGGCCAACAGCTGCATTTTTTTGAGAAGCACTGGAATAAATTTCCCCGACTAGTGGGCATATTACTAAGTCCATCGGTCGCATTTCTTCTAGAATCACTTGCATAACTTTTCCTGAACTATTCGGTCTATCTCCGGGTCCGACCGTCGCATTGGTCCCCAAGTTGTTCGCATAACTTTCCCCTGACTTGTCGGAATGATTCCAAGAACAACATCCGCAATGGTATGACAGGCACTCAATGACATACCCACGGCCACGGGGAATATTCCCTATATTGACAGTCGCTTTTGTTCACAAGTCAGTCGAATAACAAGTTCAAAATTCGCTTAGAATCGTTTGACGCTCGCATAAAGTTCCCCCGACTATTCGTAATAATTCTCAGCCCGACAGCTGCATTGTTTCTGGAGGAACTTGCATAAATTTTCTTCGACTATTCGGAATATTTCCAAGTCCGTCATCCGCATTGTTTCGAGAGGCACTCGCGTAAATTTCCTTCGACTAATCGTAATTCTTCCAAGTTCGCGACTGCATTGGTTCGAGAGGTAATTGCATAAATCTCCATAAACTAATCGGGATCTTTCCAAGTCCAACCGTCACATTGATTCCAATATAACTCGCATAATTATCTCTCGACTAGTCGGAATAGTTCCAAGCCCGACATTCGCATTTGTTCGTGTGGCACTCTCATAAGTGTCCTTCGTTTAACCAGAATATTTCCAAGCTCGACAGACGCATTGGTTTACAAGATACTCGCATAATTTTCCCACGACTCGTCGGCATTTTTCAAATACAGACAGTCGCTATGGTACATAAGTCGTTCTAATAATTCTCACTGGACTAGTTGGAATGCTTCTAAGTTCGCTAGTGACTTTAGTTCGAGTGGGAGTCGCATAAATTTCCGATGACTCATCGGAATATTTCCTGGCCCGACATCTGCATTGTTTCGAGAGACAATCGATAACATTCCTTCGACCACTGGGAATATTCCCTGTAACGACAGACGCTTTGGTTCACAAGGCACTCGAATACCGTTCCCTGGTCTGGTCGTAATGCTTCCAAGTCCGAAATTCTCATTGGTTAAAGAGACTGTCGCATAACTTACCCTCGACTAGTCGGAATATTACGAGCCCTACAGTCGCATTTGTTCCAATGACACTTTCATAACTTTACCTCGACTTGTGGGAATGTTTCCTGTTTCGATACTCGCATTGGTTTCCTAGGCAAACGCAAAAATTTCCATGTAATGATTAGAATATTTCTAATTCTAACAGTTGTATTCGTTCGAGAGTAACTCTCACAACTTTCTGTCGTCTAGTTGCAGCATTTCCAATTGCGACTATTTCTTTGGATTGAGAGGCACTCGTACCGATATTCCCCAATTATTCAGGATATTTCCAAGTCCGACAGTTTCATTGTTTCGAATGACACCGTCATAACTGTCTCTCGTCTAATCGGAATATTTCTAGGTCCAACGGTCGTAATTGTTCAACAGGAACTTACTTAAATTTCCCTCTACTAGTCGCATCAATTCTAAGTCCGTCAGCCGCTCTGGTGCAAGAAGCATTCGCATAACTTTCCCATAAGTTGTCGTAATATTTCTAGTCTTGTTGGTCGTATTGGTTCTAGTGGCACTCGTATAACTTTTCCTCGACAAGTCGGTATAATTCCAAACGCGACAGCACCTTTGTTTAGATTGGCACTATACTATTTTTCCCTCGACTTGTTGGATTATTTTTAACTTAAACAGTCTTATTCGTCGAGCGGCAATAGTATAAATATCCCTCTATTCGTCCGAATAATTTCAAGTTCAACAGTTGCAATGTTTCCATTAACACTCGCATATTTTTCCTTCGATCAGTTGGAATATTTCCCAGTTCGATTGTTGGATTAGTTTGAGAGGCACTCGCATAACTTTGCTTCGACTTGTTGGAATATTTCCAAGTCCTAAGGTCGCATTTGTTCGTGCAGCGCTCTCATAACTATCCCTCGAATAGTAGGAATGTTTCTAGGTCTGAAAATTGGAATGTATCGATTGGTATTCATATATTTATTCATCTGCAAATTGGAATATTTTCAATTCCAACACTCACATTGGTTCGCAAGCCACTTGCATAAATTCCCATCGAATGGTCGGAATATTTCTGATTCCAACAATTGTATTCGTTCGAGAGGAATTCAAACAACTTCCCGTTGATAAATCGGAGCATATCTACATGCGATAGTTGCTTCGGTTCGAAAAGCACTCACATAAATTCCCACATACTTGTCGGAAGAATTCTAAGTCCGACTATCGCATTAGTTCGAGAGCACTCGTAAAACTATCCCTCTACTAGTCCGATTATTTTCAAATCTGACAGTTGCATAGGTTCGATCGGAGCTCTCATAATTTTTTCACGACAAGATAAAATATTTCAAAGTTCAAATGGCTCTGTAGTTCCTATCGCACTCATATATATTTCAATCGACTAATCAGAATATTTCCAAGTCCGACAGTGGCATTCGATCGAGAGGCACTCGCATAATTTTCCCTCTACTAGTTGGAGTATTTCCAAGTCCAAAAACCGAATGGGTTCGAAAGACACTCGCATAACTTTCCCTACACAATTCAGGATACTTTCAAGTCCGACTGCAGCATTGGTTCTAGAGACGCACCCATAAATTTTTTCGACAAGTATTCATATTTCCATGTCCGACCGCCGCATTGGATCTAGAGTCACTCGCATAAATTTCCCTCGAGTAGACGGAATATTTACTAGTTCGACATGGACAATGGTTCACACGACACATGAATAACTTTCCTTTGACTAGTCTGGATATTTCAAAGTCAGACAATCGCATTGGTCAATATAACACTCCCATAACTTTTCCTAGACTAGTCGAAATATTTTCAAGTCCGACAGCCACAATAGCTCACAAGTCACTTGCATAAGACTCCATCGACTACTCGGGATATTTCAAAGTCAGTCAGTCGCATTGCTTCTCAAGTTATACGCATAACATTCCCTCGACTAATCGCAATGGTACCAAATCCGACATCAGCACTTGTTCGAAAGCCACTTGCATAACATGTCTATGACCACTGGGAATGCTCTCAATGTCGACCGACCCATTATTTCTAGAATTAATCGTATACCTTTCCTTCGACAAGTCGGACTATTTCTAACTCCGACAGCCGCATCGATTCGACAACCGCTTGCATAACCATCCCTAGAATAGTTGGAATATTTCCAAGTTCGAATGCTGAATGTGCCCGACATGCACTAAAAAATCCTTCGCCGATTACTCGGAATATATATATAACCGTTAGCCGCATTAGTTTACTAGTCCCTTGCATAACTATTGCCGACTAGACGGAAAATTTCCAAGTTCTACAGTCTCATTGGTAGGAGAGATACCCGCATAACTTTCTTTCGACTGATCGGAATATTTACAAGCACTACATCCGGATTGGATCACAAGACCTTCGCATAACTTTCCCTCGACTAGATGGAATATTTCTTGGTCCGAACATCGCAATTGTTCGAGAGGGACTCCCATAAATGTCCCTCCACTAGTCGGTATATTTCCAAGTTTTAAAGTCCCATTAGATCTCAAGTCACTCGCATAACTTTCCTCCGACTGGTCGGAATAATTCTAAGTTTCACAGACCCATTGGTTCATAAGTCGCTTACATAACTTTCCTTCAACTAATCGAAATATTGATAAGGACGAAAATCGAATTGGTTTTAGTTGAACTCTCTTAACTTTTCCACTACTAGTCAGATTAGTTTTAGGTCCTACAGTCGCATTAATTTGCGATGTACTCGCATAATTTTCCCTCGACTAAAATGAATATTGCTAAGTCCGACAATCGCACTGCTATGAGGTACATTCTCATAAGCTTCCCTCGAAATGTCGGAATATTTACAAATCCGACAGACACATTGTTTCACAAGTAACTCTCATAACTTTCCCTCCACGAGTCGGAATATTTCTAGGAACGACAGTCTCATTGGTTCAGAAGCCACTCAAATAATTTTCCCTCGACTAGTCGGCATATTGCTAGGCCCTACATTCGTATTGGTACGAGAGGCACCCTCATAACTTTCCCTCGGCTAGTTGTAATATACCTAAGTCCGACAGACGCATTTTTGAGAGGCACTCTAATAAGTTTCCCTTGACTGGTCGGAATGATTAGGTGTCCTACAGAAATATTGTTTCGAGAGACTTTCGCATATTTTCCCCTCGATTAAGCAAAGTATTTCCAAGTCCGTTAGTCGAAATAATTTGATAAATCTCCCACAAATCTCCTCCGACTAGTCGGAAGGTTTCTAGTATGACAGTCGCATTGGTTCAAGAAGCACTCGTACAAATTTCCCTTAACTAGATGGAATATATACATATCCGATAGACACACTGGTTCGAAAGGAATGCGCAAAAAATTACCTCGATTGGACGGATAATTTTCAGGTCCGAGAACTGCATTCTTTAAGGAAGCACACGAACAACTTTCCCTCGACTAGTGGTAATATTTTTATTTCCAACTATCGCATTGGTTCGAGAGGCACTCGCACAACTCTCCCTTGATTAGTCGGAAAAATTCCAATTCTGGAAGCCGCACAGGTTCGAAAGGTATGTGAACAAAATTCCCTCGACAAGTCGGAATATTTTCAAATAAGAAAGTCCAAGAGGACCAATCACAACATTCCCCCATTTTGTATGAATATTCTTAAGACTGTAAGTAGCACGATCTCAGCCTTCTAGGCTTCCAGGGACAGCCCGTTTTCTTCTATCCAGGAGATGACTCTGCGCATAGCATTGTTCAGGAGCAGCTATGCTTCCTTCGTGTCTCTTGCGGCTATGACAACTGCAATTTCATCTGCATATCCAACCATCAGTGCACCTTCAAGGACTGCCAAACGTAGGATCCCGTGGTTGAAAATATTCCAAATATCCGGACCCAGTAAGGCGCCCTGGGCGGCCACCGATGTCAACTCCAATCTTCTCGGACATTCACCTGTATTGTATTCTGGGAAGAACACATTCAGGTAGTCACCGGATATTCTGAGTAGGTACTCCGTGACACTAAAATTACGTTCAAGTGCTTCCACTCTATAGTCCCACCTAACGGATTTGAAGGTATTTCTCACGTCTAAAGTGGCCAGCAGGCATAAAGGGCGGGATAGGTGATGCCCGCGCTCCGTCATTTTAGAGGTCGTGACAACCTCCTGGACTGCATAGATGGTAGAGAGGCCGGAACGAAAACTATAACGCAATGTTGCAACATCGCCTGCTACCCACCCGGCGGCGTGCAGCTATGGCCTATGCAGCTTATCCAGGAGTTTGGCAGCCGTAACGAGCATAAAAATATGCCTGTATGACGAAGCGGCATCTTCTGGAACATTGCCCATGCTTATGAGCACAATCTCGTTTTCTTCCACGGCGCGGGGAAGATGCTCTTCCTGCGGCACATGTTATGCATTTTTAGCAAGAGCTCAGGGTGATTCTGCGCGACCGATTTCATTACTTCCGCTGGAAGGCCGTCTGGACTTGGAGATTTTTTGTTCCACATGGAAGATGCGGCCCTAAGTAGAACTTCCTCCCTAAATTATAGCATTTCAGGGCTACCAGGCGCACCGTGCCAATCTCTCTTTTCGGCTGGGAGGGGAATAGGGTTTGCATGATGTTTTCCAAAGTTATCGCGTCCTGAGGGATTCCTTGCGTATGAGAACCAGCTTGCGAGTTACGAACTGTTACTCTAATCTCCACGGATTCTGATCGATACCCAGGCACAGCTCCTTCCAGCACCGTCATTGACAGGCCTTGACGGTCCCCTTCAGTGATTTTTTGGACGCTTGATACTCGACGGCCAAGAGAGCAGCGTCGAGGTCGCGTCTCTTTGCTCGTTGTGCTAACCGGCGAAGCCTTAAGCACTATTTCCGAAAGTCTGCGATCTCGTTCGTCCACCCGTATGATGGAGGCCTCTCCCGTTTCGTGCTCTTCTTTGGCACCGCCATAGAACAAGCCTTTTGGATGAGCGGCTTAGTTGTTGCGGTCATTTCCATGGCGTATGCATTTTGCGACAGAATCGCTGATGCAAGTTGATGGGATATCCTTCCTTCATCTATAGCTGCGGCAGCATCTCTCAAACGATTTTTGTGATGTCCACGGAGGAGGTCTTGCTGCGTTGCTACAGTTGGCCTCCTATTGTGTACATGAAGTAGGATGCACTGGTGATAGCTATCGGTTTAATCTTAGATAACGCGCCAGCTGCGATTCTTGCAACAGGGTGTAATAATAGTAATAATAATAGTAAAATAATAATAATAATAATAACAAAAATAACGATTACTATAATAATAACGCCAATATCAAAATATAACGATAACAACGATAATAACGATAATAACGATAGCTAAATAAATAATAATAATAATAATAATAATAATAATAATAATAATAATAATAATAATAATAGTAATAATAATAATAATAATAATAATAGTAATAATAATAGTAATAATAATAATAATATTAATAATAATAATAATAATAATAATAATAATAATAATAATAATAATAATAATAGTAATAATAATAATAATAGTAATAATAATAACAATAATAATAACAATAATAATAACAATAATAAGAACAATAATAATAGTAATAATAATAACAATAATAATAACAATAATAATAACAATAATAATAACAATAATAATAACAATAATAATAACAATAATAATAATAATTATAATCATAATAATAATAATAATAATAATAATAATAATATTAATAATATTAATAATAATAATAATAATAATAATAATAATAACGATATAACGATTATAATAACTGTAACGACAATGACGATAATAACGATAATAATAACGAAAATAATAATAACAATATAAATCAAAATAAGGATAATAACAATTCTAACAATATTAACAATAATAACGATAATAACGGTAATAAAGTTCATAACGATAATAACGATAACAGCAATTATAACGGTTATAACGATAATAATAATAATAATAACTAGAATATCGAAATTACGATAATGACGATAATATCGTAAATAACTATAATAGTAAGAGTAATAAGGATTATAACGATAATAATGGTGAAAACTATAATAGCGAAAATAATGCTAATAACGATGTTAATGACGGTAAAAATATTAGTAACGATAGTACCACAATCATGAGGAAAATAGCGATAATAACATGTATAATGATAATAACGAAAATATCGATAATAACGGTAATAACGTTAATTACGATATAATATCAATTAGGAGAATAATAACGATTATAACGGTTGTAACGATAATAATAATAATAAAAATAATATTAACGGTAATAACGATAATACCGTTAATAATTGAGATAATAATAATAATAGTAATAATATTAACGATTATAACTATAATAACTATTATAACAATTATACCGATAATAACAATAATGACGACAAAATGATAATAACAGTAGTAACGATAATGAAACTATTATAACGATAATATAAATATTAACAATAATAACTATATTAACGATGATAAAATTAACAACGAAAATAAAGTTAATAACCAGAAAAATAACAATAATAATATTAAATACTATAATAACGTTGATAACGATATTAATAACAATAAAAAAAAATTAATTATAACGGTAATTACGATATCAACGCTAATGATAACGGTAATAATAATGTTATGATAATAATACCGATAATAATAATAATCACTATTGTAACTATAATAACGATAATAACTATAATAACCGTAATAATAATAATATTGGTAATAATGATAATAATATAAATATCGGTAATAAGGAAATTAACGGTAATAACGATAGTAACGATATTTATATTATTAACGTATATAACGATAATAACGGTAATAATGATTATAACGATAATAACGATAATAATGATATTAACGATAATAACGATAATAACGTTAGTGACGATAATAATAACAATAATAATAATAATAACGATAATAACGTTTGTAGCCATAATAATTACAAAAAGTATTATAATTACGGTAATAACCATAATAACGTTAATAATAGCGATGATAATAACAACAATAATAACGATAATAACCATAATGACAATATTAATGGTAATAATAATAATAACAATAACGATAATAATAAAAATAAAGATTATTAAAAATAAGGATAATAACGGTAATAGAAATAATAACGATAATAACGATTATAAAGTTAGTAATGGTAACACTAATAATAATAATAATAATAATAATAATAATAATAACCGAATGAACGGTAATAACAATAATAATAAAGATAATAATAATAATAATAATTATCATAATAATAGTAATAATAACGATAATAACGATAATAATAATAATAAAAGGAATAACGATAATGACAATAATACCGATTATAAAGATAATAAAAATAATAAAAAAAATGAAGATAACAAAGATAATAACGATAACAATAATAATAATAATATTGAAAATTATAAAAATAGAAAAATAGTAATAATAATAATTATAATAATAATAATAACGATAATATCGAAATTACGATAATAACGATAATAGTTAATAACTATAATAATAACAATAGTAATGATAATAACGATAATAATAATAATAATATCTATTATAATAAAATTAACGGTGATAACGATAAAAACAATAATAACGATTATAATGATAATAAATAATAATTCATCTCGAATCAATGCGAATCTTGGGAACATTCTGACTTGGGACTATTCCGACTTTCCGAGGGATTTTATGAGAGAGACCAGTAAACCAATGCAATGGTAGGACTAGGAAATATTTCTATTAGTCGATGGAAAATAATGCGAGTTCCTCTCGATCCAATGCGGCTGCCAGACTTGAAATTATTCTGTCTAGCGGAGTAAAGTTACATGAGGGACTTGTGAAACAATGCGACAGTTGGTCTTGGAAATATTCCTACAATTCGAGGGAAAGTTATCTAAATACCTCTACTACCAATGTGACCGTCGTGCTCGGAAAATTTCCGGCTAGTCGAGATAAAGTTAAACGGGTTCTCACGAGATATTACGACCGTATGGAATTAAAAATATTCCGATTATTCATGGGAAACATATGAGATTTCTACTCGAAACAAAGCAAATGTCCTTCATGGAATCATTCCGACTAGACGAGGAAATGTTATTCCAGTGACATGTGAACCAATGCGACTGTCGGGATAGGGAATATTCCCTGTGGTCGTGAGTATGTTATACGAGTGTCTCTTAAACCAATGCGTTAGTCGGGCTTAGATATATACCAACTAGTCGAGGGAAAGTTATACGCTTGTCCTCGAACCAATGTAGCTGTCGGACTATAAAAATATTCCAACAAGGCGAGGGAAAATTAAACGATTGCCTTTCGAACCAAAGCGATTGTCAGGTTTGTAAATATTCCGTCTAGACAAGGAAAAGTTATTAGGATTGTTCTGGAACTAATGCGACGATCGGATTAGGAAGTATTGCGTCTAGTTGAGGGAAAGGCATGCGAGCGCCTCTCGTAGCAGTGTGACTGTCGGACGTAGAAATAAACCGACTAGTCGGGGGAAATTTGTGAGTGTGCCTCTTGAACCAGTGCGACCATCGTGCTTATCAATATTCCGTCTAGTCTATGGACAGTTATGCGAGTGACTTGTAAAGCAATGCGACTGTCGGTGTTAGAAATATTACGTCTAGTCGAAAAAAATGTATGCGATTGACTTGTAAACTAATGGGATATTAGGACTTGGAAATTTAGCGACTAGAGCAAAAGTTATTAGTCAACACCTCGAACCGATGCGATTGTCAGATTTAGTAATAATACGACTAGTAGAGGCAAAGATAAACAAGTGCTTCTAGAACCATTGCATCTGTGCGACTTTGCAACATTCCTTTTAATCGAAGGAAAATTGTACAAGATCTTCCCGAATAAATGCGACAGTCGCTCTTGGAAATATTCTGACATATCGAGGGAAATTCATGTGACTGGCTATCGAACCAATGCGACAATGGGATTAAGCAATATTACGTCTTGTCAAGAGAAAGTTATTGAGAGTTACTAGTGAACCAATGCGACCATTGGTCTTGGAAATAACTCTACTTGTCTATGGAGAGTTGTGCAAATGCAACTCGAATCAATAGAACTATCGGACTTGGAAATATTCCGACTAGGAGAAGGAAAGTAATGGTGGTGCCATTCCAACCAATGCGAACGTCGCACTTGTAGGTATTCCGACTTGTCAAGGGAAAGTTATGCGAGTGTCTCTCGAACCAATGGGATTATCGGACTAAGAAGTATTCCGACTAAACAGGCGAAATTCATGCGAGTACCACTCGAACCAGAGCGGATGTTGGACTAGGATTCATTGCGACCTGTCGAGGAAAAAGTTATGGGAGCATTATGTGAACCAATGATAATGACTGAGTTTGACATATTTCGACTAGTCTAGGGAGAGTTGTGCCAGCGTCTTATGAACCAATGAGACTGTCTAGCTTGAAAATATTCCGAACTGTCTAGGGAACGTTATGCAGTAGCCTCTCGATATAATGCGGCTGTTGGACTTGGAAATATTACAACTAGTAGATGAAACGTTATGCAAGTGATTTGTTAAGCAATGCGAGAGTCGGGCTTAGTAATATTCCAGCTAGTCGCAGGAAAGTTATGTGAGAGATTCTTGATCCAATTCGGTTATTAGAATTGGAAATATACCGACTAGGAGGAAAGAACTCAACCGAAGTTCATTAGTAAAAGTACTTTAAGTCAAGGGACTTAGAATGAAAAGACAGAACGTGTAATAACTGTTTTGGTGCTAATACTTTAAGTAAGGGACTTGAAAAAGTAAAGAAGAATATATATTCAACGTACTTGGTAAAAGTACTTCAGGTTAGAGGGTGTAAAGAACATATGCAAGACAGTGGGATTAAGTACTTCAGTAAAAATGCTTTAAGCAACAGAAATCAGAAGAATAGAAGAATCCTCAAATCCGACAGTCGCATACTTACACACGTCACTCACCTCTCTCTCCTCGTCTAGATGGAATATTTCTAGGCCCAACAGTAGAGTTATTTCGAGAGTCTCTCTCATAAATATCCCTCCACTAGACGGAATATTTCTTTGTCCAACAGAGTCATAGTTTCACTAGTCGTTCACATAATCTATCTTCGACTAGTCAAAATATTGATAAGTGCGAAAATCACATTAGTTTCAAGTGCACTCTCATAACTTTTCCACTACTAGACGGAACATTTCTAGGTCTAGCAGTCGCATTGTTACGAGAAGCAAACTCATAATATTCCCTCGGATAGTTGGAATATATTTAGGTCTAGCAGAAGCATGATTTTCGGAGGAGCTCGAATAACTTTCTCTCACTAGCCGGAATAGATTCAAGTCCGCCAGTAGATTTGGTTCGAGTTGTAGTCGTATATCATTCCCTAGTCTATCGGGAATTTTTCAAAGTCCGATAGTCGTATTGGTTCGAGTGGCATCCGCCCAAATTTTTCTCGCCTATTTGAAATATTTCCAAGACAAATAGTCGTATTGGTTCACAAGACAATCGCGTAAGTTTTTCTCGACAACTCGAAATATTTCTAAGACCGACAATCGCATTGGTTCGAGGGGCACTCGTATAACATTACCACGAATAGTCGTAATATTTCCTAGTTCGTAAATCGCATTGGTCCACAAGTTACTCGTAAAACTATCCCTCGATTAGTCGGAGAAATACCAAGCCCGTCAGTCGCATTGATTCTCCCAATGCTTGCATAACATTCCCTCGACATGTCGGAAAATTTCCAAGTCCGACAGTCGCATTTATTCACAGGGCATTCGCATAACTTTCCCTCGGCTAGAAGGGATATTACTAATTCCGACAATCCCATTGGTTCGAGGAGCACTCTCATAACTTTCCTACGAAAAGTCGGAATATTCCTAGGACCGACAGTTGCATTGAATCGAAAGGCACCCACATAACTTTCCCTTGAATAGTCGGTATGTTTCTAAGTGTGTCTCTCGCATTGGTTCCAGACGCATCATCAAATCTTATCCTCCATTCGTTGGAGTATATCTAGGTCCGACAGACGCATTGCATTGAGAGGAACTCGCATAACATTCCTTCGACTAGTCGGAAATTTCCAAATCCCTTAGTCGCTTTATTTTGAGAAGCACTTTCTTATCTTTCCAACGACTAGTTGGAATAATACCAAGGCAGATAGTTTCATCGTTTCGTGATGAAATTGCATAAATCTCTCTTGACTAGTCGGAATGTTTCCAAGTCCAACAGTCACATTACTACTAGAAGCCCTATCATAATTTTCCGTTGTCAAGTCAGAACAGTTATAAGTGCGATGATAGAAATGGTCCGAGATGCAACCGCATAACTTTCCTATGTCTAGTCGGACTATTTTTAGGAGTGACAGTTGCATTACTTCGAAATGCACTCGCATTAATATCCCTTAACTAGTCGAATTGTATCCAAATCCGTCTTTCGCATTGTTTCGAGAGGCAAACTAATAACTATCACCCGACTACTTGGAATATATCTAGGTCCGACGGTCGCATTGTATTTAAAGTCACACTCATAACTTTCTCTAGAAAAGACGGAATACATCTAAGACACACCGTCGCATTATTTCGTGAAGCCCTCGCATAACTCTCGCTCGACTAGTAGGAATATATCCAAGTCGACAATCGCATTTGTTGAAGAGTAACAATTACAACATTTCCACGACCAGTCGGAAATTACTGAGTTCGACAGACGCATTGTTTCGAGAGGTTCTAGCACAACTTTCCCTCGACTAGTCGGAATATTTGAAGATCTTACAGTCGCAATGGTTCGAGACACACTCGAATAACTATCTCACGTCTTGTCGGAATATTTCTACGTCTGACAGTAGCATTGTATTGTGAATTCGCATAAGTTTCCATCGATTAGTCAGACTACTTCCAAATCAGACAGTCGCATTGCGTTCGAAACGTACACGCATAGCTTTTCCTCGACTAGTCGAAAAATTCAGGTTCGATATGTACATGCACTGCTTTCTCTAGACTAATAGGAATATTTCCATATTCGACAGTTGGAATGGTCTGAGGGTCTCTTGCATAATTCCCCACCACTTGTCGAAATTTTTCCAAGATAGGCAGTCGCATTGATACGTGAGGCACTCGCATAACTTACCCTCGTCTACTCGAAATAAATACAAGCCGACAGTCGTATTGTTTTGAGAGACACTCTCTTAACTTTTCCTCGACTAATCAGAACATATCCAAGTCAGACTGTTGTATTGGTTGGATTGACAATCACTCAACTTTCACTCGTCTTGTCGCAAATTTCCGCGTCCGACAGTCGCAATGGACCGAAAAACACTCGCAATACTTACAATCGATTAGTCAAAATATTTCCAAAACCAACAGTCGCGTCGTTCCTAGAACCACTCGCACAATTTTCCCTGGGCTAGCTTGTACATTTTTAACTCCGACAGTCGGATTGATTCGAGAGATTCTAGAATGACTCTCCCTCGACTAGACGGTAAATTTCCAAGTCCGATAGCTTCATTCATTCGTGAAGCACGCGCAAAACTTTTTCTCGACTAGGCGCGATTTTTCCAAGTCCAACTTTCTCATTGCTTCGGAAAATATTATCAAAATTTTCCATCGAATAGTTGGAATATTTCTAGGTTCTACAGCAACATTGCTTTGAGAGGCACTCCCACAACATTCCCTGAACTATTCCGGACAATACTAAGTGCGCAAGTTGCATTGGATCGAGAAGAACAAGCATAACTTTCCTTCGATTAGCCGGAATATTTCAATATGCGACAGTCGCATTGGTTTGAGATGCATTAGCGTACTTTCCCTCAACTAGTCGGAGTATTTCTAATTGCGATATTCGTATTGGTCCGAGAGGCACTAGCGTTATGTTCCCCCGACTATTCGGAATATTATCAAGTACGATAATCGCATTGTATCCCATATAACTCGCATAACTTTTCTTCGACAAGGCAGAATGTTTCCAAGTCAGATTTTCGCATTGATTTGAGAGGCACTCTCATTTCTAACTCTCGAGAATTTGGATTATACTTAGGACCGACAATTACATTGTTTTGGGAGGAACTTGCATAGCTTTCCCTCGACTAGTCGGAAAAGTACCATATCAGACACTAGCATTGGTTCGAAAAGTACTCGCACAACTTTCCCTCATCGAGTCGGAATGTTTCCAATCCTGACAGTCGTATTGGTGAAAGAGCCAAACGCATAATTTTCCCTCAACTAGTCGGCACATATCTAAGTCCGACAGTCGCAATCGTTTGAAAGGTACTCGCATAGCTTCCCTCGACATATAGTAATATTTCTAGGTTCGAATGTCCCATTGGTTCGAGAAGACACTCATACAATTACCCTCGATTAGTCGGAATATTTGCAGATACGGCAGCCTCTTTGTTTCGAGAGGCATTCGCGTAGCTTTCGATCGACTATTCGGAAAATATATACGTTTGACAGTTGTATTGCTTTCAGAGAACCTAGCATAACTTTCCCTTGACTAGTCGGAATTAATGCTGGTCATACAGTCGCATTGGTTCGAATGGCATTCGTAAAACATTTCTTGGATTAGCGGTATCGTTTCCCAGCCCGATAGTCGCATTGGTTTATATGGAATTCGTATAAATTTCTCTTAAATTGCCATAATATTTCCAAGCCCGATAGCCGCATATGTCCGTGTGACACTCGCATAAATTCCCATCGACTAGTTGGAATATACCCACGTCCGAGAGTCGCATATTTTTGCGGAGCGTTAGCATACCCTTCTCTGGACTAGTCGGTATTATTCCAAAACTGACAGTGTCATTGGTTCGAGCGTTACGCTACCAACAATCTCTCGACTAAGCGGGATATTTCCTAGCCCGAAATACGCACTGATTAGAGAAGCTCTCGTATAGTTTCTTCTCGACTAGTCGAAATATTCCGAAGTTCTATAGTCGCATTGTTCTGAGAGGCTACTTCACAACTTTCCGTTTACTAGTTCGATTGCTTCCAAGACCCACTTTTGCGTTGGTTCGAGAGGCACTCTCATAACTCTCCTGTGACTAGTTAGCATATATGTAGCTGCGACAGTCGCATTATTTTGAGCGGAACATGCAAAATTTCTCCTCGACTTCGAAATTTGTGTATGTCTTAGCAGCGCATTGTTTCGAGAGGCATTCGCATAACCTTCCTTTGGTAACTCGGAATACTTCCAAGTCTGAAAGTTGCATTTGTTCAAGTGGCACTTGTATCATTTTCCCTCTTCTTTGAAATATTGACACGTCCAATATTCTCATTTGATCACAATACACTTGCATAACTTTCCCTTGTATAGTTGGAATATTTTTATATCCGTTTGTTGTATTGGTTCGAAATGATCTCATACAAATATCTTTTGTCTATTTGGGATATTTCCAAATGCGACAATCGCATTGGCTGGAGATGTACTCTCGTAACTTTCCCCCAAGTGATCGGAAATTACAACGCACGATAGTCTCATTGGTTCCCAAGTCACTCGCATAACTTTCCCTCAACTATTCCGAATATTTCCAAGTCCGAAAGCCGAATTGGTTCCAGAGTTACTCATACTGCTTTCTTTCCAATTGTCGGAATATTTCTAAGTACGACAGTCTCGTCGTTTCGGGAGTCCCTCGTATAACTAATCTACGATAACGCTAGATTTTTCAAGTCCAACAGTCGCTTAAATTCGAATAGCACTAACGTAAGTATCCAGCGTATATTCGGAATATTCCTAATTCCAATTGCCACACTAGTTCGAGAAGCAATCGCATAACTTTCCCTTCACTAGTCGGATTATTTCTAAGTACGACAACCCCATTGATTCCAGAGGCCCTGGTAAAACATTCACTCGATTGGGCAGGATATTTCCAAGACCGAGAGTCGCATGGGATCGACAGGCACTCGTTTACCTTTTTTTCGACTTGAAGAAATACTTCCAATACTGACAGGCGCATTGGCTCCAAAGAAACGCTTATAATTTTTCCTCGACTAGATGGAATATTGTCAAGCCCGGCAGTGGCATTGTTTCTAGTGTCACTAGCACAACTTCCCCCGGTCTAGACGGAAAATTTCGAACTCCGACAGGAGCAATGATTCGGGAGTCACTCACATTACTGTCACGAATTGAAAAAAATTTCCAAAACCGGCAGCAGTGTTGGTCCGAGAGGCACTCGCGTAACTTTACCATGACTGGTCGGAATTCTAGCAAGACAGACACCGTTATTTATTTGAAAGGCATTCTCATAACTTTCCCCAGAAGAGTTGGAATATTGCAAGTCCGACAGCCGCATTGGATCGTGATTCACTCGACAAAATTTCCATCGATAAGTTGCGTTATTTCCAATTCCGACAATAGCAAAGCAAGAGCCACTCGCATAATTTTCATTCGACTAGTCAGAATATTTCCTAGATCGACAACCGCTTTGTTGGATAGTCACTCGCATAACTTTCCCTCGTCTAGTCGGAATATTTCCAAGTATAAGAGCCGCATTAGTTCGAGTGTCACTCTCATAACTTTCATTCGACTTATATGAATATTTCAAATTCCGACTGTCGCTTTTGTACACAAGTCATACGCATAACTTTCCTTGGCCTAATCGGAATATTTCCAAGACCGACAGGCCCAATTATTCGGGAGTCACTCGCATATGTTTCGCAATTGCGAAACATATAAATATTGTCAAAATTTTTCCAAGACCGCTAGCCATATTGGATCGCGAGACAATCGCATAACTTTACCACAACTAGTCGGAATACTTGCAGGACCGACAGCCGTATTGAATCGAGGGGCACTCGTATAATTTTCACAACAGAGTTTGGGATGTTTTCTATTCTGATACCCGCACTGCATCGATAGGCACTTGCATAACATACCTTCTACAAGTCGGAGTATTTCCAAATCCGACTTTCGTATTGGTTCGAGATGCTCCCACATAACCTTACCTAAACTAGTTGGCATACATCCAAGTGCGACAGTCGCATTGGATCGATAGGCACACGCATAACTTTCCGTCGACTAGTAGAAATATTTCTATGTCCGACAGGATTGTTAATCGAAGACGCACTGGCATAACTTTGGCATAACTGGCATAATGGTTGGAAAACTTACAAGGACGACATATGCATTGGTTCCAGAGACAATCGCATAACATCCATCGACTAGTTGGATTATTTTTGAATCCGACAGTCGCAATGTGTCGGGAGTCACACTCATCATTTTTACTCGACTAGTTTGAATATTTCCTAGTGCGATAACCGCTTTGGTTTGAGAGTCACTCGCATAACTTTCCCTTGTATAGTTGGAATACTTCTAAGTACGACAGCCGCGTTGTTTCGGGTAACACTCACAGAATTTTCCCTGCATTAGCAGAAACTTCCAAGTCCAGCTGTCGTAATGATCCGAGATGCACTCACATAATTTACCCACAGCTAGTCGAAATATTTGCATGTCCGACAGTCGCATTGTTTCGTGAGGCGCTTTTATAATTATACCTTGATTATGCGGGATAATTCAATGTCAAACAGTCGCTTTGATTGAGTAGCACTAGCATAAATTTCCAGGGACTAGTCTGAATATTTCTAAGTACTACATTGGTTCGAAAGGCAATCGGACACCTTTCCCTTCACTAGTCGGATTATTTCCAAGTCCGACAGTCGTATTGGGAAAGGAAAAATAGATTAAAAAGAATAAATTTCATTACTATTACATAAATTCAAGTCCAGCAGGCGTATTGGTTCGAGAGGCACTTGAATAACTTTCAACCGTATAGTAGTAATATTTCCAAGTACGACATACGCAATGGTCACAGAGAGAATCGTAAAATTTTCCGTCGACTAGTCGGGTCATTTTCAAGTCAGACAGTCGCATTGGCACACAAATCTCCCTCAAAACTTTTCTTCGATTAGTCGGAGTATTTCTATAACAGACAGCTGCATTGGTTAGAGAGGCACCCGCATATTCTTACCCTGATTAGTTGAAATATATCAAAGACCAATAGTCGCATTGGTTCGAGAGGCACTCGCATAACTTTCCCTCGACTAGTCGGGATATTTCCAAGTCCGACCGTCCCATTGCTTCCTGTGTTACTCGCATAATTATCCCTCGACTAGTCGGAATTATCCCATTCAAACAACTGAATTTTTATGTGCGACACTCGCATACCTATCGATCGACTATTCAGAAAATTTCCGAGGCAGACAGTCACACTGGCTCACAAATCTCCCGAATAACTTTTCTTCGACAAGTCGGAATATTTCCATGGACGACAGTCGCTTTGTTTCTAAAGGCACTCGCTCTACTACCACTCTAGTAGTCTCGTATATTTCCCAGTACGACGACGCATGGGTACGAGAGGCACTCGCATAACTTTCCCCCGACTAGACGGAATAATTCAAAGCACAATAGCCGCTTTGGTTCGAGTGTCATTTCCATTCCTTCCCCTTGACTAAAAGAAATATTTCCAAGTCGGACAGCCGCTTTGTTTGGATATGCACTCGCATAACTTTCCTGCGAATAGGTGGAAAATTTCCAAGTCCAACGGTATCTTTTGTAATAGGGGATCTCGCATAACTTTCATTCGGTTAGTCGGATTATTTCCAAATCCAACATTCACATTTGTTCACAAGATATTCGCATAAGTTTCCTTGGACTTAATGAAAAATTTTCAAATACGTCAGCCACATTGGTTCGAGAGGAATGCGAATAATTTTCTCTCAACTATTCAAAAATGTCCATGTCCAGAAAATGTTTTAGCTCGAGAGGAACTCGCATAAATTTCTGCCGACTAGTTGAGTTATTTCAAAGTTCAAATTCCTCATTGGTTGCAAAGGAAATAGCATTACTTCCCCCGATTAGTCGGGGTATTTCCTAATCCGATAGTCGCAATGTGTCGGAAGTCAATCGCATTAATTTCACTCGAATATTCGGATTATTTCAAAGTCCAACAGCCGCATATCTTCTAGAGGAACACGCACACCTTCTTCCGACTAATCGATATATTACCAAGTCCGTCATTCGATTTGTATCACAAGTAACTCGCATAATTCTTTTTTGAGTAGTAGGTATATTTCCTAGTCCGACAGTCGCTTGGTTTCATGGGGTTCTCGCATAATATC
Source organism: Vespa mandarinia (assembly GCF_050613455.1). Lineage (NCBI taxonomy): Eukaryota > Metazoa > Arthropoda > Insecta > Hymenoptera > Vespidae > Vespa > Vespa mandarinia. The sequence continues at coordinate 265,097 of NW_028197177.1, read as the reverse complement.
CTAGTCTAGTCGGAATATATCCAAGTCCGACAGCCGCATTGGATTGAGAGCTACTCGCATAAGTTTCCCAAGGCTAGTCTGGATAGTACCTAGTCCACGAGTCGTATTTGTCCGAAATTCTTTCGCAAAACACTCAGTCAAGTAGTCTGAATATTTCCAAGTCCGACGACCACATCGATTCGTTAGAAACACGTAAAACTTTTCCTAGAATAGTCGGTATAATTCCAAGTTCGACAGTAGCATTGATTCACAATTCATTCGCGTAACTCTCACTCTTCTAGTAGGAACAGCTCCAAGTCCGACAGTTGCTTATGATCGAGTGACACTCGCATAAATTTCCCTAGACTAGTCGGATCATTTCCAATTTTGACAGTAATATTGGCCCGGGAATCACACGCATAACTTACCCTTGACTAGCCGGAATATTTTCAAGTACCTCAACCATATTGTTTTGAGAGCAACATACATAACTTTTATTCGATTATTTGGAATACTTTCGAGTCCGAAATTCGCATTTGTTCCAGAAGCAATCGCATAACCTTCCATCGAATGTTCGCGTCATTTATAAGTCCGACAGGCAGTAGGACGTTAATTACTCTTATAATTTGCATTCGAATGCTCGGTATATTTCAAAGCCCGACTGTCGTATTAGTTCGAGAAGTAATCACAGAAATTTCCCTCGACTACTAGAAATATTTCCAACTACGACAGCTTCTTTGGTTCCATAGTCACTCATATAACTATCCCTCGACAAGTCCGAATTTTTCTAAGCCCGACAGTCTTATTGGTTCACAATTCAGACGCATAAATTTTTTTCGACTACCCGGAATCGTATCGAGTCCGGCAGCCGCATTTACTATAGGGGTACTTGCGTAACTTTCCCTCGTCTAGTCGGTATTTCATCGAGCACGACAGGTTGTTTTCAATTGTGAGACAGTCGAATGACTTTATTTCTACTAGTCCAAATATTTCCAACTCCAGCGGTCGCATTGGTTCACAAATCACTCACATATCTATATTTCGTCTATTCGGAATGTCTCCAAGTCCTACAGTCGAATTGGTTCTCGAGTCACTCGCATTACTTTCATTCGACTCAGCGGAATACTACCTTGTCCGACAGTCATATTGGTTCCAGAATCACTCACATAACTTTCTTCGACTAGTCGGAATATTGTCACGTCAAACAGCCGAATTGGTTCACAAGTAAGTAGCATAACTTTCTTTCAACTAGTCGGAATATACCTATGTCCGAAAGTCTTATAGAATCCAGAATCGCTCGTATAACCTTCCCTCCACTAGTCGGAATAGTTCCAAGTGCGACAGTCGCTTTGGTTCTTTTTGCACTCGCATAGATTTCCCTAGAATAGTTGGATTATTTCCAATTCCGACAGTCATATTGGCCGTAGTAGTTCTCGTAACAATTCCCATAGATTAGCAGGAATATGTTCCAGTCCGGCAGCCGTATAGTTTTGGGAGGCACTCACATAACTCTCTCCCAATTAGTTGCAATATTACCATGTCCGACAGCCTCATTGGTCACAAAGGCACTTGCATAACTATCCCTCGACTAGACGGATACTTCAACGTCATAAGGTAGCATTTGTTCATAAGTCACTCACTTTACTTTACCTCGACCAGTCAAAATATTTCCAAGTCTAACAGTCGCAATGGATTCTGAGGCTCTTGAATAACACTCCCTGGAACAGTCGGAAATTTTCCAAGTACGTTAATTCATTTGTTCACAAGCCACTCGCATGATTTTCCCTTGAATAGTGTATTTACTTCCAAGACCTATATTCGTTTTGTTTCGAGGAGGACTCGGAAAACTTTCTCACTACTAGATGGAGTATTTCTAAGACCGACAGTCACATTGTTCCATCAGGCATTCGCATATCTTACCGTCGACTAGTCGGAATACCTACAAGACCGACAGTCGCATTGGTACAAACGTCACTCATATAACATTCGCTGGACAAGTCGGAATATTTCCAATTCCGACTGTCGCATTGGTTCACACGTCACTCGCATAATTTTTCCTCGACACATCGGAATATTTCTAAGTCCGACTGTCGCAATAATTCACTAGGCTCTCGCATATCTTTCCCACGTCTAGTCGGAATATATCCAAGTGCGGTGTCACATTGGTTCGGTAGCCACACGCATAATATTCTCTCGTTTAGTCGGAATATTTCTAAAACCTGCTGTCATATTGGTTTGAGAAGAACTTGCATAACTTCCCCTGCGTAGTTGGTATATTTCTATATCCGACAGACGCATTATTTCACAAGTCATTCGAATAACTTTCTGTCGATTAGTCGGAAAATTTCCCAGTCCATAAGTGGCATTAGTTCGAGCAAAACTTGCATAGCTTTCCCTCGATTAGTCATATTAGTTATATATCTGATAGTTGCATTGTTTCGAGAGGCATTCGCATAACTTTCCCTTGGTTAGGCGGAATACTTCCAAGTCCGACAGTCACACTGATTGTAGAGGCACTGGCATAAATTTTTTTGGAATAGTCGGAATTTTTCTACATGCGATAGTCGCTTTGTTTCAAGAATCATTTCCATTACTTTTTCTCGATTAGTCGAAATATTTTCTGGTCAAGCAGTCGTATTGCTTCTAGAGGCACTCGCTGAACTTTCTCTAGACTAATCGTAATATTGCTAAGACCAACAGTCGAATGCTTAGAGAGGGGCTTGCATAACTTTCCCTGGACTAGTCGGTGTATTTCTAAGTCCGATAGTTGCATTTGTTCAATAGGTAGTCGCATTACTTTTCCTTGCCTACTAGGAATATAGTCAAGTACGACAATCGCATTGGTTCGAGAAGCACTCGCGTAAATTTTCCTCGATTGGTCGGATTATTTACACGTTAGAAATTCTTATTGGATTACAATTGACTCGCAAAATTTTCTCTCGACTAGTCTGCAATTAACACATCCGAAGGTCTCATTAGTTCACAAGTCATTCGCGTAAATTTACCTCGATTAGTCGGAATATTTCCAAGTACGACATTCGCATTGGTTCGAGATGCTCTAGCATAAGTTTACTATGTTTAGTCGGACTACTTCCAGATCTGACGTTCGCACTAGCGCAAATTTCCATCGAATTGTCGAAATGTTCCGTGTGTTACAGTCACATGGGTATAAGACACGCACAACTTTCTCTCGACCAGTCGGAAAATTTCCAATTCCGACAGTCACATTGTTGCATCAGGTATTTGCACAAATTTCCTTCCTGTAGTCGAAACGCTCCTAACTCCGACAGTCGCATTAGTACAAGAAGCACTCGCACAACTTTCTCTCGACTAGTTAGAATATTTCCATATCCGAAAGACGTACTCACATTGGTCCACAATTTATACATATAACTTTCCTTTAAATATGCTAGAAAAGCACGCTTCCGACATCCGCATTGGTTCGTGGTACTAGCATAACATTCCCTCGACTAGTCGGGTTATTTCCAAGTCTAACATTCGCAATGAGTCGGGAGTCACTCGCATAATTTCCAAACGACTGGTCAAAGTATTTCAATGTCCACAGCCGCATTGGTTTCAGAGACACCCGAATAAAATTCCCCCAGCTGTACGGAATATTTGTGAGTCCTACAACCGCATTCGATCGAGGGGTCCTGGCATAACTTATCCCCACAAGACGGAATAAGTCCAAGTACAGCAGCCGTATTGTTTAGGGATGCACAAGCATAACTTTCCTTGTCGGATTACATGTCGGACTATTACCAAGTCTGACAGCTGCTTTGTTTTCTGAGGCAGTTGCATAAGATTCTTTGGCCTATTCGGAATATTAACATGACCGACAACCGCTTTGGTTAAAGAGAAATTCGTATGACTTACACTCGACTAGTCGAAATGTTACGAAATTCGTCATCGGCATTGCTTTCAGAGGTTATCACATAACATTTGCCCAACTAATTGCAATACTTCCAAGCCCGACAGCCGCATAAGTTGGAGAGACACTCGCATAAGTTTCCCTCGACTAGTCGGGTTATTTTCAAGTCCGTCCATCGTATTGGATCTCTAGGTAATCGCATAATTATCCCTCGAGTAGTTGGAATCCTACAATTTCGACAGCCGCAATGTTTTGGAAGGCAATCGCATAATTTTCTTTCGACTAGTCGGAGTTTTACCAACACCGATAGTCTTTTTGTTTCGAATAGCACTCGCATATCATTCACCCGACTAGTCGGAATATATACAAGCCGACAATCGCAAAGTTTCGTATGACACAGGCATTACTTTCTCTGGACTAATGAGAATGTATCTAAATCCGGCAGTCGCGTTGCTTTGAGAGGCAATCTACTATCTTTTCCACTACTAATCTGAATACTTCCAAGTCAGAGTGTCACATTGATTGGATAGTCAGTCACACAACTGTCACTCGTCTAGTCGTAAAGTTCCACGTCCGACAGTCGCATTGATCCGAGAAACACACATAAAACTTACACTCGATTAGTCAAAATCTTACCGATAACAGTAGTCGCATCGTTGCGAGAAGCACTCGCACGACTATCCCTGGGCTAGTTTGTACATTTTTATCACCGAAAGACGTATTGGTTCGAGAGATACTCGAATAACTTTCCCTCGTCTAGACGGGATATTTCCAAAATTGACAGTCTCATTCGCTCGTGAGGAACTTTCAAAGATTCCTCTCGAACAGCCAGAGTATTTCCAAGTCCTACTTTCTCATTGGTTCGAGAAACATTTTCATATCTTTTCTTGAATTGCCGAAATATGTCTAGGTTCAACAGCCGCATTGCTTCGCGAGGCACTCGCATAACTTTGTCCTGACAAGCCGGAATATATCCAAATCCGACTCTCGCAATGATGCGGGATGCAATCGCATATTTTTCCCGTAACTAGTCAGAACAATTCTAAGTACGACAGTTGCATTGGTTCGAGAGGCACACGCATAACCTTTCGTCGTTTAGTCGGATTATTTTCAATTGCGGCAACCTCTTTGGTTCGAGAGGCATGCATGTAACTTTCTATCGACTAGTCGGATTATTTCCAAGCCCTACAGAGGGATTGGTTCACAAATTTGTCGCATAATTATATTTCGACTAGACGAAATATTACCCATACCTACAGATGCTCTGTTTCCAGTGGCACTGCCATAACTTTCACAGGTTTAATCGCAATAATTCCAAGTCCGACAGTCGCATTCGTGCGAGAGGCACTCGCACAACTTTCCCTCGACTAGTCGAATATATCTAGGTCTTTCAGTATCATTGGTTGGAGAAAATCTTGCACAAATTTCCCTCGAGTTGTGGTAATATTTCTAATTCCGACTATCGCATTGATTCGAGAGGCCCTCGCATACCTTTCCCTCGATTAGTCGGAATACTTCCAAGTCAGGCTAGCGCATTGGTTCACAATTTGCTTGCATAACTTTCGTAAGAATACTCAGGAAATTTCCAAATCAGACAGCCGTATGAGTTTGAGATTCACTCGATATAATTTTCCATCGACCTGCTGGAATATTTCTAAGTACTGCGGCCGCATTGGTTCGATAGGCCCTCGCAAAACATTCGTACGACTAGTCGGAATATACCCAAGTCTGACAGCCGCATCGGTTCGAGAGGCACTCGCATAAGTTTCGCCTGGCTACTTGGAATACTTCCTAGTTCAATATCCGAATTGGTTCAAGTGGCACTTACATAACTTTCCCTCGATTAGTCGGAGAATAACTAGTTCCGTCGGTCGCTCTGTTTCGAGAGGCAATCGCGTAACTTCCTCTTGACAATTGGGAATACTTCCAAGTCCTACTGCCGCTATTATTCCATGGTAACTTTTGGACCCTTCCCTAGCCTACTCGGAATATTTCCTGTTGCGACAGAACTTTTGGTGCTGACATGACTCGCTGATTTCTTCCTCGGCTAATTGTGTTATTTCCGAGAATTTTTTCGAAAATCAGTTGCATAATTTTCTTCCGACCAGTCGGAATATTTCATGCCCAGTCAATCGAATTGGCTCACAGAACACGCATAATTTTGGCTCGAATAGTCGGAATGTTTTCAAGATCGGCAGCCGCATTGTTTCACAATTCTCTCGCATAGTCCTCTATTTACTAGTAGGGATATTTCCAAGTTCGATCTTCGCGATGACTTGCGGAGAGGCACTCACATAACATACGCTCTACTGCTCGGAATATTACAAAGTCCGACAGCCGCATTTTTCTGGAGTTACTCGCATAACTTAACCTTACAAGTCGGAATATATTCAAGCATGGCAATCATATTGGCTCGAGGGGCACTTACATATATTTCTCCCGAACAGATGGAATATTTTCTATTACAACACCCACGTTGGTTCCAAAGGAAATCGCATAACTTTCCCTCGACTAGTCAGGATATTTCCAAGCCCTACAGCTACATCGGATCCATTGGAACACGCAAAACTTTCCTTAGAATAGTCTGTATATTTCCAAGTCCGGTAGTGACATTAATTTACAGTTCATTCGCATAACTCTCACTCTTCCAATTGAAATAGTTCCATGTCCGACCGTCGCTTTTGATTGAGTGTTTCTTGCATAACTTTCCCTCGACTAATCGGAATATTTCCAATTTCGAAGGGTAGCATTCTTTCGAGAGGCACTAGCATAAATTTCCCTCGTCAAGTCGGGATATTTTCAAGCACGAAAGGCACATTAGATCGGAAGGCACTCCCATAAAATAGTCGAGAATAAAATGTCGAGATATGTTCCAGTACGACAGTTGCGTTGATTTGAATATCACTCGCATAACTTTCCCTCGGCCAGTCGCAATATTTCCATCCCTGACAGTCACATAGGTTCACAAATTACACGCATAACGTTCCCTTGACTAGTTGGAATACATGTAAGTTCGATAGTCGATTTGGTTCGAGAGGCACTCACGTAACATTCCCTCGATTATATGGGAAAATTTCAAGTATGATCGTATCATTTATTTGACAGTCACTCTTAAAACTTTCCCTCGACAAGTCGCAATATTTCCAAGTCCATCTGCCGCATTGGTCCGAGAGTCAAGCGCAAGAATTTCCCACGAATAATCGGGATATTTAAAAGTCCGACGGTCACATTCTTTCGAAATGCGTTAGCATAACTTTCCCTCTACTAGGCGGTATATTTTCTAGTCCAGCAGTCTGAATGGCTCGCGGGTCCTTCGCGTAATGTCTCCTCCACTAGACGGAACATTTCCAGGTCCGATGACTGCATTGTTTCGAAACGTACTCGAAAGTCGGAATATTTCAAATAAGACATTCGCTTTGGAACGGAAGAAACTCACATAAAATTCGCTCGACTAGTCGAGATATGTCCCAGTACGAAAGTCGCGTTCGCCCACAAGTCACTCGAATAAATCACTGTCAACTAGTTCGCAAAAATCTATGCACGACAGCCGCAATTGACCGAGAGGTACACGCATAACATTCTCCCGATTAAACGTTATATTTCCTAGTACGACAATCGAAATGGTCCCAGAATAACTCGCATGGATTTCCCCCCCTAGTCGGAATATTTCCAAGTCCAACAATCATATTGGATCGATAGGCAATCGCGTAACATTCCCTCGACTAGTCGAAATAGGTCTATATCCGACAGTAGTATTAGTAATGGTGCTATTCGCATAACATTCCATCGATTAGTAGAAATATATCCAAGCCCAAAAGTCACATTGTTTATAAGACCCTCGCATTAATCTCACTCGACTAGTAGGTATATATCTATGTCGGCCAGCGATATTGTTTCGAATGCTCCTCGTGTACCTTTCCATCAACTAGTTTGGAATATTTCAAGCTGACAGTCGCATTCGTTCACAAATTACTCGCATAACTTTCTATCGACATGTCGGAACACTTCTAAGTCCCACAGTTCTATTGTTTTGTGAGACCCAAGCATAACATTCCCTCCATTAGTTGGGAAATTTTCAAGTCTGAAAGTTGCATTTTTTCGAATTATACTCGAATAACATTTACTAGACTAGACGGTGTATTTCCAAGCCGGACAGTCGCATTTACTGCCGAGGCATATCTATAACATGCCATCGAATGAATGGTATAATTTCAAAACGGACGATCGCATTGATTCGGGATTCAATTGCATAAATTTCACTCGACTAGTGGGCATATGTCTTAGTCCGACAGTAGCATTGGTAATGGAGTTATTCGCATTACATTCCACCGATTAGTAAGCATATTTCAAAGTCCGACATTCGCATTGCTTCACAAGTCATTCGCATTACTTTCTCTAAACGAATCGAAATATTTAGAAGTCCGACTATCGCATTGGTTCGAGAAACACTCTCATAACTCTCTTTTTACAGACGATACACTTTGAATATTGGAAAATATAGCGGAGCACCATTTGTGTGCTTATACGTTATTACTGAGCGAGCATCCAAAATTATTTATTTTTGAGGCAAAGAAAGGAAGCACCTTCGTGTCAAGAGCAGAATTGTAGGTCGAAAACCTTGATCTGTTCGCTTACGTCAACTCCAAGTTCGTCTACCTTAAAAAGCATATAAGGACACAAATGACAGCTCTATATAGTGCCGTAATTAGAAAGAAGTGCAAACTCGCAAAGCAGGTTCATAAAAACGTTCTGGTATTAACGATTCTACGGCCAGATGAGTTTGCGTATACAACCATGAAGCCAGCTGGATGCATGGCCGTAACCGGAGGGGAATTTATTCATATAGTGAAGTGTACTCCTGTCCCGATAAGCGTAAGGCAATCAGAGGAATGCTACCACGAATTGCCAGTCACACATTAAAATAATAGTCTCTACCAGACACCGAAATCGACAATATTGGTAAAGACAAGCACCGTAAGTGAATGCAATGCTTTATTACCACGCATGTACTACTTAGGAGGAAGTTGGGAAAGGCTGACACCGAAGACTGTAGAGGTACTCCTTCTCCAAATATTCCAATCGTTAGCTAAGCTGGCATGGAAATACATCAATTAAAAATCTCAATGACGTGCGGGATATATACACATCAGGACTTAACTAATTAAAGAGATCATATCATGTTCCCTGCAGAGAGACCTAATCAGAGGGACTCCTAAACACTATTGCCAGGGGAGATATAGGACAACGGATCCAATTCAACATTATCTCGATGTATAATCTACAGGGAGAAGCAGACATTAATAAAATTACGGACTGCGCAAACTCAAAACTGTTGAAAGGCTTTTTAGACGTTGGATCAGCCAGTGCTGGAATACAGATCGGTTTATTTATTCTAATCAAGGTTGTAATATTATGTGTAGACGCCACTATCCGAGGATACATGTTCCATATAGTCTATGGATGGAGCTTACATCTCATAGGAGCCATCTGGTGCTTTTTAACACACTTACTCATTCACCTGGGACGATAGAAACAACAAGACCTAACAAAGACAACAACAAGAGACGAATATAAGGATGCTGTCGAAGTAAGGTTGGACAAACCAGTGGACGATGCTATTTCGGCACACGCCACCAATAAAAGTTCGAGATATCCGAAACTTGAAAGCATCCTGGCAGCATGTTAAAACAAATCGTCAGAAATTGAAATTTTCTGTCGCCTCAATTAAATGTGTTTTACTGCGTACTCTTTTTATACTATACGATTCATAGTTAGTTACGCATTTCATGCGTTGAGTTTTGTTAAATGAGAATAAAAAGTAATCTCGAAGAGAATATATATATTTCTCCTGTTTATTTCGATGAAGATTCAAATTAGACACGCATTAAAACAATAAATTAAACGCGAAACACGATCAGCGCGTCGAAATTTAATTCAAAGTTTAATTCAAGTGTTCTATGTGAACTGTATATTTAGTGTATCTTTAGTGCTTTATTAAATAGTTATTGTTGAATTGTGTTGTCACTTCTCATTCCTTTCATCGACCATCGATCTCCCCATCCGTATATCTAAGGAATTAGCGGGTCTATGAGTTAAATCTATATAGAGGAGAGGATTTCATTCTAGGGTATAGGAAACTCGAACTTACGTCTAAGCACGAATATCCTTCATTGTCCTTCGAAATCTTGGCAGCAACGGTAAGTTAGAAACTATATAGTGGCTATAGTATACATCGAAGGAACGGAAAGTTTCTACGTAGCAACCATTCTTCCAGAAGCAGACATTTATTTACTCTCAATCCCGAGTCTTTGTACCAAAAACGAAAAGCAACTGCAAGGTCGGAGTAGATGGTTTAGTCCTTGACTTGACCTTCTTAGCAACTCACGATTAAATTCCTTTTTTTTATGTTTTCGTCCATCCGAGACGTAATACTATCAGGCAAATAATGATTCGGACAATTTGAAAATGAAAGTCGAAAGCCTGGAAGAGGTCTTCGATAATTACTCCGAAGATAAAAAAGAAACTATTAAGCTTAATCCCCGATGCAGAATTGTATTTAGAAGAGAAATTTGATATCGGCGATAATTATCACGATACAGTACTTATTGCGACTAAATTAGCGGACGAAGCGGTACCACGTACGGAAATACTTGTTCCATCAGAAACAGAATCTTCAACTCGATTACCACCTAATTATGCGACAGATAATTGAACTGCATATCTGCCACAAATCTTACTGCCAACCTTCAGCGGGCAGCACGCGGAGTGGCCATCTTTCACGAACAAGTTCAAATCTGCCAATCATGATCATTGATCGCTAGACGACTCTAATAAATTAAATTATCTGAAGTCACGTTTAAAAAGTAAACCCGCATAAGTTATCGCATCTATAGGTGTTACCTCGTCCAATTATTCTATCGCTCGGCCAATGCTGGATGAATATTATAATTTGCCATATCTCATTGTAGAGAAACATTTAAAGGCAATATACGAATTGCCTAAATTGCAAAAGAGTTCATATAAAGGGTTAGCTCATCTCGTGAATATTGGACAGAAAAGTTCCAGTTCCATTAGGTCGTTGGTATAAGCATCTTACATAACGCTCCTTGTCTATTTCCTATCTCCGCGTCTTGACGTAGATACTTATGCGAAATGGATTGATGATGCCCGAACTAATGGCTTTCCCACCGAGGAGCAATTCTTTAAATATGTACATAAAAGGAGAAACACGTTCCTATGAACGCGATAAAGAGTACAGTCGGTTAAAATACAGAGTCAGGCTGCATCAGTTTCCAAAAATAATTCGTCTCAAAATAAGCAAGGGAACGTTTCCATTTTGTGTAATCCTCAATCGGGCTATCAACTTCGAGGAAAAGATCGTGATTCTCTCGTACATAATCAGGAAATACTCTACGCATCCGTAAAAAAGGTATGCGCCATTTGCTGTTCAGGTCATCCTGCACTCCGGTGTGGTAAGCTGTTAGAAGCAACTATACATCAACGTCGTGAACTCGTCGAAGGCAAAGCTTTGTTTTAATTGCCTCCATGCGAATCACGACGCGAATAAAAGCAAATATGGATTTTGTAAGTGATATAAGCTTTCACATAACCTATTGCTTTACGTTGAATCTAAGGATGTAGATCCTGTTTCATCTAACAACGCAAGTCTAGCAAAGGTCGCGCATTGTTACGTACTGTTATCGACAGCTGTAGTACAATTTTTGAACGGAAATCATACACGCAATTGTCGAGTATTTTTCGACACCGGACCGCAGTCACACTTTATATCCAATAAGATGGCCATTCAATTAAACATAACGCGTATACGTGTAGATATTGTGATCAGCGGATTGCATGGGATCTGTAAAATTGCTCGTGATTCAGTTAGGGTACAACGAAAATAATTGAAAGCGAAATTTTCATAGGGGATAAATTGTTTGGTACTACCGTCATTTCATCAAGCCTTACACTCGCGACATGTGGAACGCAACCTGCTGTCCATTCTGTCAGCTATTAATTTGGCAAAAGTACAGTTCCACAAGTCCACAATTTAAGAAATTAACGGAAAGAATGATATACAATAAGAGTCCACTGACCAATTTACGATAATATGTTGATCCAGATAGTTTAATTCTGGTTGGTCATAGGCTGGCGCAATCAGATATGTCTTACCAACGAAGGCACCCCAACATTTTGCCTCGGAACCATCATATGACGACAATGATCCTATAATATGCACATCTAGTCGGTTATCACTCCGATGGTCAAGCGACACTATTAATCGTAAGAGAGCGCCACTGGCCTACTGATGGCCGGAAAAACAAAAAGAACATTATACACACGTTCATGCCTTGGAACCGATAAAATCCATTGATGCATGGACACATAATGGAGGATACACAGCGGCATCGCATTATCTGCAATAGACCTTTCTCAATCACCGATGTCAATTGCTGCAGACCATTATGCGTCAAGGAAGGGCGACATTGAAGTTGCAACAGACTAAAGGTATACGTATAGTGCATTTAGAATTGATGAATAACTTAACGACTGAATCTTTCGTCGCTTCATTGAAACGCATTTTCGCACGCAGGGCAAAATCATCCCACTGGGATTCTTTGGGTAGGGGTTTTGGGAAGCTATAAAATGTTCCGAAAGCGAAAATGTAGTAAGTCTGTATCTTTGCGATCTGGCCAAACAATGGCACTTCATATCTCATAGGTTTCCACACTTTGGAAAACCGCTGTTAAGGCATTCAAAAGGGACTTCGTGCGTATGATAGGCGAAACCCTCTAGACGCACGAAGCGCTAAACACATACACATACACTGAGATAGAGACAATTCTTATTTCTCACACGCTCACTCCTATATCTACCGATCCCAATGAACTTATTCCTCTTATTCCACCTCATTTCCACATTGGAGGCTCACTAACAAGCTTATCCAAACCAGATTGGGCACAGGTATAGACAGCACGTCCCTCAACATGACAAGCTCAGAGGACCAAGCTCAGAGGATCAATCCAGAACCTGGAGCAGGACTTATGGAAGCGATTGTGCAAGGAATACTTGCACGAGTTGTCAGTGAGGAAGAAATGGCATCAAGAGGAGACGGACAACATCCGGATTAGGACTCTTGTACTAGTTAGACACGAGTGACAACGCACTACCAATACAATGGGCGCTAGTATCCATCGTCGATACACATCTAGGCGAAGATGACGTCGTCCGCGTGGCCACGGTCCAAACGTTAATAGAGACATATAATCAGAGTATGAAGAGTCAATCTCCTCTGTCTATTAACGAAATTTAGATATGGATTTGTCTACTTTATGTTTATTTATAAATTATTATCACTAATCTTTTGTCAAATAGCGCTACTACTACAGCAGTTGATAAATGTGGTAATAATTAGTTGAAAACTATTTACACGATACACGCACACATTCTCACATACATTGCATTTTAGAGTATATCCAACAACATGTTATATTTTTTTACTCGTCCTTGTTTTCGAACACGACCGTTGAAGGTGGTCGATAAGTTGACGCGCACGTACGACCCTCCGTTGCTCACGGTAATTTCTCTTTAGGATTATATAACATCTTTGGAAATAGTAATCCGTGGGAACTTATGAACTATTATCTGAATAAAACGCATAGATAAAAAACACATGGCAACCCTTGTTTTGGCTTAGGCGTTCATAGGAATCTGAGTTTCTATAATATGTCAACCCGAACAATGAATAAACAGTAAATGTAGAAGCCTAGGCCTAATTACCTAAGGGCTATATGCGCCTTGCCTTGACAATAACCATAGACACCCTATAATCTTCAAGAGCACTAGAACAAAGGGGCACACATGGTATGTATCTTGATAAATATTCCAACGAGCTATTCCCGTTCAATGGACATTTATATTTTCTCTTCCTATAAGGCAAACTCTGCTCTTTACTAATCTCAATTCAGTTTACGTGGATAGTTTAAAATAGACAAAGAGACAGTCTAGTTTCATCGTTCAGACTCACAATGTCTAAGCTCTCAAGCAATCAGTTAAGCTGACTACACATCAAGCACGAGGCACACAAATACTATAGTGTGAATGTGTATTGTAAAGCTGGACATCCGTAGAGAGCCTGCACCTATGCTACCTCTCTCAATAGTGCATATGCAACGAAACCGCCCTGTTACAACCCTCATCAAAGTCAAGTAACCGAACTCGAAAGAATCCAAGACTCCCTCCGACGAGCAGGGTGAGCGGTTTAGCCACGTCCAACATCTTAGCAGCAACGATCGCTATATCTACGGGGAACTAAGGTAGGCCCACTCACGACCCTCGACACTCGTTCCGCAGGATGGGATGGGAATGGTAGGGTTGCGGGTATAATGGGGAGAGTTGGTGGAAGAGTGTAAAAAAATTAGGGGGATGCACATGAGCGTCTCCGACACTATCCTGTTCGATAGTAGGTTAACCTGAGAAGATTACAGGCACCCACCCACATCACCAGATCTCCGACCAGCTGAACAGGATCCATGAACAAATAACACTTAATGAGGAAGATTTCTTTGTAAAATTCCGCGAAGTGGGAGAAAGCCTCGGCCGCGGTGACAAGATGTCTCGCTGCTTCCGTCTAAACCTTTTGACGGAGAATTTCTCTCAAAAAAACACTGGTGTCTGAAAATTGGACATTCGATTATGTGATGCGGAACCGAGTCTTCTTCGCCATACTCGCATGTTCCATACGTGACGAGGTTCAGCGACGTTAGTTTTACCTTGAAAGCCCATTACCTAAAAAAAACTTGTTTTGATAAGTGATTTGGAGAATCGAAGCGGCCACCCATCCTTTTCTTGATGTCCGGAAAAAAACTTGTATGTTGTCCTTCCTTTGCAGAAATTTTCTCATCTGGACTACCAATACTCAAAGCTTTCCTCATCTATCTGATCTACTATCGCTCGCTTTAGGTTCGTGTCTACCAGTTTTCGCGTTGCTACCTCGGTGCCTCTGTTTTTCCTGATGTCAAATAATCTCCGCCGTGTGAGTAACTGGAGCTCAATCAGGGATACTCGCGCTGAAAAGCAGAGGTATTCCGTAGTGGTTGTGCGATACGCGGATGTGACCGAAAGGAGGGCCGATCATTGTATCGCGCTTAGCTACTAATGTCCCAATCCATGCAGAGCTCAGACCATCCTGGTACCAGGTACATAACCGTAGCAGTGAACACGTCCCAATAAATCGCTCGGCGTGCGCAGTGACGATGTCCGTATTCCCTAGTTGCTAAACTAACTAGCTTCGCGAACAAGGGACCGACCTTATTCCTGAGGTAACGACAGTGTGTGGTGATACTCAACCCTTTGTCAAAGTGTATCCCGAAATATCTCGCGGAATTCCTGAATTTGATATTGTTGTTCCTTTTCTATATAGTGAGGGGCTTACTAGAAATGTCGGTTTTTTCGCCGTCTTCCATTTACTACCCGGACGTTGTCCTCTCCTCCTGCCGATGAGTTTCCTCATTAACCAGTCGCTTTTAAGAACAATCGCATCTGTCTTACGCTAGGAGATGGAGAGCATCGTTTACGATCACCATCCGGTCATGCTTTTAATCACGCGATTCCTTTTCTTTTCAAGTTCTTTTCTCGCGTCTCCATTTATGGCAACAAGTAAATCGTCCGCATACGCGACTACGTTGACTTCCGAGAATTCCTTTAACACCCAAAGGAGCTGGTCGAGATTCCGGGATATGGGGCCAAGGACCAATTCTTGAGGACATCCATTCGAGGCCTGCTTTGAGTCCTCATGCCCACCAACAGCAATATTTACCTTACGGTCCACGAAGTAGATGGTCATCACGTAGAAGACATTTCTCGGACAGTCTCAAACTTGTAGTGCCTTGAGGATTAGAGGTAACCGTACGTTGTCGAAGACTTTCGAAATGTTGAATAACAACGCGATGTTTTTCCGTTAGGAGGCAAAAACGATTCGACGCATTTCCACGATTGCGTCTTTTGTGGAACATACCTGGACAACCAGTCTGTTTGCCCGAAATTTTTTCCGACGCGAGGGAGGTTTCGGAGAAGCGCAACTTTAGCAGCCTTTCCAAAACCATCCCTATGACAGAGAGAAGACATATCAGTCGGTAGGACTTGTGGTCTTCCGCGTCTTTGTTGCCGCCCTTCAAGAGTACTGTTAAGGAAACCTGTATCCGAATAAAGGAGAAGATACCCCATTAAAGGCATCCATTAAAAAGATCTACAAAATGTGTAGGGATGATAGCGAATGCTCTCTTGAGCACACACACCTCGATAAGATCACGTCCCGGAATTACTTCATTTTTGAGGGACCCAATAGCCCGCGCGACCTCTTCCTTCGTGAAGAGTGGAGGATCCGCCGTTTCGTGAACATCTCGCGAAAAATTTCGAATTGCACACTGTTCCGGTGTTTCTTCGGATACACAATCGACATGCGTATTAAGGAGAAATTTTGCCGTATCTTGGACATACATAGTCTTCCCGCCCTCTCGTTTAAGTGTGTTAATAATACTTTCCACCCGAAATTTATTCATCTGTTGCTTCTAAATTTCCCCCCACGGTTCCGCGTTGCCCTGTTCCGTGACGAATTTCCTCCACCTGTCTAATTTAACCCGTCTTACATCATCACTACAGGCCCGCAAGGAAGAATGATACTCACGCAATAACCCGAGGCGGACCTGAAAGTCATTTCTTGGTTGTAACGCGCGTCGTAAACGAGCTACCGTTTTCCTTGGGTTCGTTAACCCTGTCGTCTATCATTGGTTGGACTCCCGATCAGCCTCTATTTGGGACAGAGTTTCGGAGCATGCGGTTTGTAGGACACTTGTGAACACGTTGGCTTGTGTCTGTATTTCTGAAGCCGACCCTAAATTGCTTCCCTCTACCCTTGTCGCTGTGTGAGAGAGCATGGGCTCATCAAACAGGTCCCAGTCGGCACTTCTGGTACTGAACCATTTGTTTCCCGTGCCCCGAGCACAATCCCTTCGACCCGACTAAGCCTTCGGGGGATGTATCGCGATATCTATGGAATTGTGGTCACTGGACGTTTAACCTGTTCTGACCATCCATTAGCCAATAAGTATATACATGGACTCCAATTAGAGGGTTACATCGATGTATGAGATGCCCAAATATATGGAAATGAGGCTCCACCACTAGCTGGGATTGTCTTCCCAAGAGGAAGAGAGCATCTGGAACATCGATTCGACACTCTGTACGGTGCCAATCCCGTGCCAATCGAAGTGCCCAGGCAGGTAAGGGCCGAAAAGGGCACAAATCATTCGCGAGAGTAGGAATAGCTGAATTACTTTGGAAGTAGCCCTATTAAGGTACGTGACTTGCGAGACGTTACAAATTAAAAATCTGGTGACAAAGGTGGGATTGATCGCTTAAACAATGTCGACCGATAAGCAAATGCTATTAAAATCCACTAATAAAATGGAAACACGGAGTGGAGTTAGGCGCGGCAATGATAACGAACACGAAGAAATAATTAATAGAATCCGACAGAGGAATTACTAGTTTCGGAACGCGAAAAAGCTATCCGCGATAGCGAAGAACTAATAAATAACGGGGCTAGTAAGTCAGATTTCAATTCACTTGAAGCGGAATTACGAGAAATTGTGACTGCACAAAGACAAGTTGATTATTCGGGAGGAGAATCGCCTAAAACTCGACAATTATCGACACGCGCAGCAGGCAGTAGACGCAGTTCCATCTTATGATGGTCAAAACATAACCATACAGAATTACATCCGAGCATGTAAACGCGGACGTGATCTGGTACCCGCCAAATAGCGGAGCAACGGTGACTCGACTCATTATTAATAATCTTCGGGGTTTAGCATATATTGCCATGGAAGATCGCGAGATATTCACTTTAGACGAACTATGCAATACATTACAGAAAAGCTTCGGGCGAAATCGTACTCTGCAACAATATATAGCTGAATTTAATAGTATTTGCATGGAACCCAACGAACATATTTTACAGTACATTAGTAGGGTCAAAGATTATATCAAGCAATCTACGAAGAGGAATGACTAAAAACATAAGAGCTATCAGAAGAAAAGATTAATGAAATAGAAGAATACACATTGGTAAGTTATTGCGAAGGCCGCCCGCGGGATTATAGAATAGAAATTAAACCGAACAACTGTAAAGACATATATGAGGGATACGAAAAAGAACAAGACCCCTATTGATGATTGAACAGGATCGACAGCATCATCAGTGATATAGGAACGTAAAATTCCTTACAGATAGACCACTAAATAGCAGCAGGACGCAGACTAGGGTCAGACCGTTAAATGATAGTAGAATGGAGGCTAGGGATATAATAGATGCGTGAGATAAAGTACAAGCCATTGCCAAAATTTTGCACAAACTATAATAGATTCGGTCATATAAAAGAAGAGTGCTTTAAGGCAAAATGGGAGGGACGAAACGAACTGCAAGTATTCTTACGTAGGCAGCTTCCACCCTTTACCCCGCATCCCCCTCTGCAACCACGATCTCCTGATTCCTACCCTTCACGAAAGGAATGCAAATAATGCTGGAATTTAGGTCACACGATCGAGGAATGTCGGAAAAAGATGTGGCGTGAAAAGAATTCGGGAAACGAGATATCTTCCCCAGGACTAGATGCGACCCGGGGGAACGCCACCCTAACGCGTCCGGTAAAAATTGTGACGGCAGAAACACCATCCATGTCCGCACAATCAGATTAGAAAATAAACCAGAAACACCAACAATAAAAATAACTTCTTAAAATTTTAAACAAGAAACGACCGTTTTAGTTGACACAAGGTCTGAATCTAATATACTAAAAATCGGGAAGGCCGACGGTGAAGTTCTCGTCGATGAATAGAAAATAATAAAACTTAGCGGAATTACCAACAAGGTAATGCTAACCTAAGGCTCATGCATTATCGTCTTGTTCGGACACCCAGTAGAGCTCCATCTCGTATCAAACACATTTCCAATTCCTCATGGTGGTATTCTTGGTGCTGATTTCTTCAATGATGCGGCAGAAATCAATTTCATGGGTAAGATAGTTTCCTGGAAGGATATAAAAATACCATTTATCATTCCAGATGAGAAAACGATCGCGGGCAGGACAGGCAACTTATTAAGTATAAACGTCTCGAATACAAACGTAAAGATGGGCTATGTTCCATTGTTAAATCTAGGGGACGGCATTTACGCTGGCAAAACTATCGTTTCTGATAACAATGGACATGCACATATAGAAGTATTTAATACTAAAGAAGAAGAAATAACAATTAAGATACCTACGGTCGAAATAGAGGAATTCGAGATAGTCAATGAAGCTAGTGACTCTATCTTAGAGCATGACTCACATGCTTCCAATAACACAAGAAACAATTCATGCACCGATAAGGAGGAAGTATATACAATAAATTCAAGCCAAGAAACACCTTCCGAACACTCATTCTTTCGCACAAAATCATCTCACGTTATATAGGCCTGCAAGTTGATCTCCAGGGCGGATGAAAACCGTTTTAATCGTACATTAAAATGTATAGATCTAAAATCACTGAATAAGGAAGAAAGGGGAATAGAAGAACAGATGATTAAAAACTCCTTTGACTAATTTCATTTACCAGGCGACAAACTAAAGCTCACGTATACTATTAAACACGCTATAGAAATCGTAGATACGACATCAGTAGCCGTACGACAGAATTGTTTTCCACTAATCCATAAAGAGGAAATAAATAGACAAATAAATGAATTAATAAAGTACGAAGTGATACAATCATCCGTATCACCCTATAATACCCCATTATGGATTGTTCCAAAAAAAGCATTCTCGAATGATAACAAAGGGTGGAGACTTGTTAACGATTACAGTATGCTGAATGAAATAACTATAAAGGACAGCTATCGGCTGCCAAATATAACAGAAATATTACATCAGCTTGGCAGTGCCAAGTATGTTGGTACTTTTGATTTAGCATCAGGGTTTCACCAAATTTAAATGGATAAGAACGATGCACAAAAAAGGCATTCTCTACTTCGTATGGGCACTATGAATTCACTCGTATACCCTTCGGGTTAAAAAATGCTCCGTCAACATTTCAAAGGCTAATGAACTCAGTTCAGTCCGGGTTACAAGCAAATGAATTATTTGTTTATCTAGATGACATAGTTATTTAATCAAATTCACCAAATGAACACATCAATACATTCAAAAAACTTCCTGATAGGCTAAGAGAAGCAGGTCTCAAACTACAACCAGAGAAATGCAACTTCCTTCGAAAGGAAGTTGCGTACCTCGGTCATATAATAAGCGCGTCAGGGTGAAACCTGATCCCGGGAAAATAAAAGCGGTAAAAGAATTACTAACTGCACCTACAGCGAAAAACATAAACTTTCTTGGAATAGCAGGATATTATAGGCGTTTTATACTGAGTTTTTCTGGCATCCGCCGACCTTTAACGAATTTGTTAAAAATGGACATCCTATTTGAATGAAAGGAAAGCCACGATTACGTCTTCACCCATTTGAGAGATCTTCTATGCAAAGAACCGAAAACCATGAAAATAAGATTGTTGCAAAGAATTCTTTCAACGTTCAACTGCCGATTTTATTCGAAAGCCATCCGCATAACTTTCTCTCGACCAGTCGGAATAATTCCAAGTCCAACAATCCCTTCGGTTCGAGTAGTACACGCATGAATTTCCCCTGTTTAGTCGGAAATTTCTTAATCCGATAATCCCATTGGTTCGAGAGACACTTACATACTTTCCCTTGGCAAGTCGGGATACTTCCAAATGCGACATTCGCATTGGTTCGAATGGCACTACCATTACTTCTTCTAGATGGAATATTTCCAAGTCCTACAGTTCCATTGATCCGAGAGGCATTGCACAACTTTCCATCGACAAGTAGAGTTATTTCCAAGACCAATGGTCGCATTGGTTCACTAGTAACTTTCAATAACTTTCTCTTGACAAGACGTAATATTGCTAAGTCCCATTGTCGCATTGATTCGATAATCAGTCACATGACTTTCCCTCGATATGTCGGAAAATTTCCAAAAGCGACTGTCGCATTTATTCGGGAGGAACTTGTACAATTTTCCTTATATTAAACGGAATGTTGCATAGTCGCACAGATGCATTGGTTCTAGTTGCACTCGTTTATCTTTGCCTCTACTAGTCGTAATATTAATAAATCTGACAATCGCATCGGTTCGAGATGTAGACTAATAGCTTTTCCTCGACTAGTCGGTAAATTTCCAAGTCCTAATATCCCATTAGTTCACAAATCAATCGCATACATTTTTTTCGGATAGACGTAATATTTCCAACAGGGACAGTGGCATTGCTTCACAAGTTACTCGCATAACTGTCCATAGACTAGACGGAATATTGATAAGCAAGATGGTCGCACTGGTTCAAGAGGCACACTCACAAATTTCCCCCGAATAGTCGGTATATTTGTAGGTCCGTCAGTCACACTGCTTCGAGAGGCGCTCGCATGCCTTTCCCTGGACTAGTCGGAATACTTCCTTATCCGACCGCCGCATTAGTTCCAGAACAGTCCTAATATCTTTCCCATGTCTAGACGGAATATTTACAAACCTGACAATCGCTTTGATTCGAAAGGCAATCGTTTAACTTTCCCTCGCCTTGTTGGAATATTTTCATAGTCCGACAGATACATTGGTTCGAGGACAAGCATATAACTTTCCCTTGCCTAGTCGGAATATTTCTAGGTGCAACAGTCGTATTCGTTCAACCGGAAATTACTTAAATTTCCCCCTACTAGTCGCAACAATTCTAAGTCCGTTAGCCGCTATGGTGCAAGAAGCATTCGCATAACTTTCCCACAACTTGTCGTAATATTTCTCGTTCTGTTAGTCGTATTGGTTCGAGTGGCACTCGTATAACTTTTCCTCGACTAGTCGGCATAATTCCAAACGCGACAGTCCCTTTGTTTAGAATGGCACTATACTATTTTTCCATCTACTTGTTGGATTATTTTTATGTTAGGCAGTCGTATTCGTCGAGATGCAATAGTATAAATATCCCTCTACTTGTCCGAATATTTTCAAGTTCAACAGTTGCAATGTTTCGATTGACACACGTATATTTTTCCCTCGATCAGTTGGAATATTTCCCAGTCCAATTGTTAGATTAGTATGAGAGGCACTCGCATAAATTTGCTTCGACTGGTTGAAATATTTCCAAGTCCTAAGGTGGCATTTGTTCGTGCAGCGCTCTCATAACTATCCCTCGAATAGTAGGAATGTTTCTAGGTCTGAAAATTGTAATGAATCGATTGGTATTTATATAATTATTCATCTCCAAATTGGAATATTTTCAACACCAACAATCACATTGGTTCGCAAGCCACTTGCATAAATTCCCATCGAATAGTCGGAATATTTCTGATTCCAACAGTTGTATTCGTTCGAGAGGAATTCAAACAACTTCCCGTTGACATGTCGGAGCATATCTACATGCGACAGTTGCTTCAGTTCGAAGAGCACTCACATAAATTCCCACATACTTGTTGGAACAATTCTAAGTCCGACTATCGCAATAGTACCAGTAATAGTACTCGTAAAATTATCGCTCTACTAGTCCGAATTCAAATCTGACAATAACATAGGTTCGATGGGAACACTCAAGACTTTTTCACGACCAGATGGAATATTTCTAAGTTTGAATGGCTGCGTAGTTCCTATCGCACTCATATATATTTCAATCGACTAATCAGAATATTACCAAGTCCGATAGTGGCATTCGATCGAGAGGCACTCGCATAATTTTCCCTCTACTAGTTGTAAAATTTCCAAGTCCAAAAACTGAATTTGTTCGAGAAACTCTCGCAAATAATTCGCCGAATATTTGGAAGATTTCCATTCCCGATAATCGCATTGGTTTACTAGTCACTCGAAAGCTTTTTCCGACTGAACGGAATATTTTCAAGATCAGCATCCGCATAGGTTCGCGAGGCACACGCATAACTTTCTTTCGACTAGTTCGAATATTTTCAAGCACGAAATTCACGTTAGTTTACAAGAAACTCGCAGAAATTTCCCTCGGCTATTCGACATATTTAAAGGTCCGATGTAGCAATGGTTCAGAAGTTACTCATTCGTCTCCCTCGAGTACTCGGGATTTTTCAAATATAGACCGTCGTATTGATCAACGGGTGTTTCGATTAATGTTTACATGTCTAGACGGAATGATTCCATGACTAACATTCGTTTTGATTTGAGTGGCACTCGCATAAAGTTCTCCCGATAGTCGGAATATTTTTTGCTCCGAGCGTCGCATTAATTATAGAATCACTCGCATATCTTTTTCTTGACAACTTGGAATATTTCCAAGTCCGACAGCCGCATTAGTTATCTAGAGACTCACATAACTTCCTTCGATTATTTGGGATACTTCCAGGTCCGAACTTTGCAATGTTTCTAGGATCACTTGCATATCTTTCCTTGACTGGTGGAAACATTTTCAATTCGGACCGATGCAATAGTTCTAGCATCACTCTCACACCTTTCCATCGAGTAGTCGTATTTTTCCCAAGACCGACAATCCCTTCGGTTCGAGTGCACTCACATAAATTTCCCTCAACTATTCGGAATAGTTCCAAGTCCGCAATCCGCTTTGGTGCGAGTGTCTCTCGCTTAAGTTTCCCTAGACTAGTCTGAATATATCCAAATACAATCTCTTCATTTGTTCCAGAGGCACCCGAAAATCTTTCGCCGTCTAGTCAGAATATTTTCATTCCCGACAATCGCCTTGGTTTACTTGCCACACGCGTAGCTCTTCCCGACTAGACGGAATATTTCCAAGTTCTGCGCACTCATTAGATCGAGAGGCACCCGCATAACTATCCATCGACTAATCGGTATATTTCCATTTCCGACAGATGTATTGGTACCAAAGACATATTTGCAGGATTGCAAAAATGCCAACTTGTCGAGGCTTAGTAATGCGAGAAACGTGTGAACCAATGCGGCTGTCACGCTTGGAAATATACAAGTAGTCGTTGGACAGTTATGCGAGTAATGTGAACCATTGAGACAGTCAGGCTTGAATATATTCCGACATGTCGTAGGTATGTCGTGCGAGTGACACACGAATCAATGCAACTGAAGTACTTTAAAATATTTTGATTTGTGAAGGAAACTTATGCAAGTGGGACTCGAAAAATGTGACTATCTGACTTGGAAATATTCCGATTAGTTGCAGGTAAATTATGCGAGTAACTTGAGATCCGATGCGTCTTTGGAATCCAATGCGATTTTTAGAAATATACCGACTATGTGAGGGAATGTTATGGGAGGTTCTCTCGAGCCATTGCAGTTTTAGGTCCAAGAAATATTACGTCTAGTCAAGGGAAAGTTGTGCAACTAATTTGTGAACCAATTTCGAGTATTGGACTTGGAAATATTCCGACTTGTCTAGGAAAATAATGCGAGTGCCTTGTGAACCAATGCGAGTATTGATCTTGGAAAAATTCCTAAATATTGAGAAATATTTTTGCCAGTGCCACTCGGACCAATGCGATTGTCGCACTTAGCAATATTCATTTCTGTCCAGGGAAAGATAAGCGATTGGTTCTCAAACCAATGAGACTGCTGATCCTAGAAATATTAAGACCAGTAGTCGTAATGTTATGAGAGCGAGCCCATAACTATTGCGATTGCCGAATTATCAATACTCCGTCTTGTGGAAGCAAGGATATGTGATTGACTTGTGAACCAATGAGACTGTCGGACTTAGAAATATTCTGTCTAGTATTGGGAGTGGCTCCCGAAACAATTCTACTGATTATCCTAGAATTATTCCAACTAGACGAGGAAAGATCCACTCCAACATGCGAGTGACGTGTGTACCAATGAGACTGTCTGATTGGAAATTCTTCTATACTTCTAAATCCTGTTACATAAATAATTTTTACTGAAGTACTTGATCCAACAGTCTCGATTATGCTCTTTACGCTCCCTAATCAGTAGTACCTATACCAAGTATGTTGATCATATGTACTTCTTTTCATTTTCATGTCCCTTACTTAAAGTACATCTACTATAGAACTTTGCCTTTGTTTTTTCCTCTCTATTCTAAGCAAAAAAGCTGCCGTATCAAAAACACTTTTAAAGTATCTCGGTTATATGCTCCTTCCCCTCCAAGTACCCTCCCTTAAAGTATTATTCCAAAGTACCTCCACTATGATTGATTGCATTCCTCCCCTTCCAAGTCCTGTAACTCAAAGTACTTTTAAAAAAGAATTTTGATTGTGTGTTTTCACTTTCCTTCCCAATCCTTTGATGTAAAGTATTTTCAGCAAAATACTTAATCATATTTTCTCTCTTTTCCTCCGAAGGCGTCTTACAAAAAGAACCCTTACATAAACACTTGGACTATATGGCCCTCCTCCACTCTTCCAAGCTATTTTGCCAAAACTACCTTAAGGATATGCTCTATCTCTTTAGTTCTTATTACTTCTACTCACAGTACTTTTGCCAAAGCACTTGATAGCAAGATCATTCTTTCCGGTCTAAGTCCTTTTACTCAAAGTACTTCTACTAATTTACTTGATTATATGTTCTTTTGCTTCCAAGTCATTTTACCCAAAATACTTTACCTAAGAACTCTGATCATATGTCCCATCCTCTCTCAATAAGCCCTCCTACTTAAAGTCATGCAATAAGAACCTTCATCATTTCCCCCTCACCATTACTTAAGGTAGTTTTATGAAAAAAAATCTTATTTCATTCCTCTCCTCTCTACGCACTCTCACTTAAAGTGCCCTTGATAGCTTACCTTGTTTACGTATTACTTCTCTACTGCTCTAAGTGTTTAACTTACATTGTCTTAATAGAGCACCCACGCCTAGATGATTTCTGCCCACTAATTTAAGCCCTATCATTTAAAGCAATTCTTTAAATTTTTTTCAACGGTTGTCTGATCATCGCACAGTCACTTAATCATTAATGGAAGTATAACAGAGAGGTACTACTTTCTTTCACAAATTATCATTATTATTTCTATTTTTCTTCATACGATTTCTATCAGTTTAAAAGATTTCCTTCGACTTCTTCTTCTCTTATATTTAGTTAAATTGTCACCACTTTAAATTCCATGATGGTTAACCGGGGGGAAAGATATTCCGGAAGTGAATTAGCATCCCGTTTGGATCCCTGGGTGAAGCCTTTCCCAGAGGTGGTTAACGGGGTGAGGAGTTGCTCCTGCATAGCGTCGCTGAATGCAGCTTGTGCGACCCCGAATGTTACGAGTGGATGCACGTCCAGCGTAAGGCAGAGTAGGAATACAGTAACACGCCGGGCTAGAGCGCGAACATCGTCCAAGGCAACTACCGAACCTTCAGCTGCGTTACTACCCTCGCATAACCCGGGATGCATCAGGTGGTAGACAGTCGTCGAGTATCTACAGTAGTTTTGGAAATGTCCGACAGGAGTTTGCTGTGGCTATATTCTAAGGACGTGCAAACAAATGTCGGTGATGTTAAATCCGCCGAGATTAGTTTAAGGGAATAAAGCACCAGGATAGCCGAGATAATTTCATCTTGCTTGAAAAATAGACTCGTCGAACTGAACATAGAGTGCGGATCGATATTCACGCGATCGCGAATTCAAACGTACGTCAGCATGCTTTCCGCGCAAAAGAACCTGGAAGCGGAATTTACGCTCCCAGTCCATACAAGTACCAACAGCATTCGCGACTACAGCGCCAAAGGAATGAATGTAAAAGCCCCGTTACCTCCGATAATGGAGCAAGACGCTGAGCAAGACAGCGCGGATACATCCCGGGAATTACCGAAAACTACCCTAGAAATAGGCAACGCCTCAATGGCAAATCTTGAAGCGCACAACGCACCTGAAACCACCGACGCTGTAGGCGCGGGTCTTAATTTCGAGGCACTGCGGGTCACTTTTGCAGAGCCATGCGCAACCACCCGCAGTACCGAAATGTATTCGGCTAAGGCCCCCCTCTTATGAATCGTACGTTCTCAAAAATTCATTTATTTAAGCGAAATATGGGACGTTTTAAAAGGATAACGAGTTAAGAGCGTGAACTTATTAGCCAAAAGCGTTTTAACGTGCCACTTATACAGGAGCCGTACGTTTAAAAGCAAGGGAAAGGAAATGAGGTTATAGGATTAGGCAACGGGACAGGAATTGTTGCCATTCTCGATGAAAGATCCTGGTTTGCGGTCACAGAGACCAACCCAAACATCTCATTGCTGTTTATCTCGCAGATCAGCAATCGGCACTGCGGCTGTGCTGTAGTGCAGGTAGTCGGCTCCTCCATTTACGTAGCATCGCTCTACATTCAGTATAGAGACAAAATGTTGGAGCTCCTTAGGAACTTGGAGCCAGTTATTCGTGCCCGAAGTGGGGAGAGAGGAATAATACCTCTGGACGCAATTGCACGATCTCCTTCTGGGGCCTTCAGGGCATAGACGAACGAGCCTCAAGGTTAGAAGCCCTCTTCCGGCCATCCAGGCTAAAATTAATTAACTACGTAAAGCAGCCACCCACAATCTGGACCACGATAGGCTCTTAATACGTCGACGTAAACCTCTCGTCGCACTCCATGACCAGACTTATTGTCCAATGGAAAGTAGGAACAGGATGTACGTCCAGTCATCACAATCAAACAGACATCACGTCAGAGCCCCCGAAGGCAGTGTCGGTTCGGGAGGGTGGTGCTCGGGGCAACGGAAACAGGCAATTCAATATCAGGAGAGCCGATGGGGACATATTTGCTTGCTTTCTCTCACCGCGGCAACGCTAAAGGGAAGCTGATCTCAAAAAGTTAAGTGCATCCCGGAGATCGGCTCTCATTTATGTCTCATCCGCGTATCTCACAACCCATATGGAACCCCTCTGCATCATAGTAGTGTAGTTCACGATAGATCTCCAATTACTGAAACGAACGAGTCTATGTTACATTCTGAAATTTGGTGTACCGAGACAGATAAGCTAAAGTGTGAATGCACGAATATTAAACGTGCGATAGCAAAACAGTTAGATGAGGAATTCTCTAGGGTGTGGCAATGTAGGTGGGAAAACTCCTCCAAAGGACGAAAATCATACTCCCTATTCCCGAACATCAACAACAGGATTGGTGCCCGATTCGTCTCTCCTAACAACCTCTCAAGACAGATTCTTGCTGGACACGAAGTCTTCAAGGCCATGCTGACGTCGCTGGACATCATCACGGAAGGAGCATGCGAGTGTGGCGAATAGGACATGGTTTCTCATCACATCATCGACTGTCTGGATTTCGAACCACAAAGATAGGATCTGAAAGAAATTCTCCGTAAAAGGAGTTGGCTGAAAGCAACAAGAAGTCTTGTCTCCACGGACGCATCTTTCTACGTCTTCGCGGAGTTTTGCAAAGAATCCCTCATCAAAAAGGGTTATTAGTTCATAAATCCAGTTCAGCCGGGATCGTCGGAGTTCCGATTATGTGATATGCCACTAGTAAACCAATGCCACTATCGAGAATGGAAATATTCAAACTAGTCGGCGAAATTTATGCGACTGCCACGAATAGTCGAGTAAAAGTGATGCGAGTGTTTCTAGAACCAATGCTGCTTTCGGACTAGAAAATATTCCGAGTAGTCGAGGGAATTTCATGCAAGTCAGACTCGAACCAAAGCGTATGTCGGTTTGGAACCATTCCGACTTGATGTGGAAACGATATTCTTGTGATTTGTAAACCAAAGCAACTATCTGCCTTTGAAATATTACGTCCATACGATGAAAAATTAAGCGAACGTATTGTGCAACATTGTGGCTAATGGACTTGGAAATATCCCGACTAGTCGACGAATTGTTAACCAAGTGAGTTGTGATCATTCGCGACTGTCGGGCTAGGCTATATTCCGACAAATCAAGCGAAACTTATGCGACTGCCACTCGAACATCAGTGACTGGCGGACTTGAAGTCATTCCAACTAGTCGAGCGGGTAACTTATGCGAGTTTCTCTGAAAACAATGCTACAGTAGGAATGAAAATATCCTGAATAGTCGAGGGAAATTTATGCGGGTATCTCTCTAACCAATTCAGATGTCGGACTTCAAGATATTACTACTATTCGAGGGAAACTTATGCAAATATTCTGACTCGTTGAGGGAAAGTTATGTGTGAAACTTATTAAACAATGTGAATGCCTGGCATGAAGATATACCTACACGATAGGGGTGGGATATAAGAATTACTTGTGAACCAATGCGACTATTATGCAAAAAAATATTCCGAGTAAACGAGGGAAGGTTATGCGATGGCCTCTGGATCCAATGCGGCTGTCGGATTGGAAAGGTTCCGACTAGTCGGGGAAGTAATGCAAGTTTCTTGCAATCCGTTGCGACGTTCGTATTTGAAAATATTCCGAATTGTCGGGGGAAAAATATGCGTGTGTTTATTGAGCCAATGCTGCTGTCGCACATGTAAATATTCCGATTTGTCGAAGAAAAGTTATTTGGATGCCTTTCAAACTATTTCGGATGTTGAACTTGGAAAGATCCAGACTAGTCCAGGAAATGTTATGCGAGTGCCACACGAGCCAAAACGGATGACTAACTTTGATATATTCGAATAGTCGAGGGAAAGTTATGCGAGAACCTCACGAATCAATTCGGCTATTGTACTTGGAAATATTCCGACTTGTCGCGGGAAACTTTCGTACTGTTACGCGAACTTAAGTGGCTGCTGGACGTGGAAACATCTCTCCTAATCAAAAGATAGTTATGCGAATGCCTCTCAAAACAATGCGATAGGCTGAAATGCAAATATTCTGACTACTCGAGAAACAATAATTCGTGTGAGTTGTGAGCCTATCCGAATGACGTGCTTGGAATTATTACGACTAGTAGAGAGAATGATATGGGTGTACCTGTCGAATCAATGCGACTGTCGGTTTTGGTAATTATCCGACTTGTCGAGCGACATTTATGCGAGGGACTCCTAACCCATTGCGATTGACGTTCTTTCAAATATATTTACTATTCAAGTGAATGTAATGCCAGTGACAATCAGCCCAATGCAACTGTCGTACTTGAAAATATTCCGTCTAGTTAGGAGATAATTATGCGAGTTCTAGACGAAACAAAATGGTCGTGGGACTTAGAAATATTCCAACAAGTCGATTGGAAATTCTGAGAGTTCCCCCGACCCATTGTGACTGTTGAACTTTGAAATATTCACAATAGTCTAGTGAAAGGTATGCAAGTGACTCCCGACCCAATGTGACTGTCGGACTTGGAAATAACTCGATTAGTCGTAGGTAATGCGACTGCTTCTCGAACCAATGCTTCTGTTGGAATTTGGAAATATTTCATCTAATCGGCGGACAGGTTTGCGAGTGCAACTCAAAACATTAAGGAGGTCGGACCTGAACATATTCCGACTAGTCGAGGGATCGTTTTGCGAGAAACTCTCGAACCAATGTGACTGACAGTCCTGGGAATATTCATACAGATCGGGGGAATGTTGTGATTGGTCCTCTTGGACTTTCTTACTTAAAAATATTCCGAATTCTCGAGGGAATGTTGATCACATACCTTTCGAACCAGTGCGGCTTCCAGAATTGGAAATTTTCCGACTTATCCAGGGAGAGTTGTGCGAGGGCCTCTCAGACCAATGCGATAGTCAGAACTATTAATATTACCTCTAGTCGAGGGAAAATTGTTCGGGAGCTTCTCTAAAGAGTGCAGCTTTCGGACCTGAAAGTAATCCATTCAATCGGGGTAATTCTTTGCGCGTTGCTTTCGAACCAGTGTGTCTATCAGATATATATATATTCCATCTAGTTAAAAGAAATTTGTACGAGTGCTTCTTGAACCAATGCGACTGTCGTACAAGGAACTTTCCGATTAGTCAGAGGAGATTTGTGGAAGATCTATCAAATTATTTCGACTAACGGTCTTGGAAATGCTCCGCTTAATCGAGGGAAAAATATGCGAAAGACTCTCGAAACAATCCGTCTGCAGGACATCTAAACATTCCGACTAGTCGAGGGAAACTTATTAGAGTGCCTCTCGAAAATGCGCCTGTTGGACTTAGATATAGTACAACTAGCCGAGGAAATGTTATGAGGGTGCCTCTCGTACCAATGCGAATGTAGGGCCTAGAAATATGCCGACAAGTCGAGGGAAAATTTTATGAGGGACTTTTGAATCCAATGAGACTGTTGTTCCTAGAAATATTCCTACTAGTAGAGGAAAAGTTATGAGAGTTACTTGTGAAACAATGTGACTGTCGGATTTGTAAATATTCCGACATTTCGAGGGAAACTTATGAGATTGTACCTCGTAGCATTGCGATTGTCGGACTTAGCAATATTCATTTTAGTCGAGGGAAAGTTGTGTGAGTACATCTCATATTATTAATTATGCGGCAGTTGGACCTAAAACTATTCTGACTAGTAGAGGAAAAGTTAAGAGAGTGCAACTAAAACCAATTCGATTTTCGTCCTTATCAATATTTCGACTAGTCGAAGGAAAGTTATGTAAGCGACTTATGAACCAATGGAACTGTCGAACTTAGAAATATTCCGACCAGTCGCAGGAAAGTTATGCGAGTGAATTGAGATCCAATGGGACTTTAGAACCAGAAAATATACCGACTAGTGGAGGAACATTTATGGAAGTTCCTCTCGAACTATTGCGATGTTCGGACCAAGAAATCTAGTCGAGGGAAAGTAATGTGAAGGACTTATAAACCAATTTCGACTGTTGGATTTGGAAATATTCCGACTTATCGGGGACAATTATGCGAGTGATTTGAGAACCAATGCGACTATCGGTATTGGAAATATTCCGACTAGTCGAGGCAAAGTTATGCGAAGGTCTTGTGAACCAATCCGACTGTAGTGCTTGTAAATATTCCGATCAGTCGAAAGAAAGTTATACGGGTGTCTCTCCTATCAATGCGACTGTAGAACTAGGAAATATTCCGTCTAGTCGGCAAAAGTTATGCAAGTGACTAGTAAACTAATGCTGCTATCGGTAATATAAATATTCCGAGTAATCGGCGAAGGATTTACGAGTGCCTGTCGAGCAAATTCAGTCTTCGAACTTGGAAATATTCCAACTATTCTAGGGATAGTTATGCGAGCAATTGTCGAATCAATGCTGCTGTCGTAGTTAGAAATAATCCGACTTGTCGAAGGAAAGATATTCGAATAATTCTGGAAATAATGGGTCGGTCGACATTGAGAGCATTCCCAGTGGTCATAGAAATGTTATGCAAGTGGCTTTCGAACAAGTGCTGATGTCGGATTTGGCACCATTGCGATTAGTCGAGGGAATGTTATGCGTATAACTTGAGAAGCAATGCGACTGACTGACTTTGAAATATCCCGACTAGTAGATGGAGTCTTATGCAAGTGACTTGTGAACTATTGTGGCTGTCGGACTTGAAAATATTTCGACTAGTCTAGGAAAAGTTATGGGAGTGTTATATTGACCAATGCGATTGTCTGACTTTGAAATATCCAGACTAGTCAAAGGAAAGTTATTCATGTGTCGTGTGAACCATTGTCCATGTCGAACTAGTAAATATTCCGTCTACTCGAGGGAAATTTATGCGAGTGACTCTAGATCCAATGCGGCGGTCGGACATGGAAATATGAATACTTGTCGAAAAAATTTATGGGTGCGTCTCTAGAACCAATGCTGCAGTTGGACTTGAAAGTATCCCCAATTGTGTAGGGAAAGTTCTGCGAGTATCTCTCGAACCAATTCGGTTTTTGGACTTGGAAATATTCCAACTAGTAGAGGGAAAATCTTGCGAATGCCTCTCGATCGAATGCCACTATCGGACTTGGAAATATTCCGATTAGTCGATTGAAATATATATGAGTGCTATAGGAACTACAGATCCTTTCGAACTTAGAAATACACCATCTGGTCGTGAAAAAGTTATGAGAGCTCCCATCGAACCTATGCAAATGTCAGATTTTAAAATATTCGGTCTAGTGGAGGGATTGTTTTACGAGTGCTCTCGAACTAATGCGATAGTCGGACTTAGAATTGTTCCGACAAGTATGTGGGAATTTATGTGAGTGCTCTTCGAATCGAAGCAACTGTCGCATGTAGATATCCTCCGACTTGTCAACGAGAAGTTGTATGAATTCTTGACGAACGAATACTACTGTTGGAATCAGAAATATTCCGAGGATTCGATGGGAATTTATGCAAGTGGATTGCGAACCAATGTGAGTGTTG
Organism: Vespa mandarinia; assembly: GCF_050613455.1. Classification (NCBI taxonomy): domain Eukaryota; kingdom Metazoa; phylum Arthropoda; class Insecta; order Hymenoptera; family Vespidae; genus Vespa; species Vespa mandarinia. The sequence continues at coordinate 231,968 of NW_028197177.1, read as the reverse complement.
GAGTTGAATGTATTCTAATTTGGAGATGTATAATTATATGAATACCAATCGATCCATTACAATTTTCAGACCTAGAAACATTTCTACTATTCGAGGGACAGTTATGAGAGCGCTGCACGAACAAATGCGACCTTAGGACTTGGAAATATTCCAACCAGTCGAAGCAAAGTTATGCGAGTGCCTCTCAAACTAATCCAACAATCGGACTGGGAAATATTCCAACTGATCGAAGGAAAAATATGCGAGAGTTAATCGAAACATTGCAACTGTTGAACTTGAAAATATTCGGACGAGTAGAGGGATATTTATACTATTGCCTCTCGACGAATAAGACTGTTTAAGTTAAAAATAATCCAACAAGTCGAGGGATAAATAGTATAGTGCCAATCTAAACAAAGGGACTGTCGCGTTTGGAATTATACCGACTAGTCGAGGAAAAGTTATACGAGTGCCACTCGAACCAATACGACTAACAGGACTAGAAATATTACGACAAGTTGTGGGAAAGTTATGCGAATGCTTCTTGCACCAGAGCGGCTAACGGACTTAGAAATGATGCGACTAGTAGAGGGAAATTTAAGTATGTTCCTGTTGAACGAATACGACCGTTGGACCTAAAAATATTCCGATTAGACGAGAGACAGTTATGACGGTATCATTCGAACCAATGAAACTGTCGGACTTGGAAATATCCCGAATAATTGGGAAATATCTGTACGAGTGCCTCTCGATCCAAAGCAATTGTCGCAATTGGAAATGCTGCATCTAGACGACAGAAAGTTGTGAGAGTTACTCTCGAACGAATACAACTGTTAGAATTAGATATATTCTGATCAATACATGGAAATTTTTGCGTGTGCCTTGGAAACCAAAGCGAGTATCGGAACAGGAATCATTCCCACAAATCGAGGTATATTTATGAAAGTGTCATTGGAACAAATGCGACTGTAGGGCTCGTAATATTCCGACAAGTCGAGGGTAAGTTATACGACAGCCTCTTGAACCAATGAGAATGTCGGACTTGGAAGCATTACTACCAGACCAGGGAACGGTATTCGAGTGCCTTGTGAACCAAAGCGTCTGTCGTTACAGGGAATATTCCCAGTGGTCGAAGGAATGTTATCGATTGTCTCTCAAAACAATGCAGATGTCAGGCCAGGAAATATTCCGATTAGTCATCGGAAATTTATGCGACTCCCACTCGAACCAAAGTCACTAGCGAACTTATATACATTCCAACTGGTCCAGGGAAAATTATTAGAACGACTTATGTACCATAGCGTCTGTCGGTATTTGAAATATACCGACGAGTCGTGGGAAAATTATGCGAGTATCTTGTAAACCAATGCGTCTGTCAAACTTGGAAATATTCTGGCTAAACGAAGGACACTTATGAGAATGCAACTCGAACAAATGCGAATGACGGGCTTGGAACTATTCCGACTAGTCGAGAGATAATTATGCGAGTTATATTGGAACCAATGTGACGGTCGGACTTAGAAAGATCCCGATTAGTTTATGGAAATTTATGCAATTACCTCTCGAACCAATGCAATCGCGAACTTGGAAGAATTACGATTAGTCGAAGGAAATTTACGCGAGTGCCTCTCGAAACAATGCGGATGACGGACGTGGAAATATTCCGAATAGTCGAAGAAAATTTATGCAAGTTCCTCCAGAAACAATGCAGCTGTCGGGCTGAGAATTATTACGAATAGTCGGGGGAACTTTATGCGAGCGTCAAACGATTCTAAGCGAATTTCGAACTTGTTATTCGACTGACATGTGAACAAAAGCGACTATCGATATAGGGAATATTCCCCGTGGCCGTGGGTATGTCATTGAGTGCCTGTCGTACCATTGCGGATGTTGTTCTTGGAATCATTCCGACAAGTCAGGGAAAAGTTATGCGAACAACTTGGGGACCAATGCGACGGTCGGACCTGGAGATAGACCGAATAGTTCTGGAAAAGTTATGCAAGTGATTCTAGCAGAAAAGCGACCGATGGACTTAGTAATATGCCCACTAGTCGGGGAAATTTATTCCAGTGCTTCTCAAAAAAATGCAGCTTTTGGCCTAGGAAATATTCCGACCAGTCAAAGGAGTGTCATGTGAACCAATGCGACTATTGGGCTAGGAAATATTCCTAACAGCCTAGGGAAACTTATGTGTGGGCCTAGAAAAGCATTGAGGCTGTTGGACTTTAAAATATAATAACTAGTCTAAGATAAGATATGCGATTGTCTTATAAACCATTCCGACTAACGGACTTGGACTTATTCCGACAGGATCATGGAAAGATATTCTGGTGTATCTCGAAACATTATGATTTTCAGAATTAGAAAGATTCCGACTAGTTAATGGAAACTTTTGCGACTGCCTCTCGAACAAAAGGGACTGACGGACTTGGAACCATTCCGACAAGTCGAAGGGAAGTTATGCGAGAAACTTCTGAACCAAAGTGACTGTCGGAATTGGGAATATTCTCAGTGGTCGTGGGAAATTCATGCGATTGAATGTCGAACCAATGCGGAAGTACTAATTGGAAATTTTCTGAAAACTCGAAAGAATTTTAGGCAAGAGACTCTATAAAAATGCGACAGTCGGACAACAGAAATATCGTGACTAGTCGAAAGAGAGTTATGCGAGTGTCTTGTGTCTTGCGTAAGTCAGACATGGAAATGTTCCAACTAGTCGGCAGAGCTATGGGAGTGACTCTAGAATCCATGCGACGGTGGGACTTGAAAATATCCCGACTATTTGAAGGAAAGTAATGAGAATTTTTCTAGAACCAATGCGGCGGTCGGACTTGGAAATACAACAAATAGACTAAGGATATTTATGTGATTGACTGGTATTTCAATGCGACTGTCGACTTGGAAATATTCTGACTAATGCAGAGAAAGTTCTGCGAATGACATGTAAAGTAGTGCGATTGTCGGATTCGCAAGTATCCCGACTAGTGGAGTGAATGCTATGGGTGTACCTCTCGAACGAGTGGGACTGTTGGACTTAGATATATTCTGAAAAGTCGAAGAAAACTTATGCGAGTGCTTCTTGAACCAATGCGATTCTCAGACTTGGAAATATTCCGTCTAGGCGAGAAATAGTTATCTGAGTGCCCCTCGAACAAAACTGACGGTCGGGATTTGTTAATATTCCAATAAACCGTGGGTTTTTATACGAATGCCTCTCAAACTAATGCGATTAACGGACATAGAAATATTTCGACTAAACGAGGGAAAATTATGAAAGTTTTTCTCGAACCAATGCGACCGTCGTTATATTAAATATTCCGACTAGTAGAGGGAAAGTTATTCGTGTGCCTCTCGAATCAATGCTACTGTGTGCCCTAGAAATAATCAGTCTAGACGAGGTAAAATTATGAGAGTTCATCTCGAACCATGCCGACGGTCGGACGCTGTAATATTCCGTCTAGTCGAGGGAAGGTTATGCGAGCACTTGAAAAAACCAATGCGAATGTTGGACTTGACAATAATACGATTAGTCGAAGAATAGATGTGCGGTTGTCTCAAGATACAATGCAACAAACGGAATTAGAAACTGTGCGACTAGTCGAGGGAAAGTTGTGAGTGTACCTCTCGAAACAATTAGACTGTCATACATGGAAATATTGTCACTAGTCGAGGGAAAGTTATGCAACAGACATTTGAACCAATACGACTGCAGGACCTAAAAATATTCGGCCTAGACGAGGGAAAGTTAAGAGAGTGCCTTGTGAATCAATGCGACTATTGGTCCTGGAAAAATTCCAACTGGTCGAGTAAAAGTTATGTGAGTGAGACTCGTTCAAATGCCACTGATGGACTTGGAAATATATCGGCGAGTCGAGGGAATATTACGCGAGTGCCTTTCTTATCAATGTGACTGTCGGACACAGAAATATTTCGACTAGACGAGAGAAAGTAAGTTGAGTGGATCTCGAAATAAATGTAGCTATCGTATCTAGAAATATTCTGACTAGTCGAATGAAAGAAATGAGAGTGCCACTAGAACCATTTCGACGGTTGGTATTGGATATCACAAGTCGAAAGAAATTTATGCGAGTGCCTATCGAACCAATACGATTGTCGGACTTGGAAATATTTAGACTACGCGAGAGAATGTTTTGCGAGTGCCTTTCGTACCAATTCGGCTATTGGTGTTGGAAACATTCCATCTTGTTGGGGAAACTTACGAGAGTTCTTCTCAACTCATTGCCACTATCGAAAATAGAAATATAAAGACTAATCGAGGTAAAGTTATGAGAATGCATCTCGAAACAATCCGACTAAAGGCATTGGAAATATTCCGTCCATTCAAGGGAAAGGATGAGAGTAACTTATGAACCAATGCGGCGGTCAGACATGAAAATATTCCGTATAGGCGAGGGATAGTAAGTTGAAAGCCATGTGAAATAATACTACTCTCGGTCTTGGAAATATTATGATAAGTAGACTGAAATTTATGCGCGTGTCTCTGTTGTCAATGCGACTGTCGGATTTAGAAATATTCCGATTTGACGAGGGAAAATTATGTGAGTGCCTCTTAAACCAATGCGACTGTTGTACTTAGAAATATTCCGCCTAGTCGCGGGATAGTAATGCGAGTGACATGTGAACCAATGCGACTGTCGGACATGGATATTTTACGTCCACCCGAGCGAAGTTATGCGTGTGACATGAGAAACGATCTCACTGTCGGTATTCGAAATATTCTGTCTAGTCTGGGGAAAGTTATGCTATTGACTTGTGAAGCAATGCGACTTTTAGACTTGGAAATATCTAGTCAAATCGTAGAAAATTATGGTAGTGCCTCTCGAAAAATTGCGGCTATCGACTTGCTAATACTCCGACCAGCCGCAGAAAAATTATGCGAAAAATTATGCGCAGAAAAATTATGCGGCTTTTAAACCAATGCGACTGTCCGTCTTGGAAATATTCCTATAGTCCCAATGTTTTCATCTTTGGCCTTCCGTCCACCTCTGGTATTAAATAAACCTGGACTCGAATAACAGTTATCTACATTAAGGATATGGCTCTTTCCAAGATATTATATCATAAGTTAAGCATTGTTCTCGTTTTTCCATTAGGCTTATTTTCGCTATCTATTACGATACATGATTCTGCATAAACAATTATAACTTGTATACTTTGTATACTTTGTATACTTTGTATATTTTGTCTGATATTTATTGAGAATAAAGAATTTCATGCCAAATCAGCCTCTTCTTAAAGGAATGTATTGTTTGAAGGACATCAGCCGCCTTTTATACAATAGTAAACGTTTGTCTATACACAGCCATTGGTAAGGTTGAAATGATTGATTTTTCGTTTCCTTCAGAATGTCATTGATATATAAGGAAAAACATACAGATTTTTCGTATCATATCGTAACATAACAATAAACCTGTGTGGTCTTTTAAAATATCAATGATATTCCGTACTTTTCATAAATGATCATTAATAGGTTCGATATCATGGGTGAAACGTAGCATCCCTAACAATTTAAAGTAACGACCTCTAGTCATTATTTCTGCAAAAATATGACTATACAGTCATAAGACAGAATTTATCTTTATTCCAGTACTGCATTACTGACAATTTTTTGTTGCGACTGGATTGCGTCGTTGGATCAGATAGGTGCCCCATCGCTACCATCTGTCAATGTCATTTCGTTCGGTGCCGAAAACGATTTCGCCAGAGCACTTGGCTAGGGAGTTAGTTACACCGACGTTAAAATATTATCAAGTATTGGTGAATACAAGAAAATATTGTTGGACGGATCAGTTGTAGAAAAAAATTCTGACATCAAAAAAGAAGGACAGTAATTTTTTCTCATTTGCCATAAACACTCACATAGCACGTGAGTTTTAAAGGTAAATTGAAGCCAAAGATGAATTCAATTGTTTCGAGGATTATCCCTCATTTTTATTGACGCGAATAAAGATTCAAGCACATGAAGAAAAAAATAAGAATATTCATTTCTTACTTCAAGTTTCGGGAAAGAATGAAAGTTTCTTTCTTAGTAGTAAATGTAGCGTGAAGAACGTAAGAATCAATGAAATGTGAGAGAAAGAGAAAATAAAAGAATAAAAATATTAATATTCTTTACTATCAATAAATAATTGCATCCGTCGCATATCAACGTTGTGCACCGTAATAAACTTGGTAGGGATTAAAAATTCATTATTAAGAACTCCCATTTCAAAATCTTGTTTAAAGTATCGCAATAATTTCTCCGTAATGCTCTGTAATTTATATATTTAATCAAATATATTTGTACATTTATTTAACAAAATGAATGTGATAATATCGAATAGCATTTTCCGTATCGCTCTTTTTTTATTTTTTTTATATTTTTCTCCTGAATTTTTATTTTTTTCTCCTTTTTATAATGACAAGAAGACCTTGAAAAATGTCAACAAATCATTGATATTCGACACATTGGACAAAAATGTTATGACGAATTTGGTATTTTTATGGAATAACCTAGAGAAAAATTAGAATATGGACGTTTCCTAAATTCTGAGTATAACCGATTACATATATGCATTTGTGTATACCATTCGATATTGATACATTGGAGATATACAATCGACAAATATATAGGATGTCTCAAAAGCATGAGACCGAACTTATACTGTTTATTACTGAGGTTTAAATATGTAGAAGGTTTAGGTAAACTTATATCCAAAAATGCTTTATTGAAAAGATGCATGCTTTTCGCGTATACTAATATTTTGAATGAATTTTCGTACAAGCTTTTACTAATAATAAATGAAAATTATACGTGTGAACGCAAAACAATGAATCGCCAACTAGAATCATCAAAATGTAAGACAAAAAGAAAAGAAAGACAAGAAGTATGTTTTCACCTTCACTTTAGATTCTAGAGTACTTTTAAACTCATTTAAAATCTTTCTCTTTATTTATAAGAATGATTTCACGGGATGTCCTTATAATAGAATTATTATTAAATTATTATTTATATTATTGTTATGATTATTATTATCAGAGAATGAATACGTATACGTATAACGATAGAAAGAGAGAGAGAGAGAGAGATTAGACGTGCTTATTCTAATCGCTTTTCGCGGTTTCGAATAATAACATGTATCACTGTAAATGACGAACGTAGAAGATTAAACGGCGATTATTAACCAAAATAAATGCAAACATTTTCTACATGCTCTAAATGTGTATGTGTGCATGTTAGAAGATTACAGAACTAACTAGTTGTGTGTCTGTATTTATTTATGAGATATACCGGCCACAAATAAGCAGAATGACGGAAAGTTCCAGAATCTTCCGGGTCGTATGTTGTATAAGTATATGACAAATTCGTGAAGATCATGGACTTTGCGAGGTGCGTTTGTCCATGGAAAGAAAAGAAGAGCGGAAATATTGGGAAAGAAAGAGAATAAAGTTGATCTAAAGAAAGTGGTGGGTTTTTAAGCTACAATAGACAAACGCATGACACAAATTGCTATAAGTATATAATCAGAATGAAAATATACTAAAATATTCCTATAATAAGAAAGTTTATACTTACTGATGTCTTTTATAATACGGTTCGTATTAAAATCTAAGATAACATGGGTTGTCTCCAGTTTTATATCTATGTTTGATATAATTTCTTCCTTTACCTTCATTAGAAGAACCTTCATTAACTGCGCCATATTTATCTCCTCCGTATTGTCGTCTCTATATCTTCTAGAATAATTATAACATAAAAATGAAACTAACTCTCAGTTCTAATATTTACATGAATAATAGCATTTGCAAAAAATGATTTTCAATATTGATAAAATATACCAATTAGAGGTTATATTTTTTTCTAATTGATTTTCAACATATATCTAATTTTAATAATAATGTAACAGTATTCAAAATCGCAAAGATTTTAATTCGATTTATGTAAATATCTAATTAATCTAATACATGCATGAATACTAATTTAAAAAAAAAACTTCTCACAACTCTTTTTAAAGTTAACAGGTCGAAGAACTGACAATACTACTAGATGTAAATTTCCTAAATGGAGAACGCTATATCTCTACCATTTTTTGCTATTTTCGATTTCACAAGGTTTTCTCTTTGTAATTATTATTATTTGGAGTGTACAGTTCACTCAATAATATATACCATCAGAACTAAGCTTCACTCGGCTAGATATATATATACACACTCCGTATGGTGGACATACCCGCTGCAAATTGTATTGATTAGTACATATTTAATTTAATTTTATTATAAGTGTGTATATATATATACATTGATACAGGTATACATATATTACAGTATATTTCTATATATAATATGGAAAGAATGGATAATGGTTAATAGGTACAATATACAACCGCCAAGTTTAAAAAATAACATTAGAAAAAATATTGAAAAGGGTAGAAAGGTATAATTTGCTTTTTGCCAATGAAATAACATATTTTACGTTACAGTTTCTCAGAACATTTCTTCAAAATACTGCATACTTAGAGCATTATAATTCTTTTATTTCACAAATAAAATTTGATCCATGTGCTAGAAGTGCTGGAATAATCGGTGAAGAAGCAACTAGAAGGGTATTTGCAAATTAATGATATGAAGAAAAATCAATCTGGCTTTAGAAAGGAGTTCTCGAGTGAAAGTGCAAATTAAATTGCCGTTGACGAATGGAAGTTAGCAATTAGCGATGGAAAAATGGCTGGAGTAATTTTCATGGATCTTAAACGAGGTTTTGAAACAGTATAGAGATTAAGACTAATTTCAGAACTGCATCAATATAGAATTAGACAGAATGTTTTAAAATGGTTGATATCATATTTACATAATAGAACGCAACAATTACTTTTGAATGAATAGATGGTCACACTTAATTAACGCTGAGCATGGAGAGTCACAAGGATACTCTATTGGGACAATTACTACTTACTATATGCATAAGTGATGTAATCAGAATATACTCAGTAGGATGTAAAATTAAAATGTCTGAACTAATTCATGTTCCTGAAGAAGCTAGCATGAACTTAGATATGAAAATGAATAAGACGTTTAATGTACCAGAGGAATGAATAAATATGAATAGATTGAAAATAAATGCAGAAAAGACAAAATCATCATCATCATCATCATCATCATCATCATCATCATAAACAACACCACCACTACAACCAACACTACCATCACCAACATTATTATCATCATTATCATCATCAATATCATCATCATTATTATTATAATTATTATTAATATTATTAATATTATTCACGGTGGGGGCACAGCTGCTGCCTAACCAGGTCATGCGCAGAGTCATTTCCTGGATGGAAAACCACGGGCTATCTCTAGCAGCTCGGAAAACATTGATCGTGAACACCTTGCGCAGCTTCATTGTAGGAGACTCGGCGGTCCAGACTAAGTCGGCTATCAAATACTTAGGTTTAATGCTCGACCACAAGCTCAATTTTGGAGAGCACATAATTAGGATAGCCGACAAGCCGGCAAAAGTAGTAGCCTCGCTTGGAAAACTCATGGCACGCGTCAACGGGCTCCAACCGTGCATGAGTGGACTGCTGATACGCTCAGCCGTAGCAGTGATTCTGTACGGCGCGGAAGTTTGGGCCGAGACGCTGCGACATGAGAAATTCCGTAAGCGCATAGCCGCGGTACATAGGACGGACGCAATCCGAATCGCGTGCTCCTACTGCACGGTCTTCGAGCCCGCGGTGCTAGTGGTTGCGGGGATAATCCCGATCGATCTATCAGCCCAGGAGAGACATTTCGTCCATGAGCAAAAGCCCATTCCTAGATAGGAGGAAGTATCAAGGCTCCATAGGTTTACCAGCATCGAGGCCTGGCAAATCAGATGGGAACAGGAGCCTAGGGACAGATGGACGGCCCTGCTCATCAGTCGACTAGACTGCTGGCTAAACCGCGAGGCGGAGGAGGTCGAACTCTACCTCACCCAATTTCTGACAGGGCAGTCTGTTCTGCTCCTACCTCGCAAAAATGAGGAAGGTCACACCCTGCAACTGCCCCTATGGCGACTCGAACGTCGACGACGCCCTCCACAAATTCTTCAAATGTGCCCGGTGATGCGTCGAACAACTCACCTTGGAGCAATACCTCGGAAAATTCTTGCCAGACATGATTGTCGAGAAAATACTCCGAGGTCAGGATGAGCGGACAAGGTGGCCTCGTACGTCAGTGCCATCTTGCGCAGAAAAAAGAAGAAAATGGGCGGCCCATAGAACTGCCCCCGATGTTGCTCCAGGCTCCTGCCCAGTAGAACCGAAGAGAGAGTCCCGTAAAGGGACCTCATGCAGTGGCGCCATCCCGAAGTAATGCCACATGGCGGTGCCGGGATGGTTTCACTATATTACCAGGATGGATATGTGATTAGTCGGTAGTGCCTATTCCAACGATGAGCGCGACACATCAGGGAGGAGGACCCAAAGAGTGAAGTGTTCCTCTGGTGGGCGTGGTCCCTGGGTTAGTGCGTACAGATTGGCATTCTCATACCATCAAAAAAAATTATTATTATTATGATTATTGTGTTTATTATTGTTATTATCTTTATTATTATTTTTGTTATTTTCATAATTTTTATCACTATTATTAGAATTATTGTTATTGTAATTGTTATTGTTATTATAGTTTTTCTTGTTATCATTAGTATTATTCTTGTTATTATTATTATTGTTATAATCATTATCATTATTATCAGTATCATTATCATTTCATCATTATCATCATTATCATCATCATAATCATTATCATTATCTTTGTTATCATCGTTATCATCATCATCATCATCATCATCATCATCATCATCATCATCATCATCACTATCATAACCATCATCACTATGAACAATATTAGTACTTCTTATATATTATTATTAGTAGTAGTAACATTTGAAATTCTATATATTGATCTAGGCCTCCAGATGCAATTATATAAGAAAAAGTGTGCTGGGTGTTCCTTTCATATTTTATATGGAAATGAATTTATGTTTTAGTATTTATTAAAATAATATAATTTCTAACTGATTATTTTTAAAAATATATTAGACAAATTCGTATATTTTTCGCAGATTTATATACTAATTCTTTTATTGTCAATTATATTTCTTATTTTCTTTATATTTATCATAAAACAAATGCTTACGAAACTCATATGAAGCACCGATCACTGCGAGACGCACTCTATGATTAGAGAAATGTATATATATGAGACACTGATAAAGTGTGGGTTCAGAGTTTACTAACACTACTTTGACTTACACAAAACCAATAGTTATGTACGCATGAGACAAAAATTACCAACAAAAGCCTATTAACCGATATGATTGAGGTATCATGGTGAGGGACAGCATTCCCCGCTTGTCTGTAATTTATATTTTATTCATATATAGTTGACGTGAACACATACCTTTAAGAAATGATTTTAATTGAACAGACTTTAAGAAAAGCAGAAATAGGAGCGAAGTAGTCTAAGGGATATGTAAATGGAAGAGTTGCTATGAGTGTTGAGCTCTAAATAGATGTAGCAAGAAAACATGGAATTACTGGTCGATTGTGTTTATAGGATCACCTTTGTGTCCTTCTTTCAGAGTAACACATTCTTGTTTGCGATATAGTACGTTGTCCTATTGCATCGGTGAGTAGTAATTTTTTTGTATTATAACCATATTAATGTTATTCTGTATTTTATTTATTTTTTATTTATTTTTCATTAGTGACTTGATCTTTATTTATTATTTAAGCCAAATTGAGTATATATTGAAATATAATATAATTTATTTATGTATTCAATAATGAAAATTATATACCAATATTATTAAATGTGAGTATTTTAAATATTAAATAAATATTATTGTTCTGAATGATACATAAAGATATTGTATTTATTATAGTTATACATTACACGTACTAATTTTTGTAAATAATATGAATATGAGATAAGGACTGTGATTTTTTGGTTCAATAATTTTAAACATTTAACGAATGCATAAATACATATATTGAAATATCAGTATTAATATAAATGACGTCGTCTTCTTTAATTACTTGTCCTAATTAATTTAATTAATTGTCATTATGTGTCATATTTTATTGTTTACAATTCTAATCAAAAATGAAATTCGGTGAATTTTTTTATAGTTAATGAAGTAATAAGTGCGTTTCAATAAAATGACAGATTATAAACCCAATCAATATTTTCATGAAGAAGTACTGAACTGTGTATTCTGGGTCGTTTTGAAAGGTCTTACGTAAAAGGCAAAGTAAAGGAGGATGTCGAACCTGGTGAAAAACGAGAATCCTCATCGAGAACAATTCTATATCACAAATTCAAATTGAATTATGTTTGATATTAATGAAATGAATAAAAAATGCAATAAATTTAATTTTTTTAATGAAATAAACTAAAATATTAATAATAAATTTTAGAAAAATATCATGGGAAATGTATCTAAATTTATTGATATAAAAATTGAGTATATAATAAACTCTATGTAATTTAGTTGTCTTCCATTAAATTGATGTAAACTATATAAACATTTATATTATATATATATGTACATATATGTAAAATAATTTATATGTGCATGCATGGTGTAGAAGATGTGTTTGCCGAGGTAGAAATGCATAGAAGTCAATAGAAAGAATGATTCTGAGTTAATGTTAGATAAAATTTTGTTCGAATTCTATCTCACGCTTCAACGATATGCTGTGTAAGATATAAAGTCAGAGAATTATTTTAATAATCATTTAACGAATTTTTTAATATATAATCTGAGCCGAAGAATAATTGGAATCTAATATACAGAATTATCACGAAATTATATTCTTCTTATCTTCATTATACTGCGACGATTGAATCCATTTCGGAAGAAACAGATGAGATTTCAACTCTTCATTTTATGACGTTGATCATATACGCGCGACTTGTTATAATTCGTAAAAATATATTATTACAAGACACGACGCCTTACAAAACGGGAGATTATTCTTGTGTAATGATGCCTTCTGAATCGTGTGGTAACATTTTCCAGACTATGACTCCGTCGAAGATATTTAAATTCTTATCTATCTATGTCGAGAATCACAAGTTTCTCTAATACTTTAAGATCATTTTTCGTTTCTCCTCCATACGTATTTTATTTACGCAAATAAGTTATACTCTTGGTATTTTCTTTACTCCACGCCAATAGAATCCGATTTCGAAGGAATTTGAAGAGATTTCAACTTTTCATATTCTACCAATAACCATATACCTACGGAAAGTCGTTTAAGGTAACGAAATTTTATTAAAAATCACGATTCCGATTAAAACGGGACTTAGCTCTTATATAATGCAGTATCATGAATCTTTTGGTGGTATTTTCCGAACTTAGGCACATGTTCCATCGAAGATTTTTCGATTCTTACGTATCTGTCTCCAAAATCGCCTGATTTTCTGATATTTTAAATCAATTATTCACAGCTCTTTATTTTTAATATATGTAAACACGTTATATTTACACATTTTATTTTCTTTATTTTCCATCGATAGGTTCCGATTTCGGTGGAATCGGAGGAGATTTCACCTTTTTCTGTTTTTATGATATCTGTATATCCGCCAACAGTCGTAATACAAAAAGGATATAATTAAAAATTATCAATCCGTTTAACATGACACTTTATTCTGATAATCTGACTTTTTGTGTGCCTGCAGTGGGATACAAAAGCCTCCTAAAATAATTTTTATTCCAATGACCATTTCGGCACATTTTACTGTTTTTATTATGTACATTTTAATTTAATTACACAAGAATGACTAACAAGCAGAAATCCTCTGCCGCTGCAAAGGCTCTTCTCACTGAGAAAGAGCTTAGGCTATACGAGGAAAAACTAGATGTGCGCGAGGCTCGATTAGACATCTGTTAGGAAGAAAATACCACTTTAGCACAAAGATTGAAATGTTTAGAAAGAAAATAAAAGAAACTGAATCGAAAAATCAAGATGCAGAAGTTCGGGAGCGTATAAGTGCAGTAGAAAAACGCGAAAAAGAGATAGGAATACAGAACACAAAAATTATTGTTCGACATACGGAACTCAACAAACAAGAACTAGAATTAGAAAGAGAATAAATAATGTTACAATACCGCGAAAATGAAATTCGTACAAAGGAACTTAAACGTCAGGAATCGATGATGAACGTGTCTTTGGGAAATAATCAAGCGGGAAAACGGTACTTTTCGCGAAATAGTCTGAATCGATGCGCCGTCGCCAGTGCGATCGCTAGGGGCTCAAATAAAGAAGACTACAATCAGGACAATGAGAGAATATTACCCAGGGATTGACATATTAAGCAATAACCTTCAGGAATGCTGAATTTAAAATTAAGGGAAATCACGGAGACAATTCCGTGATTTGACGGATATAACCTCTTTGTGTTATAATTCGCGACAACATGTAAAAGGGCAATGGACCTGTTCCCTGAACGTCCTCCTTCGGAGATAGAAGGAAAGATAGTTCGTAATATTCGAGCCAAAGTGGACGGACAAGCATTTTCGGTCACAGAAGACCAGGAATTACATACGGTAGAGCAATTGGTAAGCTTATTAAAAGCAGCCTTCCAGCCTGCAAAGTCTACGAGTCATTACAAGGGGCAATTAGCCAACATATTTATGAAAGCTAACGAGAGAATATTAGATTATACCAAACATATCAAGGAACCAAGACAAGCTATTATCGAGGCGGAGAGCAAACAATCGGGAGAATTGTCATATTACACGCGAAGACGCATTGAGAGCGAGGTGCTCGACGCGTTGGAGAATGGATTGCTCGAAGAATATGAATTACGTATGAAACATGAAAGGTATTATGATCTGACGACCGGGGCTAATAAATATCCTTTTGAAAATAAGTAGGATTTCAGAGAGAAACCGCGCTCGTAGCGGCAAGAGGGGATCACCAAAATACACGTGATCACAAGCAAAAAGATCATTTATATTAACTGTAAAGGAACCGGCCACATATCAAAAGACTGCCAAAACAAAAAGAGGACCACCGACATTTGCAGAAGTCACTGCGAGAAATCCCTCCCTTCGATCTAAGGACAAAGTAAAGAATCTAACGATGAACAATAGGCCATTTAGTCCTCGCGAACAACGGATTTGTTACTATTGCAAAAAGGTAGGACATATTTTTAAGAATGCCTGGAATTGAAATATGATAGTGAACATAGGAGGGGGGATAAACAGTCAACATATAATTCGCGACGTCGGAATCCGGAAAACAGGATAAAGAGCAGTCGTAATTCAACAGATTATCGGAGGCCGAAAAGTCGAGGCGACGATCACCTGAACCCGTCGCAAAGGGTAAATAATAAAGAGAGAAGCTACTAGTAATCAGGGAAACCCAACAAACGGCTCGTCGAAATCCGACTGGGGCGGGGACACCATAGAAAATGCTCACAGACGAACGATTATACAGGCGACTCAGCTAACGAAACCGTAATTGTAAATTATAGGCCAACGGCGAAGGCACGTACGATATGCGTGGACATCGAAAACCTCGGGAAGAATATCAAGTTTATGGTTGAAACCGGCGCGGAAGTCAACATCATTCAAGAAAGTGCTCTCAAGTCAAACGTAACAATCAATAATGAAGATGTAATTAAAGTGTGCGGCATTAAGGACGACTATATTCGAACAGAGGGTTCGTTGGTTACCTCTTTGAAAAATTAGTTTGATTTTATGTGGTGGCATAAACCATTCTGATCGAACAGGACGGTATCATGAGAATCGAGTTCTTAAAATCAGTCGGTGCTGATGTGAGTTTCATGCAACAATGCATAAATGTCACGGACAAAGAAACGCCATTCACAGATAGACGGTTAGTGCGCGTGCCGGCAAGGACGAATGCAGTATTTCATTGTCATGTTAGGAACTCCGAAGTTACCGAGGGTTACATTCCGAAAATAAAAAGCCTACCGGGTCTATATATGGGAGAATCCATAGTAAGGAATCATCAAGGTTGGGCATATTTTAGGGTAATAAACACTACTGAGGAAGATCAGAAGATTGTTTTGCCTACCCTAGAACTACAAGCTTGTAAAACATGTGAAGACCAGGAAGACATAATACAGAATGCACAAGGAAATTCAAGGGAAAAGCAACGGCATATGTAAGAGCAATCAGGAGCGATCAATAAAATCACTGTTGAGGTGGTCAAGAATGCAGAGACGAGAAGAACAGAGCGAACGAAGTAGAATCGCTACTACGGTTAGATCTCCTGAATTATGAAGAGAGGAAATTCGTCATGAAATTCTTGTCCTCCAGCGCAGACTGCTTTCATCTCCTGGGGTTGCAACGGGAATAGCTGGGCAGCACAGGAGTGCTGTTTCACAGGAGCATCACTGTTAATGAAATGTCCATACGCGTGAAGCAGTATAAGTTCCCACCTGTACATAGGGAAGAAATCAGTAAAAGCAGGCCCAGGAATTTCTCGAGAGTGAGATCATTCGACTATCTCTCTTCACTTACAACCCTCCTATCTGGGTGGTGCCCAAAAAGGCCGATTCACATGGAAATCCTAAACGGAGGCTGATCACTGATTACATGGGTTTGAATGAAAATACCGTCGGGGACGCATATCCAGTCCACAACATCAAGATACTCGACCAGCTGGGTTCTGCAAAATTTTTTTCAACATTTGATATGAAGTCGGGCTTTCACCATCTGAAATGCACCCCAACGACAGTCACAGGACTGCATTCTCAACACCGCACGGGCATTTCGAGTTTACTAGGATGCCATTCGGTCTGAAGAACGCCCCAGCAACCTTTCAACGGCTTATAGATCTCGTCTTAACCGGATTTCAAGGCGAAGAGATGTTCATTTACCTGGATGACAATGTGCTATATGTCAGGTCATTCTACGAACACGAAGTAGTGTTTAATAAATTAATAGGAAGACTGAGGCAAGCAAATCTGAAGCTACAACTTGACAAATGTGTATTCTTGGAAAGGAAAGTAGTCTATCTGGGTCACATCACTGGCAAGAACGGGGTGAAACCGGGCCCCAAAAAACTACTAGCGGTCAATACATTCCCGCGTCCGAAAATGACAAAGCATGCCAGACAATTCTTAGGACTCGCGGGATTACAGAAGATTTATACCGGGATTTTCCAAATCCAGTGTTACATTCTACGAAATGTGACTTGTGAAAATTTAAAATAGTGTATGAAAACTGTAAAATAAATTAAATTAAAACATTTGCTAGACTTAAGGAAGACACGGGGATCGACCTTTCAAATTTCATTTATTTCGATTTAGCATACAAAAGGTTAAGACACGCGTTCTGATAAGTTCATTTACTCGTAGGTCAAAAAATTATTAAATGTACACAAAATATATTTCCCAATAAATTATCACATCGCCGACTCACAAAAGTACTGTCGATAATTTTACTACAGTCAATAATTCTACTAAAGTCGGTAATTCTACATTCGATAATACTATTGTCGGTAATTCTACTACTGTTGGTAATATCTAGTGTAGGTAAAATCTACTGTCTGTAATAACTACTATCGGTAACTTTACTACTAGTAACATTAGTTAAAACACTTTTACAAATATATTACAAGTAACTATTACTACAAGCATCTCTTTTATTATTTATACTACAATATACGAATAAAAAAGTAACAATAATAATACTATACAGTTGACAAATAGAAATATTATATTAGCAAAATAAATGTATTTGCAGTACATAAAAGCCTATGGATGTTTAAATAATGAACAATAACACAAATGAATTTATTAATATTCACCGATCTTTATATATTCACTGCGTAATATGTTTTAGTATAACAACCTTAATAACTAAAGAAATATCTTTATATCTTCGAAGAGCATTAAAGTAATAAATACATGCGAGACACTCTTATCACTAATGGCAAAACGATGTCCGGTGATACGAATTCTAACATCCTGCGATCCAAGTATTAAGAACGACAATATCAACATCATTCTTGGAACCACACCTGGCGATAACAACATTCCAGGGGCTAAAAATTCCCATAACTGCATCCGGTGATAAGCACCGAACAAGCGCAATACTTGGAAGAGGTGACAAAGGAACGCTCAGATTGTTTCCCCCCACCACCGCCGCATTTAGGCGGCAAGCGCGAACGGCGCGCCAGACTACCACCATACTTAGGAGGCAAGCAAGAGCGGCGCGCATGCGCAGTAACGTCGACCGGACTCGCCCTGAAAGAAGCATAGCGTGTCGTCCGTCATCGTTCGCAGCTCTAATTGATAAGTCGCAAGCTCCTAGTTTTGAGCCTCAAGGAGCTATCTCCCAAAAGAAGAATTTTTATTAACAAGTAGTACTGCACGACGGCATATCTATCTTTGTAGATTGAATAAATTGGAATTCTATAATTAAACTCAGTAAAATTATAATTCATATTTAAATAAAAAATAAACGCGCTCGCATGTGGAACATAATATTCAAAATTGTTAATCAGTGTACATTGGTGGTGCATTCAATACATAATTAAAATTATTATTGTTAATCAGAGCGTGATTTTTTTTATAACCATTCATTCGTTCATCCTTATTGCTCGGTTAGGTACACCACACCGGCATCCCTCCTACGGAATTGTCGTTTTCGGTGAGGACGCTTTGCACGGACGACACTTTATTCTCTCTTCTCTCCTATCTTCAAACGACCACCCTATCCATAGACTTATCTACATCATGCCAAAGGTACGTCGCGGTGATAGGAAACATCAATTACGCCGACTGTTAAAAGAATTTTACCACGAAAAAGAAAATAATAACGAAGCATTGGGTGTTGAACTAATTGAAGAAGTGCAAGAAAATTTTCCATCATCACTACCTGACCCCAATGCAGCACTCCAGAAGGTGGATTCACCTACTGGACCTTCAAATATCGGATCCACGGACCCAAATACCTGAAATAAGGCTTCAAAAGCAACTAGGATTGCTCTCCCAGGAGCATCTGCAACATCGTTTCATTACTCGATTCGGTGCCAAACCCAAGGCAATTGAACTGCCCAGGCAGGTAAAGGCCGAGAAGGGCACTAATTACTCGCAAAAGTCGGAATAGCTTTATTATTTTAGAAGTTAGCTTTATTAGAGAACGTGGTTTGTGAGGCGTAACACTATAACGCTATATTTCAGCATTCCTACCTTTGTTAATTAAGCGAATAGAAATCCTTCGATTAACTCAGTGGATAATAAACCTAAAGTTTAAATAATAAAATAAACGCGTTCGCGGTACATTATATTAAAATTCAAAAGTGTTTGTAATCAGTGTAGTTTGGTGAAACATTTAATATTTAATTAAATTTGTTATTGTTAATTTGTGCGTGAACATTCATATCCATTCATTCTTCCATCCTTATTGCTCGGTGAAGATAAATCGCACGAGCACTTGCCCTAAGGAAATTGTCGTTTCGGCGAGGACGCCGCGCACGGACAACCTTTCATTCTCTCCTTCCTTCTACCATCAACCAACCTTTCTTTCCAAACATCTACCTACCTTATGCCAAAAGTACATCGCGGTGGTAGAAAATATCAATTACGTAATCTATTAAGAGAGTTCCATTACGAAACAAAAAATTATAACGAAGCATTGAGTGTCGAATTAGTTGAAGGAAAGAAAGAATATTTTTCAAAGTAACGCCCGATTTCTGTGCAGCCATCCAGAAGGAGGACTCCTTCGCTGGACCTTCCAATTCTGGATTCTAGTACTCATAAATACTTGGAAATAAGGCTTCAACGCCGACTTAGATTACTGTCCCAGAAAGTAAGTGAACATTTGCGACATGCCGCCGAATGACAACGTGAGATCCTTAAAGTATCTTAAAAGGAATTGAATGTAGGTAACAGAATACTAATTCTACATTCGGTAATCCTACTGTCGGTAATTTTAATGTTGGTCAATCTACCATCGGTAACCCTACTGTTGGTAAATCTGTTGTTGGTAACTCCATAGCCAATAATCATATCCAAGAAATTTTAATAATATTGATGATGAATTGTTAGTATTAAAATAAAACATTATTGTTAAATAAGGGTCCGTTTAATTAACAAGTGAAAGAACATATGTTAGAATAGAGTTAATAAATAAATAGGATAAAAGTAAATGGACAAGATTTAAAACATGTATTATTAAATGACTAACAATATACTTAGGTTTACATTCATATGACAAACTAATTTAGAAGGAAATAATAGATGAATAATGCTAAGAAATTTATATTACGTGATTGATAAGACGCATATTACATAATACTTTCACATATATTTACAATGGCACAAATTATTATAATAATTTAGTTAACAAAGATATAACATTGTAATTTCCAGATATAAAATAATAAAGACAAAGCGACAAGATCGAGACATTATTATCGTGAATAGATAGCCTACATCCGTTGATAACCGCACCGGGAAGGCTAAGAAATCCTAGAACTGCATTCGGTGATAATCGCATTCGAGAGGCTCAGAATTCTGAGAACTACATCCAATGAATAGGGTCGACCAGCTGTAATTATCAGATTAGTTAACGGAGTAACGCTCATACTGCATCATGCCACCTTTCTCCACGGTTACTGCACTCACGCGAAGGCGACAAGTTTAAGCGGCGCACATGAGCAGCAACACAAACTGGGACTCGACCGAGTTGGAGAGCAGCAACGCGGCAACCAGTCTTCGTCCATCGCTCAATTCGTTCAGCCGCATGCTCTTAGTCTCACGCATAAGAATTGTCTAAGTTAATAAACTAATTAACATTGTTCCTTTTTGAAAAGGTAGATAGGTTTTACTGCGTACTTTATTATACTGTACGATTCATAGGTAGTTACGCATTTCAAGGGTGTATTTTTGTTAAACGAGAATGAAAAGTAATCGCGAAGAGAATATAAATATTTCTACTGTTTATTTCGATGAAGATTCAAATTAGACACGCGTTAAAACAATGAACTAAATGCGAAACACGAGCAGCGCGTCGAAATTTAATTCAAAGTTTAATCCAAGTGTTCTCTGTGAACTGTATATTTAGTATATTTTTAGTGCTTTATTAAATAGTTATTGTTGAATTGTGTTGTCACTTCTCATTCCTTTTATCGACCATCGATCTCCCCATCCATACATCTAAGGAATTAGCGGATCTATGAGTTAAATCTATATAGAGGGGTGGATTTCAGTCCAGGATATAGGAAACGCGAACTTACGTCAATACGCTAATAACCTTTATTGCCTTTGGAAATCTTGGCAGCAACGGAAAGTTAGAAACGATATAGTGGCTATAGTATACATCGAAGGAACGAACGGTTTCCACGCAGCAGCCATTCTTCCAGAAGTAGACATTTATTTACTCTCAATCCCGAGTCTTTATACCAAAAACGAAAAGCGTCAGCAAGGTTGGAGTAGAAAGTTTAGTCCTTGACCATATTAACAGCTCTCGTTTAAATTCCATTTTTTTGTGTTTTCGTCCATCCGAGACGTAACACTATCAGGCAAATAAAGATTCGGACCAATTGAAAATGAAAATCGAAAGCCTGAAAGAGGTCTTCGATAATTACTCTGAAGATCAAAAGAAACTATTACGCTTAATCCCCATATGCAGAATTGTATTTAGAAGAGAAATTTGATATCGGCAATAATTATCACGACGCAGTACTTATTGCGACTAAATTTGCGGACGAAGCAGTACCACGTTCGGCAACACTTGTTCCATTAGAAACAGAATCTTCTACTCAATTACCATCTACTTATGCAAAAGATAATCGAACTGCATATCTGCCACAAATCTCACTGCCTACCTTCAGCGGGGAGCACGCGGAGTGGCTAGCTTTCGCAAACAAGTTCAAATCTGCCATACATGAAAATCAATCGCTAGACGACTCTAATAAATTAAATTATCTGATGTAATGTTTAAAAAGTAAACCCGCGTTAGTGATCGCATCTATAGGCGTTACCTCCTCCAATTATACTATCGCTTGGTCAATGCTGGATGAGTATTATAAATTGCCAAACCTGATTGTGAAGATACATTTAAAGGCGATTTACGAATTGTCTAAATTGGAAAAGGGATCATATAAAGGGTTAGCTCATCTCGTGAATACTGCACAAAAAAGTTCCAGGTCAATTAGATCGTTGGGATAAGCATCTTACAAAACGCTCCTTGTCTATTTCCTATCCGCGTCTTGACGTACATATTCATGCGAGATGGGATGATGATTCCCGCTCTAAAGGCTCTCCCACCGATGAGCAATTCTTCAAATTTGTACATAAAAGGAGAAACGCGTTCCTACAAACGCGATCATGAGTATAGTCGGTTAAAACGCAGATTCAGGCCGCATAAGTTTCCAAAATTATTCCGACTCCAAGTAAAGAAGGGAAGGTTCCATTTGTTAAATCCCCAAACGGGCTATCAACTTCGAGGAAAAGATCGTGAATCTCGCGTACATAATCAGCGAAAATACTCCGCAACCGTAAAAGAGGTATGCGCCATTTGCGAATCTGGTCATCCTGGATTCCGGTGTGGTATGCTGCTAAAAGCAATTGTGGATGAACGTCGTGAACTCGTCAAAGGCAAAGCTTTGTCAAAATTGCCTCCGTACGAATCAGGACGCGAATAAATGAAAATATTGACTTTGTCGAGGTGGTAAGCATTCACATAACATATTACTTCATGTTGAATCTAAGCATGTAGTTCACGTTTCTTCTAACAACGCAAGTCTGGCGAAGGTCGCGCATTGTCACGTATTGGTAGTTGCATTGTCACGTTATTGGTAGCTGTAGTACAAGTTAAGAACGGAAATTATACGCGCAATTGTCGAGTATTATTGGGCGGCTGATCGCAGTCACACTTTATATCCAGAGAAATGACCAATCAAATAAACATTCCGCGTAGGTTTGTAGATATTCCGATCAGCGGATTGCATGGGAACTGTAAAACTGCTCGCGATTCAGTTAGGGTGCAGCTCAAACCATTGAAAACGAAATTCTCAGAGGAGATAAAATGTTTGGTACTACCGTCATTCCTTCAAGGCTCACACTCACGACATGTGGGTCGCAACAATCTATCTATTCTGTCTGCTATTAATTTGGCAAAATCATAGTTTCACAAGTCCACAATTTAAGGAATAATCGGAAGGAATGATAAGCACTGAGGCTCCACTGACCAACTGACGACCATATTTTGATCCAGCCAGTTTGCTTCTGAATGGTGATAGGCTGGCGCAATCAGATCTGACTTACCGTTGAAGGCACATTCTGCCTCGGAACCATCACATGACGACAATGATCCTAAAAGAAGCACATCTAGTCGTTTATCACTCCGATGTTCAAGCGACACTATTAATCGTAAGAGAGCGCTACTGGCCTATTGATGGCCGGAGAAACATGAAGAACATTATACACACGTCCATGCCTTGTAGCCGATAATATCCATTGATGCATGGACACATGGAGGATACACCGCGGCATCGCATTATCAGCAATAGATCTTTCTCAAGCACCGATGTCAATTACTGCAGACCATTATACATCAAGTGTAACATTCGATCGTTATTCGACAATTCACATTATTGGGCTGCCTTATACTCCCCTTGCATACGTTACTCCTCGCTTGACACTATCTATTTTATATTTATGTAAATATTACATATTTATCAGTTCAACAAAGCGATTAATTAGCTGAATTATAAACTTTAAGGAATTTTTTGCAACTCGGATGAAATATTTTCTTCAATGTATGTAATTAATCAGCTGGGATTTTATTTTCTTTCTACGCTTCCTACACATCTATTTTTCAAACCGCGAGACTGTCATTTCTCATTGTTTAATTTCTCCTTATCAACTATTAATTCGTACCACGTTAAACGTCATCAACAGCAGTAGCGTCGCTCGATTAGTCAATAGGAGAGTTATTTAAATTTCCGTCCTCGCTCTGATTTTGTAGGATTTGATAAAAAGACCATTACAGGATGCCAAGTTGGCTTTGCAGCATGGTAGACTGGCTAATAGAAGGCGAAATGACTGGAATTCGTCTGTGATGTTGTCCTCGATAAGAATAGTGAGGGAAGAACTGGCTTTGATGGAAGAAGAAGCGATGACGTCGATAAGGGTGGATTCTGGTGGTTTTAGCTGTTTCAAGCACCCATTGGGTTATGATGATTCATTTAAGTGAACTCTAGGTGGGAATGGATGAGGGGTGCCAAGAATCTGGTTCGGGAAGCTATAGAACTGACCCAATAAGATGAGCATTGTAAGTTACAAGTTACATGGTAAGTATACAAAAGACAATTGTGCAAGAAGTCTACCGGCAGAACTTTGTGACAGATATAAGTAATTAGGAAGCGTGGTACTATCAAGGAGGACGACTAATGAGGGCAGAAGCGGCTATAAAATATCAATTATATGGGGCGGATTCAAAACGTATTGGAGTCTTTATAGTTATATTCCACCCTAGTAGTTGATACGATGGTTTTGTTGAATACTAATTAGGGTCCATGACCTCAAAAAGGCTGAAATCCTATTTTGCCTTCCAGCCTATTCGAATAAGAACAAATAATAACGTGGATATAGCATCAGTAACAGTTTGTACAACATTTTGGACTGTTGTTAGTAGATAGATGGTTGCTCGTGGGGAAAAATATTCCGGTGGTAAACTATCCTTCCCCTCGGATATCCGGGTGGAGGCTTTCCATGGGCGAATATCATGGTGAAGGGAAGCTCGGGCAAAGCGACGTTAAATGCAGTTGGCGCAACACTAATGGTGACGAATAGATGCACTTCCGGCGTAGGGCAGCGTAGGTACGCAGCAACACGCCGAGTAGTGCGCGATCGTCGTCCAAGGACACACACAGAGGGACCCCCCGCTGCGATCTTTGCCCCGCACAACCCGGGCTGCATCAGGTGGGCGCCAGTCTTTGAGAGGCTACAGTTGTTTTGGAAAGAAGCGATAGATGTTTGCCGAAGCCATCTACAAAGCCGTGCAAACAAATGCCGTAGAAGTTAAACCGGCCACGATTAGATTAGAGAAACACAGCGCCGAAGCTGCTGTGATGAGTTCTTTCAGTTCGAACAACAAAGTGGACGAAAACAATTCAGGGTACGAATTGACAAGCACGCGATCGCGAACTTGTCCATACGCCCGCATACATCCCTCGCAAAACTCCCTGGAAATGAAATGTACGAACCCAGTCCCTAGAAAAAGCCTCAAACTCCGCGATAACAGCGTACGCGGGACGCATGAAAAGACCCCCTTACCTCCGATCGTCGAGCAAGACTGTGTAGAAATTACTCGGGAATCACCGGAAACAGTCCTCGAGATAGGCGACGCTCCATCGACAATTCTCGAAGAAGACATTACACGCGTATCACCCCGAAACCACCGACGAGATAGGCGTGGATATTCAAGTCGAGCCACTGCGGGTCACTTTCGTTGAACCCTGCGCATCTACCTGTGGTAACGATACGATTTCGGCTAAGGCCCCTCTTTCCGTATATCCTGCGTTTTCGAAAATTAGTTTGTTACAGTTAGATATGAAACATTCTAGAACGGTAACGGGTGAAGTTCGCGAACTAATTAGACAGAAGCGCTTGGATGTGCTGCATTTGCAAGAGCTGTATGTTCAAAAACAATGGACGGGATACGAGATAATAGGATTAGGTAATACAACAATAGTAGCTATCATCCGCGATGAAAGAATCTGGTCGGTAGTCACGGCAACCAATCCGAACATCGTGTTGTTTACATTGCAGCTTAGCACCCCGCACTGCGTCTGTGCAGAAGCGTAAGCACCGGGATCCTCTTTCTACGTCTTCCTGCAATACTTTCAGTACAGCGACGAAATAGAGGAGCACCTTAGACACTTGGAGTCGGTACTTGTGCCCTAAGGGAGGAGAGAGTAATTTTATCACTCGACGCCAACGCGCGATCTCCCTTAGGACACAGACGAAAGAGGCTCGAAAATAGAAGCCCTCATCCGGCATCCGGAATGAAAAATTTAAATAACGTAAAGCAACCACCAACCATTTGGACGACGAGAGGCTCCTAATACATCGACGTAACCCTCTCGTTGGAATCCAAGAGTAGACTTATTGGCCAATGGATGGTCAAAACAGGCTGAACATCCAGAGTCCACAATTCCATAGATATCGCGATACATCCCCCGAAGGCTTAGTCGGGTCGATGGGGTTGTGCTCGGGACGCTGGAAACAGAAGGTTCAATACCAGAAGTGTCGATTGGGACTTGTTTGCTGAGCGCATACTCTCCCTCACCGCGGCAAGGGTAGGGAGAAGCAGTTTAGGATCGGCTTCAGAAATACAGACACGAGCCAACGTGTTCACAAGTGTCTTACAAACCGCATTCTCCGAATCTATGTCCCGAAAAGAGGCTTACCGGAAGTCCAACCAATGGTAGACATCAGCGTTAACGAACCAGAAGAAAGCGGTAGCTCGGTTAAGATGCGCGTTCCAACAAGAAAATGAATTTCAGGTACGCCTTGAGTTATTGCGTGAGTATTATTCGTCCTTGCGGGCCTATAGTAAAGAGGTACGACGGGTTAAATTAGACAGTTGGAGGAAATTCATCACGGAACAGGGCAACGGGGAACCGTTAGGGTATATTTACAAGCAACAGATGGATAAACATCGGGTCGAAAGAGTTATAAACACTCTTAGACGAGAGGGCGGGAAGACAATGAATGTACAAGATACGGCAAAAGATCTCCTTAATACGCATGTCGATTGTGTATCCGAAGAAACACCGGAACAGCGAGCAATTCGAAATTTTTCACGAATTGTTCACGAAACGGCGGATGACCCTCTCTTCACGGAGGAAGAGGTCGCGCGGGCTATAGGGTCCCTCAAAAACGAAGAAACTCCGGGGCGTGATCTTATCGAGGTGTGTGTGCTCAAGAGAGCATTCGCTATCATTCCTACACATTTTTTGATCTTTTCAATGGATGCCTTCAATGGGGTATCTCCTCCTTTATTCGGATACAGGGTTCCTTAAGAGTACTCTTGCAGTGCGGCAACAAAGACGCGGAAGCCCACAAGTTCTATCTACTGATAAGTCTTCTCTCTGTCATAGGGATGGTTTTGGAAAAGCTGCTAAAATTGCGCTTCTCCGAAACCTCCCTCGCGCCGTGAAAAATATCGGGCAAACAGACTGGTTTTGTCCGGGTATGTTCCACAAAAGACGCAATCGTGGAAATGCGTCGAATCGTTTTTGCCTCTTAACGGAAATACATCGCGTTGTTATTCAACATTTCGAAAGCCTTCGACAACGAACGGTGACCTCTAATCCTCAGGACACTACAAGTTTGAGACTGTCCGAGAAATGCCTTCTACGTGATGACTATCTACTTCGTGGACCGTAAGGTAAATATTGCTGTTGGTGGGCATGAGGACACAAAGCAGGCCTCTAATGGATGCCCTCAAGAATTGGGACTTGGCACCTTCTATCGGAATCTCGACCAGCTCCTTTGGGTACTAAAGGAATTCTCGGAAGTCAACGTAATCGCGTATGCGGACGATTTACTTGTTACCATAAATGGAGACTCGAGAAAAGAACTCAAAAAGAAAGGGAATCGCGTGATTGAAAGCATGACCGAATGGTGATCGTAAACGAAGCTCTCCATCTCCTAGCGTAAGACAGATGCGATCGTTCTTGAAAGCGACTGGCTGAAGAGGAAACCCATCGGTAGGAGGGGAGGACAACGTCCGGGTAGAAAACGGAAGACGGCGGAAAAAACCGACTTTTCTAGTAAGTCCCCCACTATAAAGATAAGAAACAAGAATATCAAATTCAGGAATTCAGTGAGATATTTCGGGATACAATTTGACAAAGTGTTGAGGATCACCACACACTGCGGTTAACTCAATGATAAGGTCGGTCCTTTGTTCGCAAAGCTAGTTAGATTAGCAGCTAGGGAATACGGACATCGTCACTGCGCACGCCGAGCGATTTATCGCGATGTGGTCACCCCTACGGATACGTACGCGTCAGCAGGATGGTCTGCGCTCTGCATGGAATAGGACCTAGGAATTTAAGCGCGACCCAACGATTGGCCCTCATTTCGGTCACATCCGCGTATCGCATAACCACTATGGAATACCTCTGCATTGTAGCGGGAGTACCCCTGATTGACCTCTAGTTACTCAAACGGAGGAGATTATATGTCATTAGGAAAAACAGAGGCAGCGAGATAGCAACGTGAAAACTGGAAGGCACGAAGCTAAAGCGCGCGATAGTAGACCAGGTAGATCAGGAAAGCTTTGGGTATTGGCAGTCCAGATGGGAGAATTTCTGCAGACGAAGGACAACATACGAGTTTTTCATATGTTTTTCTTTTCGAATCTCCAAATCACTTATCAAAACAATTTTTTTCAGGTCATGGGACTTTCAAACTGACGTCGCTTCACGTGTGGAACAGGCAAGTGTGGCGAAGAAGACAAGGTTTCGCATCACATCATCGAATGTCCGGTTTTCGGACACCAGAGTGTTGTTTTGAGAGAAATTCTCTCTCTTTCTC
Source organism: Vespa mandarinia (assembly GCF_050613455.1). NCBI lineage: Eukaryota > Metazoa > Arthropoda > Insecta > Hymenoptera > Vespidae > Vespa > Vespa mandarinia. Next base: position 203,393 of record NW_028197177.1, on the reverse strand, counting down.
TTTCTCTTTCTCTCTCTCTCTCTCTCTCTCTGTCGTTATACGTATACGTATTCATTCTCTGATAATAATAATCATAACAATAATATAAATAATAATTTAATAATAATTCTATTATAAGCACATCCCGTGAAATCATTCTTATAAATAAAGAGAAAGATTTTAAATGAGATTAAAAGTACTCTAGAATCTAAAGTGAAGGTGAAAACATACTTCTTGTCTTTCTTTTCTTTTTGTCTTACATTTTGATGATTCTAGTTGGCGATTCATTGTTTTGCGTTCACACGTATAATTTTCATTTATTATTAGTAAAAGCTTGTACGAAAATTCATTCAAAATATTAGTATACGCGAAAAGCATGCATCTTTTCAATAAAGCATTTTTGGATATAAGTTTACCTAAACCTTCTACATATTTAAACCTCAGTAATAAACAGTATAAGTTCGGTCTCATGCTTTTTAGACATCCTATATATTTGTCGATTGTATATCTCCAATGTATCAATATCGAATGGTATACACAAATGCATATATGTAATCGGTTATACTTAGAATCTAGGAAACGTCCATATTCTAATTTTTCGCTAGGTTATTCCATAAAAATATCAAATTCGTCATAATATCTTTGTTCAATGTGTCGAATATCAATGAATGTTGACATTTTTATGATCCTCTTGTCATTATAAAAAGGAGAAAAAAAATAAAAATTCAGGAGAAAAATATAAAAAAAATGAAAAAAGAGCGATACGGAAAATGCTATTCGATATTATCACATCATTTTGTTAAATAAATGTACATATATATTTGATTAAATATATAAATTATAGAGAATTACGGAGAAATTATTACGATACTTTAAACAAGATTTTGAAGTGGTAGTTCTTAATAATGAATTTTTAATACGTACCAAGTTTATTACGATGCACGACGTTGATATGCGACGGATGCAATTATTTATTGATAGTAAAGAATATTAATATTTTTATTCTTTTATTTTCTCTTTCTCTCACATTTCATTGATTCTTACGTTCTTCACGCTACATTTACTACTAAGAAAGAAACTTTCATTCTTTCTCGAAACTTGAAGTAAGAAATGAATATTCATATTTTTTTCTTTATGTGCTTGAATCTTTATTCGCGTCAATAAAAATGAGGGATAATCCTTGAAACAATTGAATTCATCTTTGGCTTCAATTTACCTTTAAAACTCGCGTGCTATGTGAGTGTTTATGGCAAATGAGAAAAAATTACTGACCTTCTTTTTTGATGTCAGAATTTTTTTCTACAACTGATCCGTCCATCAATATTTTCTTGTATTCACCAATACTTTACAATATTTTAACGTCGGTGTAACCAACTCCCTAGCCAAGTGTTCGGTCAAAATCGTTTTCGGTACTGAACAAAATGACTTTGACAGATGGTAGCGATGACGCACCTATCTGATCCAAAGACGCAATCCAGTCGCAACAAAAAATTGTCAGTAATGCAGTACTGGAATAAAGATAAATTCTGTCATATGACTGTATAGTCATATTTTTGCAGAAATAATGATTAGAGGTCGTTATTTTAAATTGTTAGGGACGCTGCATTTCACCCATGATATCAAACCTACTAATGATCATTTGTGCAAAGTACGGAATGTCATTGATATGTTAAAAAAACACACAGTATTATCGTTATGTTACGATATTATACGAAAAATCTGTATGTTTTTCTTAATATATCAATGACATTCTGAAGGAAACGAAAAGTCAATCATTTCAACCTTACCAATGGATTAGTATAGACGAAAGTTTACTATTGTATAAAGGGCGGCTGGTGTCCTTCAAACAACACATTCCTTTAAAAAGAAGCTGATTTGACATGAAATTCATTATTCTCAATAAATATCAGACAAAATGTATACAAGTTATAGTTGTTTATGCCGAAACATGTATCGTAATAGATAGCGAAAATAACCCTATTGGAAGAACAAGAACAATACTTAACTAATGATATTATATCTTGGAAAAGCCATACCCTAATGTAGATAACTGTTATTCGAGTCCAGGGTTATTTAATATCTGAGGTGGATGGAATGCCAAAGATGAAAACATTGGGACTAGAAGAATATTTCCAAGACGGACAGTCGCATTGGTTTAAAAACCACTCGCATAATTTTTCTGCGTCTAGACGGAATATTGGCAAGTCGACAGCCGCAATCTTTCGAGAGGCATTACTATAATTTTCTACGATTTGACTGGATATTTCCAAGTCTAAAAGTCGCATTGCTTCACAAGTCAATAGCATAACTTTCCCCAGACTAGACAGAATATTTCGAATTCCGACAGTGAGATCGTTTCTCATGTCACACGCATAACTTCGCTCGGGTGGACGTAAAATATCCATGTCCGACAGTCGCATTGGTTCACATGTCACTCGCATAACTATCCCGCGACTAGGCGGAATATTTCTAAGTACAACAGTCGCATTGGTTTAAGAGGCACTCACATAATTTTCCCTCGTCAAATCGGAATATTTCAAAATCCGACAGTCGCATTGACAACAAAGACACGCGCATAAATTTCGGTCTACTTATCATAATATTTCCGAAACCGAGAATCTTATTATTTCACATGGCACTCAACTTACTATCCCTCGCCTAAACGGAATATTTTCATGTCTGACCGCCGCATTGGTTCATAAGTTACTCTCATCCTTTCCCTTGAATGGACGGAATATTTCCAATGGCTTTAGTCGGATTATTACGAGATGCATTCTCATAACTTTACCTCGATTAGTCTTTATATTTCTATGTTCGATAGTGGCATTGAGTTGAGAGGAACTTTCGTAAGTTTCCCCGACAAGATGGAATGTTTCCAACATTTACAGCCGAATTGGTACGAAAGGCACTCGCAAAACATTCTATCGCGTAGTCTAAATATTTCCAAGTCCGACAATCGTATTGGTTCGATAGGTACTCGCATAACTTTCTTTCGACTTGACGTGATATATCCAATACCGACCGTCGAAATGGTTCTAGTGGCACTCTCATTTCTTTCATTCGACTAGTCCGAATATTTCTAGATACGATAGCTGCATTTTTTTCAAGATCCACTCAACTTACTTTCTCTCGTCTAGTTGAAATATTTCTATATCCGACAGTCACATTGATAAGAAAGGCACTCGCGTAATATTCCCTCGACTCGCCGGTATATTTCCAAGTCCATTAGTGGCATTTGAACGAGTCTCACTCACATAACTTTTACTCGACTAGTTGGAATTTTTCCAGGACCAATAGTCGCATTGATTCACAAGGCACTCTCTTAACTTTCCCTCGTCTAGTCCGAATATTTTTAGGTCCTGCAGTCGCATTGGTTCAAATGTCTCTTGCATAACTTTCCCTCGACTAGTGACAATATTTCCATGTATGACAGTCTAATTGTTTCGAGAGGTACACTCACAACTTTCCCTCGACTAGTCGCACAGTTTCTAATTCCGTTTGTTGCATTGTATCTTGAGACAACCGCACATCTGTTCTTCGACTAGTCGTATTATCGTCAAGTCAGACATTCGCATTGATTTTTTCAAGTGCTCGCATAACCTTCCCTCGACTAGACGGAATATTACAGCGTCCGACTGTCGGCATGGTTCGAGATGAACTCTCATAACTTTACCTCGTCTAGACTGATTATTTCTAGGGCCCACAGTCGCATTGATTTGAGAGGCACACGAATAACTTTCCCTCTACTAGTCGTAATATTTCATATAACGACGGTCGCATTGGTTAGAGAATAACTTTCATAATTTTCCCTCCTTTAGTCGAAATATTTCTATGTCCGTTAATCGCATTAGTTTGAGAGGCAGTCGTACAAAAACCCACAGTTTACTGGAATATTACCAAATCCCGACCGTCAGTTTGTTCGATCTCGCCTAGACGGAATATTTCCAAGTCTGAGAATCGCATTGGTTCGAGAAGCACTCGCATAAGTTTTCCTCGACTTTTCAAAATATATCTAAGTCCAACAGTCCCACTCGTTCGAGAGGTACACCCATATCATTCCCTCCACTAGTCGGGATATTTGCGAATCCGACAATCGCACTACTTTACATGTCATTCGCAAAACTTTCTCTGGATTAGTCGGAATACTTCTAGATCCGACAGTCGCATTTGACCGAGAAAAAATCTGAAATGGATCTGTCATTTATTCGGAATACTTATAGGTCCGAAAGTTGCATTGGATTTAGAACACCCTCCTAAATTTCTCCCCTCTTAGACGGTATATTCCGAAGTCCGACAGTCAGATTGTTTCTCATGTCACACGCAAAACTATCCTCGGGTGGACGTAACATTTCCATGTCCAAAATTCGCATTGGTTCACATGTCACTCGTATAACTTTCTCTCGACTAGTCGAAATATTTCCAAGTCGACAGTCGCATTGAACTACCAGTCAATCACATAAATATCCTTAATCTATTTGTTGTACTTCCTAGTCCGACCGCCGCATTGGTTCTAGAAAAATTCGCATTACTTTCTTTCAACTAGTCGAGATATTTTCAAGTCCCACCGTCGCATTGATTCTAGAGTCTCTCCCATAGCCCTGCCGACTAGTTGGAACATTTCCATGTCCCACTTACGCAAGACACAAGACACTCGCATAACTCTCTTTCGACTAGTCACGAATTTTCTGTTGTCCGACCGTCGCATTTTTATAGAGTCACTCGCCTAACTTTCTTTCGAGTTTTCGGAAAATTTCCAATTAGTACTTCCGCATTGGTTCGACATTCAATCGCATGAATTTCCCACGACCACTGAGAATATTCCCAATTCCGACAGTCACTTTGGTTCAGAAGTTTCTCGCATAACTTCCCTTCGACTTGTGGGAATGGTTCCAAGTCCGTCAGTCTCTTTTGTTCGAGAGGCAGTCGCAAAAGTTTCCATTGACTATTCGGAATCTTTCTAATTCCGAGAAACATAATGTTTCGAGATGCACCAGAATATCTTTCCATGATCCAGTCAGAACATTTCCAAGTCCGTTAGTCGGAATGGTTTATAAGACAATCGCATATCTTATCCTCGACTAGTCAGTATATTTTAAAGTCGAACAGCCTCAATGTTTTGCTAGGCCCCCACATAAGTTTCCCTAGGCTATTAGGAATATTTCCTAACCCAATAGTCGCATTGGTTCATATGACACTCCTTCGACTTGTCGGAATATTTCCTATACCAACAGCTGCATTTGAGAAGCACTGGAATAAATTTCCCCGACTAGTGGGCATATTACTAAGTCCATCGGTCGCATTTCTTCTAGAATCACTTGCATAACTTTTCCTGAACTATTCGGTCTATCTCGAGGTCCGACCGTCGCATTGGTCCCCAAGTTGTTCGCATAACTTTCCCCTGACTTGTCGGAATGATTCCAAGAACAACATCCGCAATGGTGCGACAGGCACTCAATGATATTCCCACGGCCACGAGGAATATTCCCTATATCGACAGTCGCTTTTGTTCACAAATCAGTCGAATAACATTTCCACATCCAATCGGATTAATTCAAGTTCGAAATTCGCTTAGAATAGTTTGACGCTCGCATAAAGTTCCCCCGACTATTCGTAATAATTCTCAGCTCCACAGCTGCATTGTTTCTGGAGGAACTTGCATAAATTTTCTTCGAATATTCGAAATATTTCAAAGTCCGGCATCCGCATTGCTTCGAGAGGCACTCGCGTAAATGTCCTTCGACTAATCGTAATTATTCGAAGTTCGCGACTGCATTGGTTCGAGAGGTAATTGCATAAATTTCCATAAACTAATCGGGATCTTTCCAAGTCCAACCGTCACATTGGATCCAATATAACTCGCATAATTATCTCTCGACTAGACGGAATAGTTCCAAGCCCGACATTCGCATTTGTTCGTGTGGCACTCTCATAAGTGTCCTTCGTTTAACCAGAATATTTCCAAGCTCGACAGACGCATTGGTTTACAAGATACTCGCATAATTTTCCCACGACTCGTCGGCATTTTTCAAATACAGACAGTCGCTATGGTACATAAGTCGTTCTAATAATTCTCACTGGACTAGTTGGAATGCTTCTAAATCGCTAGTGACTTTAGTTCGAGTGGGAGTCGCATAAATTTCCGATGACTCATCGGAATATTTCCTGGCCCGACATCTGCATTGTTTTGAGAGACAATCGATAACATTCCTTCGACCACTGGGAATATTCCCTGTAACGACAGACGCTTTGGTTCACAAGGCACTCGAATACCGTTCCCTGGTCTGGTAGTAATGCTTCCAAGTCCGACATTCTCATTGGTTAAAGAGGCTGTCGCATAACTTACCCTCGACTAGTCGGAATATTACGAGCCCTACAGTCGCATTTGTTCCAATGACACTTTCATAACTCTACCTCGATTTGTGGGAATGATTACTGTTCCGATACTCGCATTGGTTTCCAAGGCACACGCAAAAATTTCCATGTAATGATTAGAATATTTCTAATTCTAACAGTTGTATTCGTTCGAGAGTAACTCTCACAACTTTCTGTCGTCTAGTTGCAGCATTTCCAATTGCGACTATTTCTTTGGATTGAGAGGCACTCGTACCGATATTCCCCAATTATTCAGGATATTTCCAAGTCCGACAGTTTCATTGTTTCGAATGACACCGTCATAACTGTCTCTCGTCTAATCGGAATATTTCTAGGTCCAACGGTCGTAATTGTTCAACAGGAACTTACTTAAATTTCCCTCTACTAGTCGCATCAATTCTAAGTCCGTCAGCCGCTCTGGTGCAAGAAGCATTCGCATAACTTTCCCATAAGTTGTCGTAATATTTCTAGTCTTGTTGGTCGTATTGGTTCTAGTGGCACTCGTATAACTTTTCCTCGACAAGTCGGTATAATTCCAAACACGACAGCACCTTTGTTTAGATTGGCACTATACTATTTTTCCCTCGACTTGTTGGATTATTTTTAACTTAAACAGTCTTATTCGTCGAGCGGCAATAGTATAAATATCCCTCTAATCGTCCGAATAATTTCAAGTTCAACAGTTGCTATGTTTCCATTAACACTCGCATATTTTTCCTTCGATCAGTTGGAATATTTCCCAGTCCGATTGTTGGATTAGTTTGAGAGGCACTCGCATAACTTTGCTTCGACTTGTTGGAATATTTCCAAGTCCTAAGGTCGCATTTGTTCGTGCAGCGCTCTCATAACTATCCCTCGAATAGTAGGAATGTTTCTAGGTCTGAAAATTGGAATGTATCGATTGGTATTCATATATTTATTCATCTGCAAATTGGAATATTTTCAATTCCAACACTCACATTGGTTCGCAAGCCACTTGCATAAATTCCCATCGAATGGTCGGAATATTTCTGATTCCAACAATTGTATTCGTTCGAGAGGAATTCAAACAACTTCCCGTTGACAAGTCGGAGCATATCTACATGCGACAGTTGCTTCGGTTCGAAGAGCACTCACATAAATTCCCACATACTTGTCGGAAGAATTCTAAGTCCGACTATCGCATTAGTTCGAGAGCACTCGTAAAACTATCCCTCTACTAGTCCGATTATTTTCAAATCTGACAGTTGCATAGGTTCGATCGGAGCTCTCATAATTTTTTCACGACAAGATAAAATATTTCTAAGTTCAAATGGCTCTGTAGTTCCTATCGCACTCATATATATTTCAATCGACTAATCAGAATATTTCCAAATCCGACAGTGGCATTCGATCGAGAGGCACTCGCATAACTTTCCCTCCAATAGTCAGAATATTTCTAGGAACGACAGTCTCATTGGTTCACAAGTCACTCATAAAATTTTCCCTTGACTTGTCGGCATATTTCTAGGCCCTACATTCGCATTGGTACGAGAGGCACCCTCATAATATTTCCTCGGCTAGTTGTAATATATCTAAGTCCGACAGACGCATTTTCGAGAGGCACTCTAATAAGTTTTCCTCGACTAATCGGATTGTTTAGATGTCCTACAGACGGATTGTTTCGAGAGTCTTTCGCATATTTCTCCCTCGATTAAGCGGAGTATTTCCAAGTCCGTTAATCGAAATAATTTGATAGATCTTCCACAAATCTCCTCTGACTAATCGGAAAGTTCCTAGGACGACAGTCGCATTGGTTCAAGAAGCACTCGTACAAATTTCTCTTAACTAGATGGAATATATACATATCCGATAGACACACTGGTTCGAAAGCAACGCGCAAAGAATTACCTCAATTGGACGGATTATTTTCAGGTCCGAAAGCTGCACTCTTTAGAGAAGCACACGAACATTTTTCCCTCGACTAGAGGTAATATTATTTGTTCCGACTATCGCATTGGTCTGAGAGGCCCTCGCACAACTCTCCCTGGATTAGTCGGAAAATTTCCAATTCTGGAAGCCGCACTGGTTCGAAAGGTATGTGATCAACATTCCCTCGAGAATTCGGAATATTTTCAAGTAAGAGAGTCCAAGTGGACCAATCACAACATTCCCCCGTTCTTTATGAATATTCCCAGGACTGTCAGTCACATTTGTTCGAGAGTTTCTCGCAAAACATTCCCTCGACTAGTCGGAATATGTTCAGGTCCGACCTCCTCAATGTTTAGAGTTGCACTCGTAAAACTGTCCTCCGATTAGTTGAAATATTTCCAAATTCCAACAGGAGCAATGTTTCGAGAAGCAGTCGCATTACCTAAGACTAATCGATTTATTTCCAAGCCCGACAGTCACATTGGGTCGGGAGTCACTCGCATACTTTTCACTAGACTAATGTGAATATTTCCAAGTCCAACAGTCGCAATGGGTCGGGGGAACTCTCAGAATTTTCAGTCGACTTGTCGGAATATTTCTAAGTCCCACGTCCATTTTGTTTCGACTAGCACTCGCATAATTATCTCCTAACTAGACAGAATATTTCCAAGTACGAGTTGCATTGGCCTGAGTGTCACTCGCATGACATTCACTCGAATAGTAAATATATTTGGAAGAACGTCAGTCACAATGCGTTAGGAGTCCCTCGCATGAATTTCACTCGACAAGTAGGATAATTACCAAAATCCGACAGTCGCATTGATTTGACAGGTACACCCATATCATTCTCTCTACTAGTCGTAATAATTCCAAGCACGTTATTCGGATTGGCTCACAAGTCACACGAATTATTGTTCCTCGAGTAGTCTGAATATTTGCATTTCAACCAATCGCATTGTTTTGAGAGGCACTCGCATAACTATCTTTCGATTAGGCGAGATATTTCCAAGTCCAGCAGCCACTTAGTTCGCGTAACAGTAGGAAAGTTTCCCGCGACAAGTCGGAATATTTCCAAGTCCAATAGCCGAATTGATTCGAGAGGTACTCGCATAACTTTCCAACGACTATTCGAATATGTCAAAGTTCGTCATCCGTTTTGGCTCTAGTGGCACTCGTATAATATTTCCTAGACTAGTCTGGATATTTCCAAGTCCAACATCCGAAATAGTTTGAAAGGCATCCAAATAACATTTCTTCGACAAATCGGAATATTTACATGTGCGACAGCAGCATTGGCTCAATAAACACACGCAGAATTTTCCCCCGACAATTCGGAATATTTTCAAATACGAACGTCGCAACGGATTGCAAGAAACTCACATTACTTCCCCGACTAGTCGGCATCTTTCCAATCCGACAGCCGCATTGGATCCAGAGGCTATCGCATAACCTTCCCTCGTTTACTCGGAATATTTTTTTGCATAATAGTCGCATTGGTTCACAAGTAATTCTTATAACCCACCCCTACCGTGTAGGTATATCTTCAAGCCAGGCATTCACATTGTTTAATAAGTTTCACGCATAACTTTCCCTCAACGAGTCAGAATATTTCCAAGTCCGATGCATACATTGTTTCGCGGGTTACTTGCATAAGTTTCCCTCGAATAGTAATAATATCTTGAAGTCCGACATCTGAATTGGTTAGAGAGATACCCGCATAAATTTCCCTCGACTATTCAGGATATTTTCATTCCTACTGTCGCATTGTTTTCAGAGAAACTCGCATAAGTTACCCCCTCGACTAGTTGGAATTGCATCAAGTCCGCCAGTCACTGATGTTCGAGTAGCAGTCGCATAAGTTTCGCTTGACTTGTCGGAATATACCCTAGCCCGACAGTCGCGAATGATCACAACTCACTTGCTTAACAATTCGTCAATTTGTCGGGATATTTCCAAGTCCAATAGCCACAATGTTTCACAATACGTTCGCTTAATTCTTCATCGTATGGACGTAATATTTCAAAGGCAGATAGTTGCTTTGGTTTACAAATCACAAGAATATCGTTTCCACATCAAGTCGGAATGGTTCCAAACCGACATACGCTTTGGTTCGAGTCTGACTTGCATGAAATTCCCTCGACTACTCGGAATATTTTCTAGTCCGAAAGCAGCATTGGTTCTAGAATCACTCGCATCACTTTTACTCGACTATTCGTGGCAGTCGCATAAATTTCGCCGACTAGTTTGAATATTTTCATTCTCGATAGTGGCATTAGTTTAATAGTGGCATATCACATAACCGGAACTCCGACGATCCCGGCTGAACTGGATTCATGAACTAATAATCCTTTTTGATGAGGGATTCTTTGCGAAACTCCGCGATGACGTAGAAAGACACGTCCTTGGAGACATGACTTCTTGTTGCTTTCAGCCAAATCATTTAACGGAGAATTTCTTTCAGAGCCTATCTTTGTGGTTCGAAATCCAGACAGTCGATGATGTGATGAGAAACTATGTCCTTTTCGCCACACTCGCATGCTCCTTCCGTGATGATGTCCAGCGACGTCAGCATGGCCTTGAAGACTTCGTGTCCAGCAAGAATCTGACTTGAAAAGTTGTTAGGAGGGACGAATCGGACACAAATCCTGTTCTTGATGTTCGGGAATGGCGAGTATGATTTTCGTCCTTTGGAGGAGGTTTCCCACCTACACTGACACACCCTAGAGAATACCTCATCTAACTGTTTTGCTATCGCTCCTTTAATATACGTGCATTCCCATTTTAGCTTAGCTGTCTCGGTGCACCAAATTTCAGAATGTAACATAGACACGTTCGTTTCAGTAATTGGAGATCTATCGTGAACTACACTACTATGACGCAGAGGGGTTCCGTAGGGGTTGTGAGATACGCGGATGAGACCTAAGTGAGGGCCGATCTCCGGGATGCACTTAAGTTTTTGAGTTCTCCTTCAGTGAAGATATCAGACCATCCCGCTGCCTCGTACGTGACCGTAGGTGGCAACACGATAGATCGCTCGGAAGACGCAGTGGCGAATTTCCTATTCCCGAGCTGCCAACCTACCTTGCTTTGCGAACAATGGGCCGACCTTGTCGTTGAGGTAACGACAATGTGTCGAACACCCCAGCACTTTATCGAAGTATACCACGAGGTATCTAATAGAATTCATAATTTTATTATATTTTTCCTAGTTTTAATGGTGGGAGGCCGGCTAGCTATGCCGGATATTTTCGCTATTTTCTGCTCTCTGTACGGACGTTATCCTCCCTTTTTGCCGATGCGTTTCCACTTAACATAATCGCTCTTAAGGAAGATCTCTTCCGTCTTACTCTTGGAGATTGTCAATTTCGCAGACGTGCACCATCCGGTAATGCTGTTAAACGGACGATTTCCGTTCACTTTGAGTTTTTTCCTTGAGTCCCCATCTACAATGACGAGTAGTTCTTCGGCGTACGCTTTCCCATTGACTTCTGAGGATTCCTCCAGGATCCTGATGAGCTGATCGAACATGAGTTTCCATCAGGAGGGGCCGAGGTCCCAACCTTGTTATCATCCTCTCGAGGCCTGCTTTTAAACCATATACTCTCCCAGAGCGATTTTGTCCTTACGATCCGCGAAGTAGCATGTCTTCACTTTAAAGGCGTTCCTCGTCTAGTCGAGATCTTGGATTGCCTTGAGAACTAGAGGCCACCAAACATTGTTGAAGGAGTCAGATACGTCGAATAGCATCGCGACGACATATTTCCGTGAGGAGACAGAAGCTATTCGTCGGATCTCTACTATTACGTTTTCTGGACACAGCCGAACAGATTATTCAGTATTCTCAACAGCGCGAGGAAGGTTTCGTTGAGATGCCTCTTCAGCAGAATTTCCATAATGTTCCCTTTGTCGGAGAGAAGTCATATCAAAAGATAGGTGTCGGGGTATTCCGTGTCTTTGTTGTCGACTTCAGGAGTTCACTTAAGGGGCTCTCCTTCCATGTAGACCGGAAGATACCCCATTGAAAAAATCCGTTTATAAGGTCTACGAATTGGGATGGGATGATGGCGAATGGTCTTTTGAGCGCCCAACCCTCGGTGAGATCCAGCCTCGGCGCATTGCCGTTTTTGACTGACCCTATGAACCGTGCGAACTATTCCTCCGTGAAGAGTGGGTCATTCACCGTATCAAGAACGTATCCTGATAGATTCCGTACTGCTCGCAGTTCTGGTTTGTCTTCGTATACGGTGTCGTTCAGTACATTGAGGTGGATTCTAGCTATTTCTTGGATGTTAGTGGTCTTCCCTCCGACTCGTTTAAGAGTATTAATTATTCCCTTGGCTCGTAGTTTGCCCGCCTGTTCTTTATAATCGTACTACCACGGTTTAGCGTTGTCACGTTCCATAATGAATTGCATCCAACAAACTAATTTGGCACATCGTAACCCTTCGCTGAATGCCCGCAGCGTAGAACGATAAACGTGCATTAACCTAAGGCGTGCATGATATTCATTTTCTCGCTGGAATGCGCGTCTCAATCTAGCAAGCGCTTTCTTCTTGTTCTTTAGCGCTGATGACCTTCGTGGATTGAACTTTCGGTGAGCATTCTTCTCGGGCATAGATATATAGCAAGCGGTTTGTCGGACACAAGACAGCATGTTGGCTCGTGTCTCTACTTCTGAAGCAGACCCTAATCTGCTTCCCTTTAGCTTTGCCGCGGAGAGAGAAAGCAAGCAAACATGTCTCCATCGGCTCTCCTGGTATTGAATTGCCTGTTTCCGTTGCCCCAAGCACCATCCTCCAAAACCGACAAGGCCCTCGGGGGATCTGCCGTGATGTCTGTTTAATTGTGATCACTGGACGTACATCCTGTTCTTACTTTCCATTGGACAATAAGTCTGGTCATGGAGTGCGACGAGAGGTTTACGTCGACGTATTAAGAGCCTATCGTGGTCCAGAATGTGGGTGACTGCTTTACGTAGTTAATTAATTTTAGCCCGGATGGCCGGAATAGGGCTTCTAACCTCGAGGCTCTTTCGTGTATGCCCTGAAGGCCCCAGGAGGAGATCGTGCTATTGCGTCCAGAGGTATTAATTCTCTCTCCACACTTTGGGCACGAATAACTGGCCCCAGGTTCCTAAGGAGCTCCACCATTTTGTCTTTACACTGAATGTAGAGTGATGCTACGTAAAAGGAGGAGCCGAGTACTTGCACTACAGCACAGCCGCAGTGCCGATTGCTGATCTGCGAGATAGAAAGCAATGGGACGTTTGGGTTGGTCGCAGTGAATGCTAACCAGGATCTTTCATCGCGAATGGGAACAATTCCTGTCCCGTTGCCTAATCCTATAATCTCGTTTCCTTTCCCTTGCTTTTAAACGTACGACTCCTGTATAAGTTGCACGTTCAAGCGCTTTTGGCTAATAAGTTTGCGCTCTTCACTCGTTACCGTTTTAGTACGTCCCATATTTCGCTGAAATAAATGAATTTTTGAGAACGTACGATTTATGTGAGGGGGGCCTTAGCGAATACATTTTGTTACTGCGGGAGGATGCGCAGGGCTCTGCAAAAGTGACCCGCACTGCCTCGAAATTAAGACCCGCGCCTACGGCGTCAGTGGTTTCACGTGCGTTGTGCGCTTCAAGATTTGCCAATGGGGCGTAGCCTATTTCTAGTATGGTTTTCGGTAATTCCCGGGATGTATCCGCGATGACTTGCTCGGCGTCTTGCTCCATTATCGCAGGTAAGGGGGCTTTTACATTCGTTCCTTTAGCGCTGTAGTCGCGAGGGTTGCTGCTATTTGTATGGACTGGGGGCGTAAGATCCGCTTCCAGGGACGTTTGCGCGGAAAGCATGCTGACGTACGATCGAATTCGCGATCGCGTGTATATCGATCCGCACCCTATGTTCAGTTCGACGAGCCTATTATTCGAACAGAATGAAATTATCGCGGTTATCCTGGTGCTTTATTCCCTTAAACTAATCTCGGCCGATTTAACATCACCGACATTTGTTTGCACGTCCTTAGAAGATAGCCACAGCAATCTCCTGTCGGACATTTCCAAAACTACTATAGATACTCGAGGACTGGCTACCACCTGATGCATCCCGGGTTATGCGAGGGTAGTAACGCAGCTGAAGGTTCGGTAATTGCCTTGGACGATGATCGCGCACTAGCCCGGCGTGTTACTACATTCCTTCTCTGCCTTACGCTGGACGTGCATCCACTCGTAACATTCGGTGTCGCACAAGCTGCATTCAGCGACGCTATGCAGGAGCAACTCCTCACCCCGTTAACCTCTTCTGGGAAAGCCTTCACCCAGGGATCCAAACGGGATGCTAATTCACTACCGGAATATCCTTCCCCCCGGTCAACCATCATGGAGTTTAAAGTGGTGACATTTTAACTAAATATAAGAGAAGAAGAAGTCGAAGGAAATCTTTTAAGCTGAAAGAAATCGTATGAAGAAAAATAGTAATAATAATGATAATTTGTGAATGAAAGTAGTACCTCTCAGGTATACTTCCATTAATGATTAAGTCACTGTGCGATGATCAGACAACCGTTGATGAAATTTAGAGAAATGCTTTAAATGATAGGGCTTAAAGCAGTGGGCAGAAATCATCTAGGCGGGGCTGCTCTATTAAGACAATGTAAGTTAAACACTTAGAGGAGTAGAGAAGTTATACGTAATCGAGGTAAGCTAATAAGGGCACTTTAAGTGAGAGTGCGTAGAGTGGAGAGGAATGAAATGAGATTTTTTTTCATAAAACTACCTTAAGAAATGGGGAGGAGGAAATGATCAAGGTTCTTATTGCATGACCTTAAGTAGGAGGGCTTATTGAGAGAGGAAGGGACATATGATCAGAGTTCTTAGGTAAAGTACTTTGGGTAAAATGACTTGGAAGCAAAAGAACATATAATCAAGTAAATTAGTAGAAGTACTTTGAGTAAAAGGACTTAGACCGGAAAGAATGATCTTGCAATTAAGTGCTTTGGCAAATGTACTGTGAGTAGAAGTAATAGGAACAATAGAGAGAGAGCATATCCTTAAGGTAGTTTAGGTAAAATAGCTTGGAAGAGTGGAGGTGGGCCATATAGTCCAAGCGTTTATGTAAGGGTACTTTTTGTAAGACGCCTTCGCAGGAAAAGAGGGAAATTATGATTAAGTATTTTGCTGAAAATACTTTACATGAAAGGATTTGGAAGGAAAGTGAAAACAAACAATCAAAATTCTTTTTTAAAAGTACTTTGAGTTACAGGACTTGGGAGGGGAGGAATGCAATCAATCATAGTGGAGGTACTTTGGAAAAATACTTTAAGGGAGGGTACTTGGAGAGGAAGGAGCGTATAACCGAGATACTTTAAAAGTGTTTTTGATACAGGGGCTTTTTTGCTTAAAATAGAGAGGACAAAACACAAACAAAGTTCTATAGTAGATGTACTTTAAGTAATGGACTTGAAAACGAAAAGAAGTTCATATGATCAACGTACTTAGTAAAGGTACTACTGATTAGGAAGCGTAAAGAGCATAATCAAGACTGTTGGACCAAGTACTTCAGTAAAAATACTATATGTAACAGGAATTGGAAATATAGAAGAATTTCCAATCTGACAGTCGAATTGGTACACACGTCACTCGCATGCCTTTCCTCATCTAGTTGGAATAAATCTAGGACAATCAGTAAAAATGTTTCGGGAGTCACTCCCAATACTAGACAGAACATTTCTAAGTCCGACAGTCTCATTGGTTCACAAGTCAATCACATATCCTTACTTCGACAAGACGGATTATTGATAATACGGCAATCGCAATAGTTCAAGGCTCGCTCTCATAACATTACCACTACTAGTCTTAATATTTCTAGGATCAGCAGTCTCATTGGTTTGAGATCCATTCGCTTAACTTTACTTGGACAGAAATGAATATTGCTAAGTGCGACAGTCGCATTGGTCCGAGTGGCACTGGCAAAAATATTTCTCAATATTTAGGCATTTTTCCAAGATCAATACTCGCATTGGTTCACAAGGCATTCGCAATATTTTCCTTGACAAGTCGGAATATTTCCAAGTCCAATACTCGAAATTGGTTTACAAATTAGTTGCACATCTTTCCCTCGACTAGACGGAATATTTCTTGGACCTAAAACTGCAATGGCTCGAGAGAAACTCCCAAAACATTCCCTCACATATTCGTTATATTTCTAAATATCGCATTGGATTCCAAAGTCGCATCGGATCTCAAGTTACTCGCATAACTTTCCTGCAACTAATCGGAATATTTCCAAGTCAGAAAGTCACATATTTTCGGGTCCCACTTGCATAACTTTCCTTCACAAATCAAAATATTTTAAAGTACTCCAGTTGCATTGATTCGTGAGTCACTCGCACGACATACCTACGACATGTCGGAATATATTGAAGCATGACTGTCTCAATGGTTCACATGTTACTCGCATAACTGTCCAACGACTACTTGGAATATTTCCAAGCGTGACAGTCGCATTGGTTCACACGTTTCTCGCATTACTAAGCCTCGACAAGTTGGTATTTTTGCATTCCTGCAAATATGTCTTTGGTACCAATACATCTGTCGGAAAAGGAAATATACCGACTAGTCGAAAGATAGTTATGCGGGTGCCTCTCGAACTAATGAGTGCGCAGAACTTGGAAATATTCCGTCTAGTCGGAAAGAGCTACGCTTGTGACAAGTAAACGAAGGCGACTGTCGGTAATGAAAATATTCTGACTAGACGGCGAAAGATTTTCGAGTGCCTTTCGAACAAATGAAGAGATTGTATTTGGATATATTCAGACGAGGCTAGGGAAACTTAAGCGAGAGACACTCGCACCAAAGCAATTTACGGACTTGGAACTATTCCGACTAGTCGAGTGAAATTTATGTGAGTGCACTCGAACCGAAGGGATTGTCGGTCATGGAAAAAATACGACTACTCGATGGAAAGGTGTGTGAGTGATGCTAGAACTATTGCATCGGTCCGAATTGAAAATGTTTCCACCAGTCAAGGAAAGATATGCAAGTGATCCTAGAAACATTGCAAAGTTCGGACCTGGAAATATCCCAAATAATCGAAGGAAAGTTATGTGAGTCCCTTGATAACTAATGCGGCTGTCGGGCTTGGAAATATTCCAAGTTGTCAAGAAAAAGCTATGCGAGTGATCCTAGAATTAATGCGACGCTCGGAGCAAGAAATATTCCGACTATCGGGAGAACTTTATGCGAGTGCCACTCGAATCAAAACGACTGTTAGTCATGGAATCATTCCGTCTTGACATGTAAACATTAATCGAGACACCTGTGGATCAATGCGACTGTCTATCTTTGAAATATCTCGAGTACTCGAGGGAGACGAATGAGTAACTTCTGAACCATTGCGACAATCGGACCTTTAAATATGTCGAATAGCAGAGGGTAATTTCTGCGAGTTTCTTGTGAACTAACGTGAATTTCTTGCTGGAAAATATTCCAACTAGTCGAAAGAAAGTTATGCGTGTGCCTCGTGAACCTATGCGGATGCTGAACTTGAAAATATTCCGTTCAGTCGGAAAAAGCTTTCGAGTGACTAGTAAACCAATGCGATTATCGGGAATGGAAATCTTCCAAATATTCGGCGAATTATTTGCGAGAGTTTCACGAACAAATTCGGTTTTTGTACTTGGAAATATTCCAACTAGTAGAGGGAAAATTATGCGAGTGCCTCTCGATCGAATGCCACTATCGGACTTGGAAATATTCTGATTAGTCGATTGAAATATATATGAGTGGGATAGGAACTACGAAGCCATTCGAACATAGAAATATTCCATCTGGTCGTGAAAAAGTCTTGAGTGTTCCAATCGAAACTATGTAATTGTCAGATTTGAATTCGGACTAGTAGAGGGATAATTTTACGAGTGCTCTCGTACTATTGCGATAGTCGGACTTAGAATTGTTCCGACAAGTATGTGGGAATTTATGTGAGTGCTCTTCGAACCGAAGCAACTGTCGCATGTAGATATGCTCCGACTTGTCAACGGGAAGTTGTTTGAATTCCTCTCGAACGAATACAATTGTTGGAATCAGAAATATTCCGACCATTCGATGGGAATTTATGCAAGTGGCTTGCGAACCAATGTGAGTGTTGGAATTGAAAATATTCCAATTTGCAGATGAATAAATATATGAATACCAATCGATACATTCCAATTTTCAGACCTAGAAACATTCCTACTATTCGAGGGATAGTTATGAGAGCGCTGCACGAACAAATGCGACCTTAGGACTTGGAAATATTCCAACAAGTCGAAGCAAAGTTATGCGAGTGCCTCTCAAACTAATCCAACAATCGGATTGGGTAATATCTCAACTGATCGAGGGAAAATTATGCGTGTGTTAATCGAAACATTGCAACTGTTGAACTTGAAAATATTCGGACGAGAGGGATATTTATACTATTGCCTCTCGACGAATTCGACTGTCTAACATAAAAATAAGCCAACAAGTCGATGGAAAAATAGTATAGTGCAATTCCAAACAAAGGGACTGTCGCGTTTGGAATTATACCGACTAGTCGAGGAAAAGTTATACGAGTGTCACTCAAACCAATACGACTAACAGGACTAGAAATATTACGACAAGTTGTGGGAAAGTTATTCGAATGCTTCTTGCACCATAGCGGCTAACGGATTTAGAATTGTTGCGACTAGTAGGGGGAAATTTAAGTAAGTTCCGGTTGAACGAATACGACCGTTGTACCTAGAAATATTCCGACTAGGCAAGGGAAAGTTATACACTTGTCCTCGAACCAATGTAGCTGTCGGACTATGAAAATATTCCAATAAGGCGAGGGAAAATTAAACGATTGCCTTTCGAACCAAAGCGATTGTCAGGTTTGTAAATATTCCGTCTAGACAAGGAAAAGTTATTAGGATTGTTCTGGAACTAATGCGACGATCGGATTAGGAAGTATTGCGTCTAGTTGAGGGAAAGGCATGCGAGCGCCTCTCGAAGTAGTGTGACTGACGGCCCTAGAAATATACCGACTATTCGGGGGAAATTTGTGAGTGTGCCTCTTGAACCAGTGCGACCATCTTGCTTATCAATATTCCGTCTAGTCTATGGACAGCTATGCGAGTAACTTGTGAAGCAATGCCACTATCCGTGTTGGATATATTACGTCTAGCCGAAAAAAATGTATGCGATTGATTTGTGAACTAATGGGATATTAGGACTTAGAAATTTACCGACTAGTCGAGGAAAAGTAATTAGTCTTCATCTTGAACCGATGCGATTGTCAGATTTATTAATATTACGACTAGTAGAGGCAAAGATAAACGAGTGCTACTAGAACCAATGCATCTGTGCGACTTTGCAACATTCCGTCTAATCGAAGGAAAATTGTACAAGTTCCTCCCGAATAAATGCGACAGTCGTTTTTGGAAATATTCCGACATATAGAGGGAAAGTCATGTGACTGATTATCGAATCAATGCGACAATGGGACTCAGCAATATTACGTCTTGTAAAGAGAAAGTTATTGAAAGTTACTGGTGAATCAATTCGACCATTGGTCTTGGAAATAACTCTACTTGTCGATGGAAAGTTGTGCAAATGCCTCTCGAATCAATGGAACTGTAGGACTTGGATATATTCCGTCTAGAAGAAGTAATGGTAGTGCCATTCGAACCAATGCGAATGTCGCATTTGGAAGTATTCCGACTTGCCAAGGGAAAGGATGCAAGTGTCTCTCGAACCAAAGCTATGGGAGCATTATGTGAAACAATGCGAATGTCTGAGTTTGAAATATTCCGACTAGTCCTGGGAGAATTATGCCAGTGTCTCATGAACCAATGAAACTGTCTAGCTTGGAAATATTCCGAACGGTCTAGGGAATGTTATGCAGTTGCCTCTAGATACAATGCGGCTGTAGGACTTGGAAATTTTACAACTAGTAGATGAACGTTATGCAAGTGATTTGTTAACCAATGCGAGAGTCTGGTTTGGTAATATTCCAGCTAGTCGCGGGAAAGTTATGCGATTCTCTCTTGATCCTATTCGGCTGTTAGAATTGGAAATATACCGACTAAGAGGTAAGAACCCAACCGAAGTTCTTTAATAAAAGTACATTAAGCAACAGGAATTAGAAGAATAGGATAATCTTCAAATCCGATAGTCGCATTGTTACACACGTCACTCACCTCTCTCTCCTCGTCTAGATGGAATATTTCTAGGCCCAACACTAGAATTTTTTCAAGAGTCACTCTCAAAAATATCCCTCCACTAGACGGTATATTTCTTAGTCCGACAGTGTCATTGTTTCACTAGTTGCTCACATAATCTATCTTCGACTGGTCGAAATATTGATAAGTACGAAAATCACATTAGTTTTAAGTGCACTCTCACATCTTTTCCACTACTAGACGAAACATTTCTAGGGCAAGCAGTCGCATTGCTTCGAGATGGACTCGCAAAACTTGTTCTCTACTAAAATGAGCATTGCTATGTTCGACGATCGCATTGTTTCGAGAGGAACGCGTATGTCATTCTATCGACTAGTCGGAATATATCCATGTCCGACAGGCGCATTGGTACGAGAAGCACACTCAATATTACCTCGGATAGTTGGAATATATCTAGGTCTAGCAGATGCATGGTTTTGGAAGGCGCTCGAATAACTTTCTCTCGACTAGCCTGAATAGATTCAAGTCCGCCAGTCGCTTTAGTTCGAGTTGTAGTCGTATATCATTCCCTAGGATATCGGGAAATTTTCAAAATCCGATAGTCGTATTGGTTCGAGTGGGATCCGCACAAATTTTTCTCGCTTATTTGAAATATTTCCAAGACCAATAGTCGCATTGGATCACAAGTCAATCGCATATTTTTTTCTCGACAACTCGGAATGTTTCTAACACCGACAATCGCATTGGTTCCAGGGACACTCGTATGACATTACCACGAATAGTCGTCATATTTCCAACTTCGTAAATCGCATTGGTCCTCAAGTTACTTGTAAAACTATCTCTCGATTAGTCGGAGAATTTCCAAGCCCGTCAGTCGCATTGATTCACCCAATGCTTGCATAACTTTCCCTCGACATGTCGGAAAACTTCCAAGTCCGACAGTCGCATTTACTCACAGGGCATTCGCATAAGTCTCCCTCGGCAAGAAGGGATGTTACTAATTCCAACAATCCCATCGGTTGGAGGGGCACTCTCATAACTTTCCTACGAAAAGTCGGAATATTCCAGACAATTTCCGCATTGGTTCCAGACGCATCCTCAAATCTTATCCTCCATTCGTTGGAGTATATCCAGGTCCGACAGACGCATTGTATTGAGAGGAACTCGCATAACCTTCCTTCGACTAGTCGGAAATTTCCAAAACCCTTAGTCGCTTTGTTTTTAGAAGCACTTTCTTACCTTTCCAACGACTAGTTGGAATAATTCCAAGGCAGACAGTTGCATTGTTTCGTCATTAAATTGCATAACTCTTTCTTGGCCAGTCGGAATGTTTCCAAGTCCAACAGTCACATTGGTGCAAGAAGCCCTATCATGATTTACCGTTGTCAAGGCAGAACAGTTATAAGTGCGCTGATAGAAATTGTCCGAGATTCAGCCGCATAACTTTCCTATGACTAGTAGGATTATTTCTAAGTCCGACAGCCCCATTGAATCCAGAGGCTCTGGTAAAACATTCACCTGATTGGGCAGGATATTTCCAAGACCGAGAGTCGCATGGAATCGACAGGCACTCGTTTAACTTTTTTTCGACTTGAAGATATACTTCTAATTCTGACAGGCGCTTTGGCTCCAAAGTCACGCGTATAATTTTTCCTCGACTAGAAGGACTATTGTCAACCCCGGCAGTGGCATTGGTTCTAGTGTCAATCACATAATTCTCCCTCGACAATTCTGGACATTTTAAAGAAAGACAGTGATTAAATTTTTGCAAAGATTCCCAATTTCCACGCATAGCTTTCTCCCGTATAGTCAGAATAAATCCAACTCCGACAGTCGCATTTGTTCGAGAGGCATTCAGGTTACTTTCCCTACAATAGTCGGAATGTTTCTAAGTGCGTCTTTCACATTGGTTCCAGAAGGATTCTCAAACCTTATCCTCGACAAATCGGAATAAATCTAGAGCCGATAGGCGCACTGTTTTGAGAGGCACTTGCAAAACTTCTCTTCAACTAGGTAGAATATTTGAAACTTTGACAGTCGCATTGGTTCGGGAATAATTCGCGTAAATTCCCTCGAATAGGTGGTAATTACCAAATACCACAATCGAATTGTTTTGAGAAGCACTTTCGTAATTTTTCCTTTACTAGTTGGAATAATTCCAATGGAGATAGATGCATTGTTTCTTGAAGTAAACGCATAACCTTCCCTCGGCTAGTCCGAATTTTCCTAATCCGAAAAATCGCATTGGTTCAAGGGGCAGGCGCACAATTTTCTCTTGGCTACCGGAATGTTTCCAAGTCCGACAGTCACATTGGTACGAGATGGCTTATAAAAGTTTTCCTTCGACATGTCAGAACAGTAATAAGTGCGATAGTAGTATTGGTCCGAAATGCAGCAACCTGACTATCCTATGACTAGACGGAATATTTCTATGACTGACAGTCGCCTTGCTTCGAAATGCACTTGCATAACTATCCCTCGACTAGTAGGAATATTTCCAACTCCGCCTTTCGTAATGTTTCGAGAGGCAAACTCATAACTTTCCCTCGACTACCTGGAATATTTTCAAATGCAACAATCGCATTTATGCAGGATGCAATCGCTTAAATTTCCCTGAACTAGACGAAACAATTCTAATTGCGACAGTTGCACTGGTTCGAGAGGCACAAGAATAACTTTCTCTCGTTTAGTAAGAATATTTCCAAGTGCAGTAGCCTCTTTGCTTCGAGAGGCATTCGTGTAACTTTCTATCAACTAATCGGAAAACATCTATGTCCGACAATTCCATTGCTTTGAGGGGACCTAGCAAAATTTTACCTCGACTAGCTGGAATTATTCCAAAACAGACAGTGTCATTGTTTCGGTAGTTACGCTGCCAATATTCTGTCGACTAGTCGGAATATTCTGAAGTGCTTTAATCGCATTGGTCTCAGAGGCACTTTCATAACTTTCCCTTGACTAGTTAGAATATATCTAAGTCTGACAGTTGTATTACTTTGAGAGGAACTCGCATAACATTCCCCGTGCCAGTCGGAATATTTCCAAGTCCGTGAGCCGTATTGGTTCGAGAAGCACTCACATAAATACCTCTCGATTTATCGGTATAATTCCAAGCCCGACAGTTGAATTTCCTCACAATTCACTCGCATAATTTTTCCTCGACTAGTCGAAATATTTCCAAACACAACAGTCCTATTTGTTCACAAGTCACTCGCACAAGATTCGAACGATTAGTCAGGATATTCTCAAGTCAGTCAGTACCATTGTTTCACAAGTCACTGGCATAACTCTCTCTTGACTAATTGGAATATATCTATGTACAACTGCATTGGTTCGAGAAGCACTCGCATAATTTTCCTATAACTACTCAGAATAATTCCAAGCTCAACAGCCATATTGGTTCGTGAGGCGCTCGTATTTCTTTTCCTCGACTAGTCGTCATATATTTAGGTCCGACAGTGGCATTGCTAATGGATGTATTTGCATGACATTGCATCGATTAGAAGGAATACTTCTAATTCGGACTTACGCATTGGTTTGCATGACACTCGCATTACTTTCCCTGAACTAATCGACGCTTTTCCTTGTCCGACAGTCGTATTTATTCGACAGACTCTCCCATAACATACCCTTGAATAGTCGGGATGTTTCCAAGTCCGACAGTAGCGTTTGTTCGAGATTCAGTCGCATATATTTCCCTTTATAGAGCGGAATATTTCCATGTCCGACAGTCCCATTGATTCGAGATGAGTTTAAATAAGTTTCCCATAATTAGTCAGAAAATTTCCAAACAAGACGGTAGCATTGGTTCGAAAGGCACTCGTATAAAATTTGTTCGATAAGACAGGATATATCGAAGTGCAATCGCGTTTGATTGGGAATCACTCGCATCACATTCCCTAGACCAGTCGGTATATTTCCAACCGCGAGAGACACATAGGTTCCCTAGTTATAACTTTTCTCGACTAGTAGGAATGCTTATAAGCCCGACACTCATTTTTGGCACGTCGAGAGGCACTTGAATAACATTCCCTCAATTAGTAGGGAAAAGTCCGAGTCCGACAGTCGCATTTGTACGAAAGGAACTGGATTAACATTAATTGACTAGACGGAATATTCCCTATTCCGAAAGCCGCATTGGTTCGACATGCTCTCGCATAACTTTCCTTCGACGAGTCAGCATATTTCCAATCCCGATATTCGCATTGGCGCACAAGTTTCTTGCATATCTTTTCCTCGACTGGTCAGAATATTTCCAAGTACGACAGTCGCGTTGTTTCGAGAGGCAAACTCGTAACTATTTCTAGATTAGTCGGTATAATTTTAAGAACGACGGCCGCATTAGCTCGAGAGGTACTTGGATAACTTTCCCACGACTAGTCGGTATTTTTCCAAGCCAGACAGTTGCTTTGGTTTGTGAGACAGTCGCATAATTTCCTTTTGATTAGCTGGAAAATTTCCAAACCCGACAGACGCATTGGTTCACAAATCACTCGCATATCTATATTTCGTTTATTCGGAATATCTCCAAGACCTACAGTCGTATTGGTTCTCGAGTCACTCGCATTACTTTCATTCGACTCAGCGGAATACTACCTTGTCCGCCAGTCGTATTGGTTCCAGAATCACTCACATAACGTCCCTTCGACTAGTCGGAATATTGTCACGTCATACAGCCGCATTTGTTCACAAGTAAATAGCATAACTTTCTTTCAACTAGTCGGAATATTCCTGTGTCCGACAGTTGTATAGGTTCAAGAATCGCTCGTATAACTTTCACTCCACTAGTCGGAATAGTTTCAAGTGCGACAGTCGCTTTGATTCTTTTTGCACTCGCATAGGTTTCCCTAGAATAATTGGATTATTTCCAATTCCGACAGTCATATTGGCCGTAGTAGTTCTCGTAACAATTCCCATAGATTAGCAGGAATATGTTCCAGTTCGGCAGGCGTATAGTTTCGGAAGGCACTCACATAACGGTCTCCCACTTAGTTGAAATATTACCATGTCCGACAGCCTCATTGGTCACAAAGGCATTTGCATAACTATCCCTCGACTAGACGGATACTTCAACGTCAAATGGTAGCATTTGTACACAAGTTACTCACTTTACTTTCCCTCGACCAGTCAATATATTTCCATGTCTTACTGTCGCAATGGATCGAGAGGCTCTTGCATAACATTCCCTGGAACAGTCGGAAAATATCCAAGCCTGTTAATTCATTTCTTCACAAGTCACTCGCATGATGTTCCCTTGAATAGTGTATTCATTTCCAAGACCTATATTCGTTTTGTTTTGAGTAGGACTCGGAAAACTTTCCCACTACTAGATGGAATATTTCTAAGACCGACAGTCACATTGTTCCATCAGGCATTCGCATATCTTACCGTCGACTAGTCGGAATACCTACAAGACCGACAGTCGCATTGGTTCAAACGTCACTCTTATACCATTCGTTCGACAAGTCGGAATATTTCCAATTCCGACTGTCGCATTGGTTCACATGTCACTCGCATAAATTTTCTTCGACACATGGGAACACATCCAAGACCGACAGTCACATTAATTCACTAGGCTCTCGCATATCTTCCCCTTGTCTAGTCGGAATATATTCAAGTGCGATTGTCGCATTGGTTCGGTAGGCACACGCATGATACTCTCTCGTTTAGTCGGAATATTTCTAAGACCTACTGTCATATTGGTTTGAGAAGAACTCGCATAACTTCCCTTGCGTAGTTGGTATATTTCTATATCCGTCAGACGCATTATTTCACAAGTCATTCGAATAACTTTCTGTCGATTAGTCGGAAAATTTTCGAGTCCATAAGTTGCATTAGTTCGAGCAAAACTTGCATAACTTTCCCTCGATTAGTCATATTATTTATATATCTGATAGATGCATTGTTTTGAGAGGCATTCGCATAACTTTCCCTTGGTTAGGCGGAATACTTCCAAGTCCGACAGTCGCACTGATTGTAGAGGCACTGGCATAAATTTTCTTCGAATAGACGGAATTTTTCTACATGCGATAGTCGCTCTGTCTCAAGAATCATTCCCATTACTTTCTCTCGATTAGTCGAAATATTTTTTGGACAAGCAGTCGTATTGCTTCTAGAGGCACTCGCTGAACTTTCCCTAGACTAATCGTAATATTTCTAAAACCAACAGTCGTATGCTTAGAGAGGGGCTTGCATAAATGTCCCTGGAGTAGTCGGTATATTTCTAAGTCCGACAGTCGCATTTGTTCAAAAGGTAGTCGCATTACTTTCCCTCGCCTACTAGGAATATATTCAAGTACGACATTCGCATTGGTTCGAGATGCTCTAGCATTAGTTTACTATGTATAGTCGGACTACTTCCAGGTCTGACATTCGCACTGGTTCAAGAGGCACGCGCATATATTTTCTTCAACTGGTCGGAATTTTCCTATATGCGACAGTCGCGATGTTCCGAGAAGTATTCCCATAACTCTCCCTCGACTTGTCGTAATATTTCCAAATGCGGCAGCCGCATTGGTTCGAGAGGAGCTCACAAAACTTTCCCTCGACTAGACGGAATATTACCACGTCCGCAAATATCATTGGATCACAAGTCACTATACGCATATCTTTCCGATGATGGGTCGTAATATTTCCAAGACCGCGATTCGCATTGGTTCGAGAGGCACATAGACAACATTCTGTTGATTAGATGGGAACATTTCAAGTTTCAACAGTCGCTTGGCAAAAGAAGCTTTCGCATTACATTCCCTCGACAAGTCGAAATATATCAAAAACCAGCAGACGTACTGCTTCGAGATGGATTTGTCTAACTTTCCCTTGACTGGTCGGAATAATTCCAAGTCCGACATACGCATTGCTTCCAGGGGCAATCGCAAATCTTTCCCTCGACTAATCGTGTTATTTCAAAATCCGACAGCCGCATTGGTTTGAGATATATTCTCATAACTTTTCCTTGACTAGTCGAAATACTTCCAAGTCCGACAGCCGCAATGGTACTAGGGTCACTCGCATATTTTACTTTTGACAAGTCAGAATATGTCCAAGTCCGGCAACCGTATTGGATCGTGAGGTACTCTCATAAATTTCTTCAAACATGTTAAAATGTATCCAAAGACAGCATCCACATTAGTACCCGAGAAAATCGCCTATAATTCTTTCGAATTGTTATAATATTTCCGTGGCCTACAGTCGTGTTGGTCCGAGAGGCTCTCGGATTACTTTCCCCAGACCAGTTGGAATATTTCCAAATCCGACAGTGGCATTGGTTAGAGATGCACTCGCGAATATTTCCCACAACTATACGAAATATTTCTGGGTCCGACAATCGCATTGTTCCTTGAGGAGCTCGCATAACTTTACCTCGACTAGATGGAATATTTTTTGGACCGACCACCGCAATGGATCGAGAGGAACTCTTGTAACTTTCCTTCAACTAGTTGGAATATATCCAAGTTCGACAGTCCCTTTGGTTCACAAGTCGATCACACAACCCTTCTACGACTAGTTGAAGTATTCATATATACAACAATCGCATTGGCTTTAGGTGCACTCTCATAACATTTCCACTATTAGACGAAATATTTCTAGGTCCAGCATTCGGTTTGGTTCGTGATACATTAACGTAACGTTCCCTCGAGAAGTCGGAATATTTACAAGTACGACAATCTCATTGATTCAAGGTATATGCTCATAACTATTCCACGACCTGTCGGAATATTTCTAGGTCCGACAATCACATTGGTTCAAGTGGGACTCAAACATCTTTGTCTCGTCTAGTCGGAATATTTGAAGGTTCGACAGTGGCGTTGGTTCAAGAAAAACGTATATAACATTCCCTCGACTGGTCGGAATTGTTCCAAGTCCGACAATCTCATTGGTTCACAAGTCACTCTCATAGCTTTACTTCGATTAGACGGAATACTGTTAATTCCGATAATCGCATTGGTTCTATGTGCTATCTCATATCTTTCCTTCGAGTAGACGAATATTTCTAAGTCCGACAGTTGAATCGGTTCGAGAGATACTCGTGAAACTATCTTTCGAATTGTCGAAATAATCCCAATCACAACAGTAGCATTGGTACGATGTGAACATCGCATACCTTTCCCTCGACTACATGGAATATTAGCTGGTCCGGTCATCGCAATGGTTTGAGAGACATTCCCACTAATTTTTCACACTAGTCGGAAAATACCCTTGTCCGACAGTGGCGATGGTTACCGATTATTTCGTATAACTTTCCCACTACTAGACGGAATGTTTCTTGATCATAGAGTCGCATTGTCTCTTGAAGTACTCGCAAAATTTTCTCTCGACCTGTCGGAATATTTCCCAGTCCTTCAGTTGCATTGGTTCGAACGTCAATCGCATATCTTACCCTCGACTATTCGGAATGACTCCAAGTTCGGCACTCGCATTGGTTGGAAAACCACTAAAGCAACTTTCCATCGAATTGACGTAATGTTCCGTGTGTTACAGTCACATGGGTACAAGAAGAAACGCACAACTTTCTCTCGTCCAGTCGGAATATTTCCAATTTCGACAGTCGCATTGTTGCGACAGGTATTAGCACAAATTTCCTTCCTGTAGTCGAACCACTCCTAACTCCGACAGTCGCATTGGTACGAGAAGTACTCGTACAGCTTTCTCTTGACTAGTTAGAATATTTCCATATCCGAAAGACGCACTGGTCCGAGTAGAACGCTCACAAAAGTCTTTCGAGCAGACAGAATATTTTCTAGTCCGAAAGATGCACCGATAAGAGGTGCACTCGTATATCATTCTCTCGAATAGTTGGAATGTTTCCAATTCCAACAATCGCAATATTTCTGGAGGTTATCGCATTTCTTTCTTTCGACAGATGGAACTATTTGAAAGAGCAAATGTCGCATTGGTTCGAGGGACTATCACATAACTTTCACTCGACTAGGCGTAATATTTCTATAAATGACTTTCTCAATCGGGAGGCCTATCATAATATTTTCTAAACTGGTAGGAGCATTTCTAATTGCTATATTCGTGTTGGGCCGAGTAGTACACGCACAACCTACCCTCTTCTAGTCGGAATATTTCCAAGTCGGACAGTTGTAATGTCTCACAAGTCACCCGTGTATCTGTCCCTTGACTAGTCGGAATATTTCTAAGTTCGAAAGTCACAGTAGTTCTAAATGCTCTCTCATAACTTCCCAACTACTAGTTGGAAATTTTCTAGGTCCAACAGTCGCATTGTTTCTTGATATATTCGCATGACATCCCTCGCCTAGACGGAATGCCTCCAGGTCCGACAGTGTATAGTAAAGTTGGGCACCCGTTGTGTGCCTGCACATATGCTACCTCTCCCATTCGGCAAACGCCACGGAGCTATCTACTAGCAGCTTCCATCGAGGCCAAGTGACCGTACTCGGAAAAACCCAAAACTCCTGCCGGTAGGGCAGTGTGAGCGGTTTAGCAACGACCAACATTCTCGCATCAACGCAACTCCACGTTTATATAGGGCTTGACCATGGGGAACCACGGGGAGGTCCACTCATATGACGCGAGCCTTGACACTATCTCTCTAGGATGGGATGAGTGTAGAAGTATAGCAGATCTATTATTGAGATTTGGTGGTGGTGAGAAGAAAAAGGAAAAATAAGAAGGTGCGTACGAGCACCTCCGACCCTATCGTGTTCGAGAGTTGGCTGACCCGTGAGGATTACAGGCACCCATTCCCACCACCGGAACGCCGACATTCCCGGCAGAACATTATTCATGAACAAATGACATTATATAATGAGGAATTCTTTGCAAAATTCCGCGAAGAGGATGAAGGCCTCGGCCGTGGAGACAAGATGTCTCGCTGCTTCTGACCAACTCATTTCACGGAAAGTTTCTTACAGAGTCTTTCTGTGTGGTTCGTAAACCAGACAGTCGAAGAAGTGATGCGAAACCGGGTCCACTTCGCCACTCTTGCATGGTCCTTCCGTGATGGTGTCTGGAAACGTCAGATTGGCCTAATAGGCTTCGTGTCCTGCAAAACAAACTTGTTAAAGAGATAGGAAAGACGAAATGGATTCCTACCCTGTTCTTGATGTTCGGGAATAACGCGTATGTTGTCCTCCCCTTGGAGGAGTTTTCCCACCTATACTGCCAAACTACTGCCTAGATTTTAGATTTACCTGTCGCCCTGTTCTGCTATCGCGCGTTTAATATTCGTGCCTACCCGTTTAGCGTGTCTGCTTTTGAGCACCTATTTTTCTTAATATCGTATAGTCTCCTTCGTTTCAATAATTGGAGATCTATCGAGGACTCCGCTGCTATGACGCAGAAGGATTCTGTAGCAGTTGTGCGATTCGTGCATGTGGCCGAGATGAGGGCCTATCGCTGGGTCGCGCTTAACTTTTAGAGTTCTCTTTCCGTGCATAGATCAGACAATCCTGCTAGCGCGTATTTGATCGTTCCCTTACCTTCTGGGACAGCAATCTAAGTCGGTGCTGAAGCCTTATTTCCAATTATTCATGAGTACTAGAATCCAGGATTGGAAGGTCCAGCGAAGGAGTCCTCCTTCTGGATGGCTGCACAGAATTCAGGTGTTACTTTGAATAATATTCTTTCTTTCCTTCAACTTATTTGACACTCAATATTTCGTTATAATTTTTTGTTTCGTAATGGAATTCTCTTAATAGATTACGTAATTGATATTTTCTACCACCTCGATGTACTTTTGGCATAAGGTAAGTAGATGTTTGGAAAGAAAGGTTGGTTGATTGTAGAAGGAAGGAGAGAATGAAATGTTGTCTGTGCGGAGCGTCCTCGCCGAAACGACAATTTCCTTAGTGAAAATGCTCGTGCGATTTATCTTTACCGAGCAATAAGGATGGAAGAATGAATGGATATGAATATTCACGCACAAATTAACAATAACAAATTTAATAAAATATTAAATGTTTCACCAAACTACACTGATTACAAACACATTTGAATTTTAATATAATGTACCGCGAGCGCGTTTATTTTATTTAAACTTTATGTTTATAACTCCACTGAGTTAATCGAAGGATTTCAAATTGTTTAATTAACAAAGGTAGAAATGCTGAAATATAGCGAAATTGTGTTATGCCTCATAATCCACGTGCTTTAATAAAGTTAACTTCTAAAATAATACAGCTACTCCGACTTTTGCAAGTAATTAATGTTCTTTTCGGCCTTTGCCTGGATGGGCAGTTCAATTGCTTCGGGATTAGCACCGAATCGAGTAATGAGACGATGTTGCAGATGCTCCTGTGAGAGCAATCCAAGTTGCTGTTGAAGCCTTATTTCAGGTGTTTGGGTACTTGGATCCAATACTGGAAGGTCCAGCAGGTGAATCCACCTACTGGAGAGCTGCATAGGGGTCTGGCAGTGATGATGGAAAATTTTCTTGCACTTCTTCAATTAGTTCAACACCTAATGCTTCGTTATTATTTTCTCTTTCGTGGTAAAATTCTTTTAACAGTCGATGTAATTGATGTTTCCTATCACCGCGACGTACCCTTGGCATAATGTAGATAAGTCTATGGATAGGGTGGTTGGTTGAAGGTAGGAGAGAAAAGAGAATAAAGTGTCGTCCGTGCGAAGCGTCCTCACCGAAAACGACAATTTCGTAGGAAGGTGCCGGTGCGGTATATCGTCACCGAGCAATAAGGATAAACGAATGTATGGTTATAAAAAAAATCACGCACTGATTAACAATAACAATTTGAATTATGTATTGAATGCTTCACCAATGTACACTGATTAACACATTTGAATATAATGTTCCACATGCGAGCGCGTTTATTTTATTATTTAAATATAAATTATAATTTTACTGAGTTTAATTTTAGAATTCCAATTTATTTAATTTACAAAGATAGATATGCTGTAGCGCAGTACTACTTGTTAATAAAAATTCTTCTCTTGGAAGATAACTCCTTGAGGCTCAAAACTAGGAGCTCGCTAGTTATCAAGTAGAGCTGCGAACGATGACTGACGACATGCTATGCTTCTTTCTGGGCGAGTCCGGTCGACGTTACTGCGCATGCGCACCGTTTGTGCTTGCCCCCTAAATACGGTGGTAGTCTGGCGCGCCGCTCGTGGTTGCCGCCTAAATGCGGTGGTGGTGGGGCGAAACATTCTGAGCGTTCCTTTGTCATCTCTTCCAAGTATTGCGCTTGATCGGTGCTCATAACCGGATTCAGTTATGGGAATATTTAGCCCCTGGAATGTTGTTATCGACAGGTGTGGTTCCAAGAATGATGTTGATAATGCCGTTCTTAGTACTTGGATCGCAGGATGTTAGAATTTGTATCATCGGACGTTATCTAGCCATAAATGATAAGAGTGTCTCGCACTAATTTGTTACCATTATTTTTTTGAACTTCAAGATATTTCTTTTTTAATAACATTAATTCATTAGTATTCTTGTTCATTCTGTGAACTTTTATAGGATTATATATATTCTTTGCTAATATAATGTCCCAATTTGTTAATTGTTTAGTGTTATTTTTACTGTTTTATTATTTATGTTCTGTGGTTTAATTAATAAGAAGACAAAAGTAGTAACAGTTACCTCTAATATATTTATAAATGTGTTTTAATTAAATTTGTTAATAGTAGGGTTATTAATGATAGAATTATCGATAGTACTATTATTGGTTCGCGATGTGGTAATATATTTGAGTACGTATAATAATCTTTGCCCTACGAATGTAAGAAATCATTGGAATGCATGCCTTATCATATATGTGTTATGATATAAATGAGTTTTAGAAGGTTAATCGCCGTGTCTTACTTAAACTGGCTATTGTTTAATTTTAATTTATTTTATATTTTTTTTTACTTTTAATTTATTTTGTAATTTTTTTATGCTATTTCAAAATCACTTTTCGCGGGATGTAACAATCATACTCGATAAAAATTCTAAGTTACTTATTCGAAATAAATCCTTGATGTTTAGAGCTAGGAGCTTGCGACTGATCAATTAGAGCGGCGATCGATATGTGATTATCGACAACCTGTGCTCTCGCATAGGCGAGTCCAGTTGACGTCACTGCGTATGCGCGCCGCTTGCGCTTGCCACCTACGTGCGGTGATGGTGTGGTGAAACAATGCGAGCATTCCTTTGTCACCTCTTCCAAGTATTGTGGTCGTTCGACGCTTATCGCCGGATGTAGTTCCAAGAAACCTTAGCCTCTGCTTTGCGGTTATCGCCGGATAGTGTGAATACATGAAAGATTTTTAACCAATAAGATAATAATAATATATTAATTTAAATAATTATTATTATTGTTAATATGAACCTTTAATAATTGTTTAATATAAAATTTCTTAATATTACCAATTTTTCCAATCGTTTATTGTCTGTTAATTTAGTTTTGAAATATATATTTATGTGCGTGTATGTATATTGTTAATTACCTAATAATGCATATGTAAAGTCTAAACCATATACCTATATTCTATTTTCACTTATTGGTTCTAATCGAACATATATTTTTATACATTAATTAAGCATAACCTTTATTTAAGAAAGTGGTTCATTATATTGTATCATTGTTAACATGGTTTATTGGAATTACATATAATTGTTATCATTAACATTTCTGAAATGGAGTTACTGACTATGAAGATACCGGCGGTAGAGGTACCGACAGTAGATTTACCTACAGCAGTGTTACCTGCGGTAGAGTTACCGACAGTAAGGATATTAACCCCTTAATTTTGAATTTGTATTTCTGCATTATTGATAGATTTACTATTTAGGGATACCATAAGTGATACTCGTTGTCAGACGGCGACGTGACATCATTCTCCTATATTGAATCACTCGGAAATCTCGACTTGTGACGACTTGTTCTTTCGAGCTTTCAAGATTCCTTCAAAGAAAGGGTACCTCGAACATTCCCTAGCGGCGGTTATCAGAGTCGCAGCACTCTCCGGTTCGTCCACTTTCACTTTGATGGTATCACTAATTCCACCGCCCGTTGTTTTCTCTTCTTCTTTCTGTTGTTGCGGTCGTCCCAGTAAGAAGTAGGTGTGGTAATGAACTTTAAACGGCTCCTAACTTGTGGAGGTTCCATTTGTAGACTTCATGCAGTATGTATCCTCGAATAATAGCGTCAACACATAACATAACACTCTTGATTAAAACAGATAATTTAATCATTCCCGCATTAGCTGATCCGAAAGCTAAACATCCATGCCACAACTTCGAGATCGCACTGTCTGTGATTTTGTTGATGTCTGCTACCCCTAGTAAATTATACATGGAGGTAGTGTTGGGTGGAATGCGGTGTCCTATAGCTCCCTTGGCAATAGTGCTTAAAAGTCCCTGTCTCTCGGTGAAGAACATAATATTTTCCCGTAAATTCTTCAAATCCTGTTGGGAGAATATGTCACATGTTTTTTTTAATATACTTCCATTATGGTTTCGTCAGCGGCTGAAGTATTTTATGTGGCAGCTCCTCCACGGTTTAGATGCTAACCAGTTGCAGTTTTCTCCAATCTGAAACATCGGTGGAAGCAACGCATTACACTTCCTAATGGTTCCGGTTTTTACTGGTACTCTAGACATTGGCGTCAGGAAAAGGCTGTCGTTTTGTTAATAAACTGACAGCTCATGGTAACATTCGTCCGATTGTCTCAAGCTGACTGAAACAGGTATGCATTTCACGATGTGTCCCATCCTCTGGATCATCCTCTGAAGCCAATGCGGATGTTGGAATTGGTAATATTCCACCTAGTAGAGAAAAAGTTAGGTGAGTGATTCCGAAATCATATGGCTTCCGAACTAGAACATATTCCATTCTTCCATGGTAAGTTATGCAAGAGCCACTAGGGTCCATACGGTTGCTAGAATCGGAAATAATTCGACTAGTCCAGGGAAACTTATGCGAGTGAATCTCGGACCATAGCTACTGTCGAACTTGAAAGTAATCTGACTAGTTGAGACAAAGTTATGCAAGTCCCTTTTGAACGAATGCGGCAGCCGGGCTTGGATATATTCTAGCAGGTCCGGGAATGTTAAGCGAGTGCTTCTCGGACCAAAGCGTCTGTCGGACTTTGAGATATTCCAACTAATCAACTGAGAGTTATGCGAAAGACTTGTTACCCATCAGGATTATTGGGCTTGGAAATATACCGACAAATCGAGGGAAAGTTATGCGAGTGCCAATCGAACCGATTCGGCTGTCGAACTTGGAAATATTCCTACTAGTCGAGGGAAAGTAATGCGAGTAATTCTCAATTCAACGCGAATGCTGTACTTGGACATATCCTGTCTTTCGAACGAATTTTATACGATTGCCTTTCGTACCAATGCGACTGCCTTCTTTGGAAATTTTCTTACTATTAATGGGAAAGTTATTCAAATTCATCTCGAACCAATGGGACTGTCGGACTTGGAAGTATTCCGCCCTGACGAGGGAAAGATATGCGATTGAATCTCAAACAAACCCTATTGTCGGTCTTGGAAATTTCCCTACTATTCAAGGGAATGTTATACGAGAGCCTGTCGAACCAATACGACCGTCGAACTTAGAAAAATTCAGATTTGTCGAGGGAAAGCTATGCGGGTAAATTGTGAACCAGTGAGACTGTCAGGATAGGATAAATTCGAACTAGTCGTTTGCCAGTTATGAGAGTAGCGTGTGAATCAATTCGAACGTAATGTTTTGAAATATTCCGACATAGCAGATGAAAAGTTAGGCGAGTACCTTTCGAGACAATGCGGCTGTCGGTCCTGGAAAAATTTGGACTAATTTTGGGAAAGAATGCGAGTGACTTGTAAAACAATGAGACTGTCGAACTTGGAAATATACCGCCTAGCCGTGAGAAAGTTATACGAGTTATTTGTGAACCGATGCGATTGTCGGACTTCTAAATATTTCGATTCGTCCAGGGAAAGTAATGCGAGTGGCTTGTGAAGCAATGCGAATGTCAGACTTTAAAACTTTACTCTTACTAATTGGTGGAATGTAATACGAATAACTCCATTACCAATGCTACTACGACATATGCCGATTAGTCGAGTGAAAGTTATGCGAGTGAATATCGACCCAATGCAACTGTCCGTCTTCAAAATATACCGTTTATTCGATGGTATGTTATGCGTATGCCCCGGCAGTAAATGCGTCTTTCAGACTTGGAAATATACCGTCTAGTCGGGAGTATATTATGCGAGTACATTTTGAAAAGTGCAATTTTCGAACATGAAAATTTCCCAACTAATCGATGGAACGTTATGCTTGTGTCTTTCGAAACAATAGAACTGTGGGACGTAGAAATTTTCCGACATGTCGATAGAAAAAAATGTGAGTAATTTGTAAACCAATGCGACTGTCATCTTCAACTATTCCGGACTAGTTGATGGAATGTTACACGATGGGCTTTCGAAATAATGCCGCTGCCGGACATAGATATATGCCAACTAGTCGAGTGAGAGTAATGCGAGCGTCTTGTGAACCAATGTGACTATAGTACTTGGAAATATTTCTACTAATCGAGGGAATGTTATGCGAATAGCTCCATTACTAATGCTACTGTCGTAACTAGACCTATATCGACTAGTCTAGGAAAAGTTACGCGATTGCCTCTCGACTCAATACGGTTGTTGGACTTGGAAATATTCCGATTAGTGGTGGGGAATTCATGCGAGTGATTCTCGAACCATTTCGGTTGTCCTACTAGGAAATATGACGTCTAGTCGGGAGAATGTTAAGCGACCTCTCGGACAAATGCGGCTGTCGGGCATAGATATTTGCCAACTAGTCGACGGTGATTTATTCGAGTGACTTGTGAGCCAATGCGACTGTCGTACTGTGACATGTCTTGACTAGTCGAGCGAACATTATTTATGTATTATTCGTTCCAATGCGAATAACATAGTTGGAAATATTCCGACTTTCGAGTACGTCCCGAAACAATGCAGTAATCGGTCCGGGAAATATTCCGACCAGTCGTGGGAAAGTCATACATTTGACTCTCGGACCAATGCAGCAGTTGGACTTGGAAATATTGCGATTAGTCGAGGGAAAGTTATATGAGTGACTCTCGAAAAAGTGATACGATCGTACTTGAAATTTTTGCATATAATCGAGGGAATGGTATGTGAGTGCGTCTCGAACCAAATCGTCTGTCGAACTTACATGTATTCTTACTAGTCGAGGGAAAGTTATTCATGTAATTTGTGAACCTATGTGACTGTCAGGGTTGGAAATATTGCGACTGGCTGTGGGAAAGATATGCGAGTGATATTCAAATCAATGCAACTTTCGTACTGGTACATATCTCGACATGATGAACCTATTTTATGGGAGTGCCTTCCAATCTAATGTGTCTTTCGTGCTTGAAAATATCCCGACTTGACGAGGGAAATTTATGCGAGTGCCTCTCGAAAGAATGATACCTTTCGAGATTGGAAATATTCCGTTTAGTCGAGGGACAGTTATGCGAGAGATACTCGATCAAAAGGGACGGCCGGATTTGGAACTATTCCGACTGGATGAGTGAGAGTTATGCGAATGAATTTTAAATTAATGCCACTGTCGGACTTGGAAATATACTGACTATTCTAGGAAAAGTTTGGCGTGTGCCTATCGAACCGATGTGTCTGTAGGGCTGGGAAATATTCCGACTAGTCGAGAGATAGTTATGCGATTTCCTCTGGAACTAATGTGAGTGTGGTACTTGGAAATATTCCATCTTTACGGGAGAAATTTGTGTAAGTGCCCTCCGAGCCAATATGACTGCCGGTCTTGAACATATTCCGACTTGTAAGGGTAAGTTATGCTAGTGACTCTTGGAAAATGCGGCTGTCGGACTTGGAAGTATCCCTACTAGTAAATAGAGAGCTATGTGAGAGAATTGTGAAACAATACGGCTGCCGAACCTGAAAGTATTCCGACTAACCGCGGAAAAATTATGCGAATGTCCTGTAAACTAATTCGTATGACTGGGCTTGAAAATTTTCCGACTGGTTGGGAGAAAATTATGCAAGTGATTTTCGAACAAATTCTCGGAACTAGCACAACTAGCTGAGGAAGAAATCTGCGAGTCATGTCAGCACCAAAAGTTCTGTCGCAACAGGAAATATTCCGACTAGACGAGGGAAAACAAGTTACTCTGGAACAATAGCGTTAGTCGCACTTGGAAGTATTCCCACTTGTCAAGGGGAAGTTATGCTATTGCCGCTCGAACCAAAGCGACTGTCGGAATTGGTAATACTTCGACTAATCGTGGGAAGTTATGTGAGTGCCTCTAGAACCAATTCGGATGTCGGACTAGGAAATATTACAAGTAGCCGGGCGAAACTTATGCGAGTGCCTCTCAAACCAATGCGGCTGTCAGACTTGGGTATCTTCCGAATAGTTGAGCAAAAATTGTACGAGAGCCTATCGAACCAATGCGGCGGTAGTACTTAGAAATATTCCAGCAGGTCAATGGTAAATTATATCGAGTGAATCTCGAACTCATGCGGCTGTCTGATTTGAAATTTCCAGAGTATTCGTACGAAAGTTATGCAAGCAAATTGTGAACCAATGCGCCAGCCAGACTTGGAAATATTCCGACTAATCGAGGGAAAGCTATGCGAGGGCCACTCGAAGCAATGCGATAGTCGGAATTAGAAATATTACCACTACTCGAGGGAAATTTGTGCAAGATTTTCTCCAACCAATTAGACCGAAAGACCTAGATATATTCGACTAGTCGAGTGAAAGATATGCGAGTTTCTCTCAAATCAATGCGACTGTTGGACTTAGATATTTTCTAATTAGTCTAGGGGAAATTATGAATGTGCCTCTTGGACCAATGCGACTATAGCTCTTTGGAATATTCCGATCGAGAAGAAGTTATACGAGTGCTTTTCTAACCAGTGTGAATTTCAGACTTGGAAATATTCCTAGGCGTGAAAATGAAGATCGCATAACTTTCGAAAGAATGACACTGTCTGTTCTGGAATAATTCCGACTGGTCCAGAGAAAGCTATGCTAATGCTTTCTGAGGCAAAACAATGCGACTGTCGGTTGTATATATATTCCAACTAGTCCATGAAAAGTTACGCAAAAGCTTTACGAAACAATTCGACTTTCATACCAGGAATTAATCCCGCTAGTTGAGGGAAAGTTATGCTTAGTCCTCTCAAAGCAATGCAACTGTCGGACGTAGATATTTTCCTACTGGTCGATAGAAAGTTACGCGAATGCCTCTAGAACCAAAGAGGCTGCCGCATTTGAAAATATTTTGACTAAACCAGGGAAAGTTATGCGTGTGCTTCTCGAACCAATGCAACTGTCGTACTTAGAATCGTTCCGGTTAGTTGAGGGAAAGTTATGCGATTGCATCCCGCATCACTGCGACTGTCGGATTTGCAAATATTCCGACTTGTCCAAGGAAAGTTATGTAAGTGCCTTGCAAAGCCATGCGACTGTTGAACCTAGAAGTATTCCAACTATTCAAGAAAAGTTATGAAAATGTCTCCCGAACTAATGAGAAAGTAGGACTTGGAAATATTCCGTCTAGTCGACAAAAAGTTTTGAGTGCCTCACGAACAAATAAGACTGTCAATCTTGGAAATATTCCGTTTAGTCTCTCGAACCCATGTGGCTTTCGGGCTTGGAAGTATGCCACTCGAATTAAAGCGAATATAGGATATTTAATTATTCCGACTAGTAGAGGGAGGTTATGCGAGAGACACTCGTACCAATGAGACTATCGATCTTGGAAACAATCATTCCTGACGAGGGATAGTTATGCAAGAGAATTGTGCTACAAAGAAACAGTTGGAATTGGAAATATTCCGATAAGTCGAGGGAAAGTTATGCGATTTCGAACCAAAACGACTTTAGGTCTTGGAAAAATTCTGACTAATCTTGGGAAAGTTAGGCGAGTGTCATGTGAACCAAAGCGACCGTCGGGCTCGGAAATATTCCGATTAGTTATGGGAAAGAGATGCAACTGCCTCTCGAACCAATAGAGCTATAGGACTTGAAATTATTTCGACTATTCTAGAAAAAGTTATGCGAATGCTTATGGAATCAATGCGGCAGTCGGACTCGGAAATAATCCGACTAATCGGGTGAAAGTTATGCCAGAGCCGCACGAAAAAAAGCGACTGTCAGGCTTAGTAATAATGAGAATAGTGGAGGGAAAGTTATGCGAGAGCCTCTCGAACAAATGCGGCTGTCAGAATTGGAAATATTCCGACTAGTCCAGTGAAAGCTATGCGAGTTCCTCTCGAAACAATGCGGCTTCGCGTCTTGAGAATATACGAACTAGTCTGGATAATGACATGCGTTGGCCTCTCTACACAATGCGGCTTTCGGAATTGGGATCAATCCGACAGGTTGAAGGAAGGTTATGCGAGAAACTCTTGAACCAAAACCACTGTCGATCTTAGAAAGGTTCTAACTGGTCGACGGAATCTTACGCTAGTGCCACTCGAACCGAAGGGACTGTTGGACTTGGAATTATTCCGACTGATCGAGGGAAAGTTATGCGGATGGCTTTCGAATAAAATCGGCAGTTGAACGTTGAAAAAATTCTTTGCAACAATCCTATTTTCATGGTTTTCGGTTCTTTGTATAGAAGATCTCTCAAATGGGTGAACACGTAATCGTGGCTTTCCTTTCATTCAAATAGGATGTCCTTTTTTAACAAATTCGTTAAAGGTCGGCGGATGCCAGAGAAACTCAGTATAAAACGCCTATAATATCCTGCTATTCCAAGAAATTGTTTATGTTTTTCGCTGTAGGTGCAGTTAGTAATTCTTTTACCGCTTTTATTTTCCCGGGATCAGGTTTCACCCCTGACGCGCTTATTATATGACCTAGGTACGCAACTTCCTTTTAAAGGAAGTTGCATTTCTCTGGTTGTAGTTTGAGACCCGCTTCTCTTAGCCTATCAGGAAGTTTTTTGAATTTAGTGATGTGTTCATTAAGTGAATTTGAATAAATAATTATGTCATATAGATAAATAAATAATTCATTTGCTTGTAACCCGGACAGAACTGAGTTCATTAGCCTTTGAAAAGCTGACGGAGCATTTTTTAACCCGAAGGGCATGCGAGTGAATTCATAGTGCCCATTCGGTGTAGAGAATGCCTTTTTTGTGCATCGTTCTTATCCATTTGAATTTGGTGAAACCCTGATTCTAAATCAAAAGTATTAAAATACTTGGCACTGCCCAGCTGATCTAATATTTCTGTTATATTGGGCAGCTGATAGCTGTCTTTTATAGTCTTTTCATTCAGCATACTGTAATCGATAATAAGTATCCACCTTTTTTTACCATTCGAGTCTGCTGTTTTTGGAACCATCCATAATGGGGTATTATAGGGTGATACGGATGGTTGTATCACTTCGTTCTTTATTAATTCATCTATTTATCTATTTATTTCCTCCTTATGGAATGGTGGTAATCTATTCTGTCGTACGGCAACTGATGTCGTATCAACTGTTTCTATAGTGTGTTTAATAGTACACGTGTGCGTTAGTTTTTCGCCTGGTAAATGAAATAAGTCAAAGGGGTTTTTAATCATCTGTTCTTCTATTCCCCTTTCTTCCTTATTCAGTGATTTTAAATCTATACATTTTAATGTACGATTAAAACGGATTTCATCTGCCCTGGATATCAACTTGCAGGTCTATTTAACGTGAGATGATTTTGTGCGAAGGAATGAGGGTTCGGAAGGTGTTTCTTGGCTTGGATTTATTATATATTCTTCCTTCTTATCGGTGCATAAATTTTTTCCTGTGTTATTGGAAGCATGTGACTCGTGCTCTAAGGTAGAGTCATTTGCTTCATTGACTATCTCGAATTCCTCTTTTTCGACCGTAGGTATTTTAATTGTTATTTCTTCTTCTTTAGTATCAAATACTTCTATATGTGCATGTCCATTGTTGTCAGAAACGATAGTTTTGCCAGCGTAAATGCCGTCCCCTAGATTTAACAATGGAACATAGCCCATCTTTACGTTTGTATTCGAGACGTTTATTCTTAATGAGTTGCCTGTCCTGCCCGCGATCGTTTTCTCATCTGGAATGATAAATGGTATTTTTATATCCTTCCAGGAAACTATCTTACCCATGAAATTGATTTCTGCCGCATCATTGAAGAAATCAGCCCCAAGAATACCACCATGAGGAATTGGAAATGTGTTAGGTACGAGATGGAACTCTACTGGGTGTCCGAACAAGACGATAATGCATGAGCCTTAGGTTAGCATTACCTTGTCGGTAATTCCGCTAAGTTTTATTATTTTTTATTCATCGACGAGAACTTCACCGCTGGCCTTCCCGATTTTTAGTATATTAGATTCAAATCTTTTGTCAACTAAAAAGGTCGTTTCTTGTTTAAAATTTTAAGAAGTTAATTTCATTGTTGGTGTTTCTGGTTTATTTTCTAATCTGATTTTGCGGACGTGGACGGTGTATCTGCCGTCACAATTTTTACCGGGCGCGTTAGGTTGGCGCTCCCCCGGGTCGAGTCTAGTCCTGGGGAAGGGATCTCGTTTCTCGAATGCTTTTCACGCCACATCTTTTTCCGACATTCCTCGATCGTGTGACCTAAATTCCA
The DNA here is from genome assembly GCF_050613455.1 of Vespa mandarinia. Lineage (NCBI taxonomy): Eukaryota > Metazoa > Arthropoda > Insecta > Hymenoptera > Vespidae > Vespa > Vespa mandarinia. The sequence goes on along the minus strand of NW_028197177.1, from coordinate 160,401 downwards.
GCATTATTTGCATTCCCTTCGTGGAGGAAAGAAGTCAGGAGATCGTGATTGCAGAGGGGGATGCGGGGTAAAGGGTGGACGCTCCCTACGTAAGAATACTTGCAGTTCGTTTCATCCCTCCCATTTTGCCTTAAAGCACTCTTCTTTTATATGACCGAATCTATTATAGTTTGAGCAAAATTTTGGCAATGGCTCTTGCTTTATCTCACACATCTATTTATCCCTAGCCTCCATTCTACTATCATTTAACGGTCGGATTCTATTCTGCGTCCTGCTGCTATTTAGTGGTCTATCGCTAAAGAGTTTTACGTTTCTATATCTCTGATGACGCTGTCGATCCTGTTCTACCATCAAGTGGTCTTGTGTTTTTCCGAATGCGTCATATATGTCTTTACAGTTGTTCGGTTTAATTGCTATTCTACAGTCCCGCGGGAGGCCTTCGCAATAACTTACCAATGTGTATTATTCTATTTCTTTAATCTTTTCTTCTGATAGCTCTTATGTTTTAGTCATTCCTCTTCGTAAATTGCTTGGTATAATCTTTGACCCTACTAATATACTGTAAAATATGTTCGTCGGGTTCCATGCAAATAATATTAAGCTCAGCTATATATTGTTGCAGAGTACGATTTCGCCCGAAACTTCTCCGTAATGTATTGCATAGTTCGTCTAAGGTTAATATTTCACGATTCTCTACGGCAATATATGCTAAACCCCGAAGATTATTAATAATGAGTCGAGTCACCGTCGCTCCGCTATTTGGCGGATACCAGATCACGTCCGCGTTTACATGCTCGGATGTAGTTCTGGATGGTTATGTTTTGACCATCTTAAGATGGAACTGCGTCTGCGGCTGCACGTGTCGATAATTATCGAGCTTCAGGAGATTCTCTTCCCGAACAATCAACTTGTCTTTGTGCAGTCACAATTTCTTGTAATACTGCTTCAAGTGAATTGAATTCGGACTTACTAGCCCCGTTATTTATTAGTTCTTCGCTATCGCGGATAGCTTCTTCGTGTTCAGAAACTTGTAATTCCCTCTGTCGGATTCTATTAATTATTTCTTCATGTACCTTTTCATTGCCTCGCCTAACTACACTATGTGTTTCTATTTTATCAGTAGATTTTGATAGCATCTGCTTATCAGTTGACATTGTTTAAGCGGTCAATCCCACCGTTGTCACCAGATTTTTAATATGTTACGTCTCGCAAATCACGTACCTTAGAGCTACCTCCAAAGTTATTCAGCTATTCCGACTTTCGCGAATGACTTGTTCCCTTTTCGGCTCTTACCTGCCTGGGCACTTCGATTGCCTCGGGATTGGCACCGAACAGAGTGTCGAATCGATGTTCCAGATGCTCTCTTATCTTTTGGGAAGACATTCCCAGCTAGTAGTGGAGACTTATTTCCAGATATTTGGGGGACCTAGTTTCCATAGTGGGGAGATTTCGTGGGGGTATACCCCTTCTAGAAAGTTGCAGGGGAATAATACGGTATGATGGAGAATTTTCTTTCTCTTCTCCACTTAATTCCCAATAATATAATAACCCAATAAGTTTTGGTTTTGTAGTAAAGTTCTTTAGGCGTCGTAGTTGATATTTCCTACCACCGCGATATACCTTCGGCATTAGGAGGGTTAGTATTTGGAGGAGGTGGTTAATTGGAGGTAGGAGAGAAAGAGAAAAGTGTCGTACGTGCGGAGCGTTCTCACCGAAACGACAATTTTATAGGAAGATGCTCGTGCAGTTCGTCCTCACCGAGCAATAAGGATGGATGAATGAATGGATAAAAGGAAATCACGCACTGGTTAACGGTAATAACTTTAATTATGTATTAAATATTTCACTAAAGTACATTGATTAATTACACCTTTGAATAATGTTCCGAACGCGAACGCGTTTATTTTATTGATTGAATTTTTAATTTCAATTTCCTGAAGTTAATTCGAGAATTCTAACTTATTTAATTGACAAGGATAAACTGTAGCGTAAAATTTTAAGTTGAATAATGACTGCTTAAGGCTCAAGATTAGTAGCTTGCGACTTGTTGAGTAGAGCTGCGAACGATGACTGATTGACGATGTACTTTGCTCCTGCTAGGGTGAGTCCTGTTGACGTTATTGCGCACGTGTGCCGCTCACGCGTGCCGCTTAAGTGCGCCGGTAGTGGCGCACGCCGTTCGCGAAGGCCGCCTACGTGCGATGGTGATGAGGCAGAATAATGCGAACGTACCTCTATTACCTCATCCAAGTATTGCGTTCGCTCGGTGCTTATCATCTGATGTAATTCTGGGAGCTCTTAGCCTCTAGAATGTTGTTGTCGGCAGGTGTAGTTCTGAGAATGATGTTGATATCGTTGTTCTTATTACTTGGAACGCAGGATGTTAAAATCCGTATCGCCGGATGTCGTCTCGCCATATACGCTAAGCATGTCTCGTAATTATTTATTATATTTATTTAAAGATATTTGACGCAGTAATTTCTTGAGGATGTTGAACATTAATTCATTAGGGTAATTGTTCATTTATTACAGGTTTGTATAAATATATGTGTGTATTTTGTTATGATATGTTCCAATTTATTAGCTAATTAATATTGTTATTGCTGTTTAATTCTTTTGTGTACTTTTATGTATTATTAAAAAGAAGGTGCTTATAGTAACAGGTGTTTCTTGGCTAATATAGCTAGTAGTAAAATTATTGATATTTTGACTATATATAATAATATTTAGCCTACGAGTGAACGAACTTACTAAAATAAATGCCCTAACATATATGTGATATGAATATTGAAGATTGATCCCCGTGGTTTACTTAAGCTAGCTAATGTATTAATTCTTCATTTATACTATAGTTCACATGTTATTTTTTTTAATTTACATTCGACGCTTGTCGCGGGATGTAACATTCTCTCAAAAATACTCTCTGGTGTTCGAAAACCGGACATTCGATGATGTGATGCGAAACCGTATCTTCTTCGCCATAATCGCATGTTCCATACGTGACGAGATTCAGCGACGTTAGCTTTACTTTGATAGCCCCATGACATGAAAAGAATTGTTTTGAAAAGTGATTTGGAAATTGAAACGGTCACCCAACCTTTCCTTGATGTACGGGAAAAACTCAAATGTTGTCCTTCCATTGCAGAAATTTTCCCACTTGGACTACAAATACCCAAAGCATTCCTCATCCACCTGTTCCACTATCGCGCGCTTTAGCTTCGTGCCTTCCAGTTTTCGCGTTACTATCTCTATGCCTGTGTTTTTCCTGAAGTCTAATAATCTCCGCCGTTTGAGTAACTGGAGCTCAATCAGGGATACTCGCGCTGAAAAGAAGAGGTATTCTGTAGAGGTTGTGCGATACGCGGATGTGACCGAAATGAGGGCCGATCATTGGATCGCGCTTAGCTTCTAATGTCCCAATCCATGCAGAGATCAGACCATCCTTCTGCCAGGTACATAACCGTAGCGGTGAACATGTCCCAATAAATCGCTCAGAGTGCGCAGTGACGAAGTACGTATTCCCTAGCTGCTAAACTAACTAACTTCGCGAACAAATGACCGACCTTATTCTTGAGTTAACGGCAGTGTGTGGTGATCCTCAACCCTTTATCAAAGTGTATTCCGAAATATTTCACGGAATTCCTGAATTTGATATTGTTGTTCCTTATTTTTGTAGTGGGGGGTTTACTAGAAATGTCGATTTTTTTCGCCGTCTTCCGTTTACTATCCGGACGTTGTCCCCCCCTCCTACCGATGGGATTCCTCTTCACCCAGTCGCTTTTAAGAACGATCGCTTCTGGCTTACGCTAGGAGATGGAGAGCTTCGTTTAAGAGCACCATCCGGTCATGCTATTAATCACGCGATTCCCTTTCTTTCCGAGTTCTTTTCTAGAGTCTCCATTTGCGGCAACAAGTAATTCGTCCGCATACGCGATTGCGTTGACTACCGAGAATTCCTTTTGTACCCTAAGGAGCTGGTAGAGATTCCGGCAGAAGGGGCCAAGGACCAATTCTTGAGGGCATCCATTCAAGGTGTGCTTTGAGTCCTCATGCCCACCAACAGCAATATTTACCTTACGGTCCACGAAGTAGATAGTCATCACGTAGAAGATATTTCTCGGACAGTCTCAAACTTGTAGTGTCTTGAGGTTTAGAGGCAACCGTACGTTGTCAAAGGCTTCCGAAATGTTGAATAACAACACGATGTATTTCCGTTAGGAGGCAAAAACGATTCGACGCATTTTCACGATTGCGTCTTTTGTGGAACATACCTTGACAAAACCAGTGTGTTTGCCCGAAATTTTTCCCGGCGCGAGGGGGGTTTCGGAGGGGCGCAACTTCAGCAGTATTTCCAAAAGCTTCCGTATGATGGAGAGATGACATATCCGACTTGTGGACTTCCGCATCATTGTTGCCGCCCTTCAAAAGTACTCTTAAAGAACCCTCTTTCCAAATAGAGGGGAAGATACCCCATTGAAGGTACCCACTGAAAAGATCTACAAAATGTGTAGGGATGATGGCAAATGCTCTCTTGAGCATACACACCTCGATAAGATTTCGCCCCAGAGCTTTTTTCGTTTTTGAGGGACCCTATAATCCGCGCGATCTCTGTCTCCGTGATGAGTGGGTCAATTACCGTTTCGTGAACATTTCGCGAAAAATTTCGAATTGCTCGCTGTTCCAGTGTATTCGGATACACAGTCGACCTGCGTATTAAGGAGAAACTTTGCCGTATCTTGGACATTCATAGTTTTCCCGCCCTCTTGCTTAATAGTATTAATAACTCTTTCGACCCGAAATTTACTCATCTGTTGCTTGTAAATTTCCCCCACGTTTCCGCGTTGCCCTGTTCCGTGACAAATTTCCTCCACCTGTCTAATTTGACCCGTCTTACCTCTTTACTACAGGCCCGCGAAGAAGAGTGATACTCACGCAATAACCCGAGGAGTACCTGAAAGCCATTTCTGGGTTGGAACGCGCGTCTTAACCGAGCTACAGCTTTCCTTGGTTTCGTTAACGCTAATGTCTACCATTGGTTGGACTCCCGGTGAGCCTCTATTTGGGAGATAGTTTCGGAGCATGCGGCTTGTAGAACACTTGTGAACACGTTGTCTCGTGTCTGTATTTCTGTAGCTGATCCTAAACTGCTTCACTCTACCCTTGCCGCTGTGATAGAAAGCATGGACTCAGCAAACAGGTCCCAATCGGCACATCTGGTATGAACCTTCTGTTTCCCGTGCTCCGAGCGCAACCCCATCGACCCGACTAAGCCTTTGGAGGATGTATCTCGTTATCTATGGAATTGTGGTCAATGGACGTTCAGCCTTTTCTGACCTTCCATTAGCCAATAAGTATATTCATGGATTCCAATGAGAGGGTTACGTCGATGCATGAGGAGCCTCTCGTCGTCCAATAGGTGGGTTGCTGCTTTACGTTATTTAAATCATTCAATCTGGATGCCTGCATGAATGCTTCTAGTTTCGAGCCTTTTGCGTCTGTGCCCTGAGGGAGATCGCGCGTTGGCGTCAAGTGATAAAATTACTTTCTCCAACCTTAGACCACGAAGTGTCGATTCCAAGTGCCTATGGTGCACCTCTATTTCGTCGCTGTACTGAAAGTATTGCGAGAAGACGTAGAAAGAGGATACCGGTGCTTGCAGTTCTATACAGACGCAGTGCGGGGTGCTAAACTGTAAGATAAACAACACGATGTTCGGGTTGGTTGACGTGACCACCGGACAGAGTCTTTCATCGCGGATCATATCAACTCTCGTTGTATTACCTAATCCTATTATCTCGTAACCCGTCCAATGCTTTTGAACGTACGGCTCTTGCAAAAGCAGCACGTCCAAGCGCTTCTGTCTAATTAGATCGCGAACTTCACCCGTTACCGTTCTAGAACGTTTCATATTTAATTGCATCAAACGAATTTTCGTAATCGCAGGATTTACGGAATGAAAGGCCATAGCAGAAATCGTTTCGATACCGCAGGTAGATGCACAGAGTTCAACGAACGTGACCCGCCTCTAATTGAAGATCCACGCCTATCACGTTGGATATTTCGGGGGATACGCGTGTAGTGTCCTCCTCGAGTATTGCCGACGGAGCGTCGCCTATTTCGAGGACTGTTTCCGGTGATTCCCGAGAAATTTCTGCGCAGTCTTGTTCGGTGTCTTGCTCGACGATCGGAGGTAAGAGGGTCTTTTCGTGCGTACTGTGTGCACTGCTATCGCGGTGTTTGGGGCTTTTTCTAGGAACTGGGGTCGTACATTCCAATCCATGGAAGTTTTGTGAGGGATGTATGCGGGTGTATGGACAAGTTAGCGACCGCGTGCTTGTCAATTCGTACCCTGGATCATTTTCGACCGCATTGTTTTTCGAACTGGAAGAAGTTAACACAGCAGCTCCGGCGCTGTGTTTCTCTAATCTAATCGCGACCGCTTTAACGTCTACGGCATTTGATTATACGACTTTGAAGATGGCTTCGGCAAACATCTATCGCATCTTTCCAAAACAACTGTGTCCTCTCAAAGACTGGCGGACACCTGATGCAGCCCTGGTTGTGCTGGGCAAAGAACGCAGCAGTGTATCCCAAGTTGAGTGTCCTTGGACGACGATCGCGCACTACATGGCGTGTTGCATCGTTCCCACTCTGCCTGATACCGAAAGTGCATCTACTCGTCACCTTCGGCGTTGCGCCAGATGCATTTAACGACACAATGCGCGAGCTTCTCCTCACCACGATAACCACCCATGGGTAAGCCTCCATCCGGAGATCTGAACGGGAGGCAAGTTTACCTCCGGAATATTTTTCCTCACGAGGAACCATCATGGAATTTAGGGGGGAACTTCTTTATTAAAAGAAAGGAAAAAAGCTGCCTAAAGGAAACTTTAAGCTGAAAGAATCAGCAAAAAGAAAACGTAGTTAAAGAAAAAGAAAGGGAAATAGTACTTGTGATAATATAAATGTGATAATAGTGGATTGATGATGCGACGATCAATTAGTAACATTTCACTACGGAAAGAAAAAATTTTAAGTACTTTAGTAAACGTGCTTTAAGTAAATAAAGAACTTAGAAAAGAAGAGAAATTTATTAAAGTACTTTACTAATGGTACTTTAAGTTAGTAAGGACATAGAGAAAAAGAAATTCTTTTTTAATTATTAAGAATTTGATCAATCAAGCACTCCACTATTTATTTGGAGGAGTTCCATCAATGCTCTATTTTCGCGATCAATTTCCCATGGCGAAACTTTGAAAATTAAAAAACTTTTTTAAATTTCGAAAATTGTATTTCCTTTACTACTATCGACAAGGTCTGTAGTCCCGTGACTGAAGCCCCGGGGGACAAGGACTGTAGAGCCATGCTTGAAGTTTCGTACCTTTCTGAATAAAGCAAAGGCTCTGCTCATTGAATTCTTTCTGATCGCTGCCTTTTGATAATATAATTATTCCTTTATTAACGCATTTTTTTTGGGGCTCCTTCTTAGAACGACATGTAAGGAAACACTCTGTGCTCTTATTTTCTTGCCGTAATCTATCCAATTTCATCAAATACTCGTACCATTTCTCATACAAATTATTGTATTCAAACAGAGTGGTCTTCATCATCCAAAACACCTTTATTGCCCTGGATGTTTATCGTTACTAATTTGTCAGCTGGAAAAACTATCCGACACTTACCTTTAATAGACTTACCATAATAACTGGTCAGCAACTTCAAAGCTTCGTTGACTATGCGGAGACAACAAAAAAGTGAAACCCTGTCTATTTGTCCAGGAAACTCTTCTTGACACAAGCTTCTTTTTACTTATTAGTCTTCTGAGTACGACAGAATGTACAATTGGTATCATTTAAGTACTATACTCTCAAACGCCGATATCTATACATTCCACATATTTGTGTACGATGCGCTTCTCTTTTTTGCTATTGTTCCAATGCTATAAATGTTACCGAACTTTCTAAATACTTGTAGTAGTCATATTTTTCTAGACTCTACTACCAAACAATTTGATTTGCTCATTCTACATTAGATCACACTCAATAGTCAATTTTCCGTGTTTGGTTTTAATATTCACAGAGCAGCCTAAACTTTTCAGTCTAAACCAATCAGTACTTTTGTTAACTTTCAGACCTCTGTCGGATGATCCGTTGCAATGTAATAATATTGCTAATTGGAAATAGATTGCAGTAAGTTAAACGTTCTTCTTTCATATACTGTCAACTTACAAGCACAGCCTCGTATTAACAGGTACCACTTTGATAATGATAAACCAACGATTGCTAATTTAAAATCCCTAAAGTTCTTAGGGGGCGAATGTAGTTCGTGATCCAATCCATGCCAAACACCATCAATCATTAGACATGCTTTATCACTCTCCTTCAATTTGGAAATTGGATCTAAACAAGAAGCTTCTACCGTTAGTATGTCTTTTAAGACAAAAGCTGGTATTCTTGATTTCATCTACCAAATACTCTCCGCTATCTACTAACAACAGTTCAAAACTTTGTACTTATTGGTACTAATGCTATATCCACGTTATTATTTGTTCTTATTCGAATAGGCTGGAAGGTAAAATACGTTTTCAGTCTTTTTGAGGTCATAGACACTAGTTAGTACTCATCAAAACCAACGCATCCACTACTAGGGTGGAATATAACTTTAAAGTCTCCAAAACTGTTTGAATTCACCCAATATAAATGATATTTTGTAGCTGCTTCTGCACCCTTTAGCCATCCTCCTTGATACTTCCGCGCTTCCCTATTACTTATATCTCTCTCAAAGTTTTGCCGTTAGACTACTTGCAAATTTGTCTGTAACTTACCATGATCATATTAATGGGGATAGGTCTATAGCATCCCTTGCAAATTCTTGCACCCCTCATCCATTCCTACCTAGAGTTCACTTGAATGAAGCATCATAACCCAATGGGTGCTTGAAACGGCTAAAACCACCAGAGTCTACCATTATCGAAGTCATCGCTTCTCCTTCCATCAAAGCCCTTTCTTCCCTCGTTATTTTTATCGAGGCCAACATCACAGACGAATTCCAGTCACTTCGCATTCTATTAGCCAGTCTGACATGCTGCAAAGCCAACTTGGCATCCTGCAATGGTCTTTTTACCAAATCCTACAAAATCAGAGCGAGGACGAAAATTTAAAGAACTCTCCTATTGATTAATCGAGCAACGCTACTGCTTTTGTTGACGTTTAACGTGGTACGAATTAACAGTTGATAAGGAAAAATTAAACAATGAGAAATGACAGTTTTGCGGTTTGAGAAACAGATGTGTAGGTAGCGAAGAAAGAAAATAAAATCCCAGCTGATTAATTGCATACATTGAAGGAAAAATTTCATTCGAGTTGCCAAAAATTGCTTAAAGTTTATAATTCAGCAAATTAACCGCTTTGATGAACTGATAAATATGAAATATTTATATAAATATGAAATAAATAGTGTCAAGCGAGGAGTAACGTATGCAAGGGGAGTATAAGGCAGCAGCCCAATAATGTGAATAGTCGAATAACGATCGAATGTTTCTCTCCAAATCAAAGATCGAAAAAAAGAGAAGAAGGCCTCAAAAGATAGTCAGCGTCTAACAATCGAATAACGACTACGTCCTAGTTTATAAATATTTCTTTGCATTTCATTTATTAGTATATATTGATTTCTGTAGAAGAGAGATTTCTTTTATCATCGGGATTCTTATTTTTTTTAGTCAGATATCAATTCAAAAGGCTGACTAGACACTGTGAATTCCATATATTTTATTTAAAATTATTAGTAATGAAGTAAAATCTGTAAAAATTGATAAATCGAAGAGTACAACGTGAAGAACAAAATATATAGCTGAAAGTACAGGGATTAATATAGAGAACTTTAGAATGATTAATATAAAGGATTTGGAAGAAATTGTTATGAAATTGTTGAAAAAGAAAGGAAACGAAGTGGGAATAAACACAAATATGTCAAATTTTATGCTTTTTGCAATAAAGGAGAAATTTTTCGACGTAATAAATAAATCTTTAAAGAAACGGTGCTGTACAGAGAGTTGGAAAATATCAACGATAAAACCGATTCAATAAATAAAAAATGCTAAAAAAGCAAATCATTATAGATGGATTACCAATATTTGAAAATGTGTTAGAATTAGTGATGAAGAAACAAATATAAATGTATTTTGAATTTAATGGTATTATAACGGAACATTTATTAGATGATAGAAAACTACATTCGTTTGAAACGGCAAATCAAACTGTTCTAGACGAATGAAAATTAATTATTAGCTAGAGAACAATTATGGATGTTATTTTTTTGGATCTTAAGAGAACGTTTGAAACAATAGGTAGAAAGAGATTAATAGAAAATTTATATCTTTAGAGATATTATATAATTTTAGAGATATGATTTTAGAATGATTTAATTCATATTTAGATAATAGAACGCAGCAGATTCGTTTCAACTATAAATGGCCTGAATTAATTAACCTTGAATATGGAGTGCTCAACGATTTGTATCGGGACTCTTTTCATTCATCGTATATATAAATTACATAATAGAAATATTCACTGAATGATGTAGTATAAAAATGTTTACGGATAATACATTAATTTATGTTATTAGAAAAAGTAACATACACTTAGAGAAGGAAATGAATAAGGCATTTAATATTGTAGAAGAATGGAAGAATATATATAAATTGAGAATGAACCCAGAGAAGACGGAATATATGATAGGAGTGTAAGAAAATAGCTGGATGGAAATATTGCATGGAAATGCTTTGATGGAACCGAGATACAACGTGTAGAGATAATGAAATACTCAGAAATAGATGGTAAGCTTAGTTTCAATGGTCATTGATTTTATGTTAAAAAAGAAAGGTAAGAAAACTAGCTTTTTGAATGGAATAGGAAATAATATATCGGCATATACTAGATGTATCACGTATAAAATGATTATAGCACAGATCATGGTACGTGCAACGTTGTTAATGGATATGAGAGAGATACAGCTGAATAAATTGCATGTAATGCAAAATCGGGAAATGAGAGTAAATTACAACATGTGTCTATGAATTTTCATGATCTTGAGGAATTTGTTAACTGAACAATTAAAAAAAGGTTAGAAATAGTAGGAAAAGAAAGCGGTAAACAAACACGACATACCAGGAACATTGAAATACATTTTCGCAAAAATAGGAGTGCGAGAAAAATTGTTTTATGAAGGGGTTATAATATATGATACTAGCCGATATAAGACAACACAAGAGGTTCGATCAATTTAAAAAGGCATTAAGGGAATATATTATCTATATTTTCTAATGTAGTCTAAATTGTATATTTCTAATAGTTGAGAGAGCTAATAAAATCCCATCAAAAATTTAATTAATCGAAGCTTTCATCATTTATAACTATCACTGACACAAATTCCTCTTCTAATAAGTCTATGTCTAAATTTTCCCTCGATTCCTTAATAGAGGAAAACATTACACTGTGGTTTGATGATCTAAAACCCTTGTTGCTAAATTATGCTTGTTTTTATGTATCGATCTTCTGACTAGATTGTAAAATTTATTATGTAGTCTCCACTATCTCCATCATTATCATACAAATATTTTGTTCCAAGACAACTTGCTTATTATGCTATAGCTTACCCACAATGGATAACAACCAGTTTTTTGAAAACAGCCATGAATTACTATTCTCCTGTTCGACGTCCACTTTCCTCTTTCCACTTATATGTTTTCTACACGGAGTTAACTTCGTTCCAGTTCTACAGAACTTTGTTAATCTTAACCGGCAATTCCTGATACTCGTTCGTTGACAATTACAGATACTTGTTGATTTCCAAGCTTTCACTGTTACATTGTACATTCCACTAATCAAGATGTTTCTTAAATTTACTAAATCCAATGACTGATCCAAGCACCACTCCTCATGCTGATTAGAATACTGCATTTACAGTATTCCCCTATGCTCAAAAATAGGGAATAATTAATATTATAGAATTAAATCTACTCATTAGTCTCCGTGATTATTGTACTTGTAATTGTGACCAATACTTGTATTAATAAATATTTTAATTAGGAAAACAGGTGTGGAATATATGTATATATAAAAATAAATGGAGAATATACGAATAAAATAGTATTTTGTTAAATTTTTCCTGTAGGCAGCTTTGAAATCTATTATTCACTGTTATATTTGATTCTTCAACTCTTCATGACATTACGATTATTTTGCGTTTACATATTACATAGATTCTTATTAATTTAATTGTCAAACATTTTCTATGTTTCGAATGATTACTAACATGCATAGTTTATTAGAAAATCGATTTCTTTTACTTATAGACATGACTGTAGTATAGCGAGGTCTAGATGCGAAACTCATTGAACTGCTATCTAACATAATTTGTAAACATGTGCATCGATAATATGATTATATGATAGGTGAAAATCATTAAGCCAATTTTCATGAGATATTTTAAATTATTTTTTATCAGAGTCAATCTTTTATCTGTCTATTATAATTATGATTCAGTGTTGATGGATTAACCTTGTTGTGTTGTAGCTGTGAAATACTAATAACACATATTTTTTAAATAAATAGTATAATTAAAAAAAGTTATATATAACATTTACTTAAAACGAAAAATTACATAAACTTATTTCTTTTTAAATTATTTAAAGATATCAACGATTAATATGTTATTGATTAAATATTTGTGTATTTACTTGTAATTATATACAATGAAAATAAAGAAGACGATGAAAGGAATAAAATATTCAAATATATCTGTTACTAAATGAAAAAAATATAAGAGTAGAATTTTGAAGGATGAATAATTTAAACAAAATTTTGGAGACGTTGGTTGATAGTAACGATTGCCTGAATGAAAAAGCAAATGTTTATATATTATCTAACATACGTAGATCCTATTCTATATATATATATATATATATATATATATATATATATATGATTATAAATTATTGGGTTATTTGCAAGTCATTTCGTTCTTTTCTTGTGAAAATGAAAGACAATTTTCGATTAATAAACAAATATATTGTTAAATTATTTATTGGCCATTCTGGCCCAATACCTATTGCAATCATTCTGATAGTAACATGATTCCATGCTCATAAAATTTTTAATCTTTGCTGGCAAAAAACTGATCGAGATGGTTTTAGACCTTCTCATTTGAAGTGAAGGTTTTATCGTCTAATAAATTTTTCAGTGACCGGAACATACAATAATACGAAGGTGCCAGATCTGGAGAATATGGTGAGTGTGGCATTGTATTCCATTTAAGCTGTAAAAGTTTCTGACGAGCAAACGAACTTGTATGAAGACTCGCATTTACTTGGTAGAATACTATTCTATTTCTGTTGATTAATTCTGGCCTTTTTGGTTAAAGTGCATCAATCAGTTCGTCCAGCTGATGACAGTAGACTTTCGAATTAATTGTTGTGTAATCCGGTAAAATCTAAAAAAATAACGATACCATTAGAATCCCACGAATCAGACGATATCACCTTCTTTTGATGAATATTAGCTTTGAAATGCTTTGAGCCGGTTTATCCTTTCTGCTCCATAATCTCTTGCGTTTGACATTGTTATATACAACACATTTTTCGTCCTCACTAATGATACGCTTCAAAAATGGATCATTTTCATGATGTTTGAATAGCGAATCACAGACGTCAACGCGACGACACAAATTTCTCTCTGTGAGAACATGCGGAACCCATATATCTAGCTTCGAGGTTAAACGCAGGATTTTCACGTGGTCATAAACAGTTGAATTTGATAAATTTATCCTATCACCGATTTCACGTAATGTTATTCGCCGGTTAGCATCAACTAATGGCTTTATCGTGCCTTTATCAGCAACAACTGGCCTTCCAGAACGTGGTGCGTTTCCGACATCAATATTGCCGGATCGAAATTCTGCAAACCAGTTCTGGCACTAGCGTACTATCAACACATTTCCTCCATACACATCGGATAATTTCTTACTGGCTTGAACAGCATATTTACTTCATCTATAGTAAATAGGTAAAATATGACGAAAATGCTGCTTATTGTTCTCCATATTTAAAGGGGCACCATCAAAACTACTGCATAGAATCAATTGGCCTTTTTCACAAACAAGCCTTGCTATACCAGTTCTTAAGACATATGATGAATATGTGGCTTAAATGTGAAGTTGGGTGCAAAAAAATACAATTAAATTCTCTGTTGGGAAGAAATAAGTTTACTTTCCGAACTACCCAATACATGTTTTTAATAATCAGGAAATAATAAAAATTTGATGATATGGAAAGCAGCGACAGCGACAGTTCATAGAAGAACACAAGAAAAATTAGTAAGGCTTAAAAAACATATTTGTTGATTGATGGTGAGATTGTTTTTGAAAATGCGCTTCTCGCACCATGTCAGTATTGACAATCGATCCGCGCAGAGGAAATATCCCCGTCTCGTTTTTGTTGTCCGAGCAATAGACCCACTCGTCACAACTAATAAGGGTGATGGCACTAGGCTAGAATACCGTTGTAGGCCGTTAGCAAAATACCACTCGCCGCATCCCGCCAATTGATGGGAGATCGCGCGTTCTTTAAAGGATCTTGTCAGAAATGGAGAAGTAATTGTGATATGTAAATCTCTCCATGTATTTGAATGGATGAGTTACAATTGCTTGTGAGCCTTTTGTTAGGGAATACGGACTTCGTCACTGCGCACGCCGAGCGATCTTTCGCGACGTGTTCACCCCAACGGTTACGTACGCGGTAGTAGGATGGTCTAAGCTCTGCATGAAACGGAACTTAGAAGTTAAGCGCGATCCAACGATCGGTCCTCATCCCGGTCAGATCCGTGTATCCCACAACCATTACGGAATATCTTTGCATTGTCGCAGGAGTACCCCTAATTGACCTCCAGTTCCTCAAACGGAGGAGATTATTTGACTTTAGAAAATACAGAGGCACCGAGATAGAAACGCGAAAACTGGAAGGCACGAAGCTAAAGCACGCGATATTAGAACAGGTAGATGAGGAAACCTTTGGGAATTGGCAGTCCATATGGGAGAATTTCTGCAATGGAAGGACAACATACGAGTTTTTCCTGGACATCATGAAATGGATGGGTTTCGATTTACTAGATCACATTTCAAAACAATTTTTTTCAGGTCATGATGCTTTTAAGGTAAAACTAACGTTGCTGAACCTCGTCACGTATGGAACATGCGTGTGTGGTGAAGAAGACACGGCTTCGCATGGTATTATCGAATGTCCGGTTGTGGGACACCAGAGAGTTGTTTTGAGAGAAGTTCGCCATCAAAAGAGTTGGACGGAAGCAGCAAGAAATCTTGTCTCTGCGGCCGAGGTCTTCTCCCTATCCGCAGAAATTTAAAAAGAAATCTTCCTCATTAAGTGTTATTTGTTCATGAATCCTGTTCAGCTGGGTTTGTCGGAGTTCTGGTTATGTGGGAGGGTGCCTGTAATCTTCTCCGGTTGTCCTTCTTTCGAACAGGATAGTATCGGAGCCGCACATATGCAGCTCCCTAATTTTTTTTCTCTCCTTCACCAACTCTCCCCATTATACCCGCTACCTTACCATTCCCATCCCATCCTACGGAACGAGTGTCAAGGATCGTGAGTGGTTCTCCCTTGGTTCCCCGTGGATATAGTGGGCATCAGTGTCGTAATTCGTTGCTGTGAGAATGTTGGTCGTGGTTAAATCGCTTACCCTGACAAGCAGGAAGGAGTTTTTGGTTTTTTCGGGGTCGTTTACTTGGCCTTGGTGGCTGCAGTAACTCGGTGGTTTCGTAGCATATGCCCTAATGGGAGAGGTAATATCGGTGCAGGCACTCTACGAAAGTCCTCCTTTACAAAACACCTTCACACTATAGTGTTTGTGTGCCTCGTGCATGATGTATAGTCAACTTAACTGATTGCTTGAGAGCTTAGACTATGTGAGTCTGAACGACATAACTTTACTGTCTTTTCGTCTACTTTAAATTATCCACGTAAACTGAAATGAGATTGGTAAAGCGCAGAGTTTGATCTATTGAAAGAGGAAATATAAGAATATTAGATGTCGACGTCATCTTCGCCTGGATATGTATCGACGATGGATGCTATTGCCCATTGTTTTTGTAGTGTGTCGTAACTCCTGTCTAACTAGTAGAAGATTCCTAATCCGGATGTCATCCGTCTCCTCTTGATGCCATTTCTTCCTCACTATCAACTCGTGCAAGTATTCCTTGAACATGCGCTTCTATAAATCCTGCTTCAGCTTCTGGACATGCTGTCATGTTGAGAGACGTGCTATCGGTACCTGTGCCCAATCTGTTTGAATACGCTTATTAGTGAGCCTCCAATGTGGAAATGAGTTGGAATAAGAGGAATTAGGCCATTGGGATCGGTAGATATAGGAGAGAGCGTGTGAGAATTAAGAATTGTCTCTATATCAGTGATGTACATGTGTAGTGCTTCGTGCGTATAGATGGTCTCGCCGATCACACGCACGAAGTCCCTCTTGTATGCCTTAACGGCGTTTGTCGAATGCGTGGAGACCTAGGAGAAATGAAGTTCCATTGTTTGGCCAGATCGCAAAAATACTAACCCACTGGATTCTAGCTTTCAGAACATATTATAGCTTCCCAAAGCCCCTACCTAAAGAATCCCAGTGGGATGATTTTGCCCTGCTTGCGAAGAAGCGTTTCAGTAAAGCAATGAAAGTTTCAGTCGTTTAGTCGCTTATAAATTCTATATGCACTGAATGCATCTTTGGTGTGTTGCAATTTCAATGTCGCCTTCCTTGATGTATAATGGTCTGCAGTAATTGACATCGGTGATTGAGAAAGGTTTATTGCTGATAATGCGATGCCGCGGTGTATCCTCCATGATGTGTCCAAGCATCAATGGATTTTATCGGTTACAAAGCATGGACGTGTGTATAATGTTCTTTATGTTTCTCCGGCCATCAATAGGCCAGTAGCGCTCTTTTACGGTTAAGAGTGTCGCTTGACCATCGGACTGATATCCGACAAGATGTACATGTCTTAGGATCATACTCGTCACATGATGGTTCGCGGCGGAATGATGGGATGCCTTCGACGTTAAGTTAGATCAGATCACGCCAGCCTATCACCAACCCGAATCATATTGTCTGAATCAACAAATGGTTGTAAATTGATCAGTGGATCCTTAGTGCTTATCATTCCGTAATTTGCTAATTGCTTAAATTGTGGACTTGTGAAATTGTAGTTTTGCTAATTAAGAGCTGACGGAATAGATAGCTTGTTGCGACCCACATGACGATATCACCAAACAATTTATCTCATCTGCGAATTTGGTTTTCAATGACTTCTGGTGCATCCTAACTGAATGGGCAGCACTTTTATAATTCCCATGCATTCCGCTGACCGGAATATCTACATGTCTACGCGGAATGTTTAATTGATTGTCCATCTTTTTGGATATAAATTGTGTCTGCGACATGGTGTCCAATAATACTCGACAATTTCGCGTATGATTTCCGTTCTTATCTTGTCCACAGCTGTCGATAACAGTACGTAACTATGCGCGGCCTTTGACAGACTCGCGTTGTTAGATGAAACAGGATCTACAACCATAGTTTCAACGTGAAGCAATATGTTATGTGAAAGCTTATATCGTTGACAAAAACCATACTTGCATTCATTCGCGTCGTGATTCGCACGGAGACAATTAAGACAAAGCTTTGCCTTCGGCGAGTTCACGACGTTGATCTATAGTTGCTTCAAGCAGCTTACCACACCGGAATGTAGGATGACCTGAACAGCAAATGGCGCATACCATTTTTACGGTTGCGGAGAGTATTTCCTGATTATGTACGAGAGAATCACGATCTTTTCCTCGAAGTTGATAGCCCGATTGAGGATTACACAAAATGGACACGTTCCCTTGCTTATTTAGAATCGAAGTAATTTTGAAAAATGATGCGGCCTGACTCTGCGTTTTAACCGACTGTACTCTTGATCGCGTTCATAGGAACGTGTTTCTCCTTTTATGAACATACTTAAAGAATTGCTCCTCGGTGGGAGAGTCTTTAGATCGGGAATCATCAATCCATTTCGCATAAGTATCTATGTCAAGACACGAAGATAGGAAATAGACAAGGAGCGTTTTGTAAGATGCTTATACCAATGATCAAATTGTTCTGGAACTTTTTTGTGCAGTATTCACGAGATGAGCTAACCCTTTAAATGAACTCTTTTGCAATTTAGGCAATTCGTAAATCTCCTTTAAATGTTTCCCCACAATCAGATATGGCAAATTATAATATTCATCCAGCATTGGCCAAGCGATAGAATAATTGGACGAGGTAACACCTATAGATACGATAACTTAGGCGGCTTTACTTTTTAAACATGACTTCAGATAATTTAATTTATTAGAGTCGTCTAGCGATCAATTGTCAAGTATGGAAGATTTGTTTTGTGAAAGGTGGCTGCCCGCTGAAGGTAGGCAGTGAGATTTGTAGCAGATATGCAGTTCAATTATCTGTCGCATAGGTAAGTGGTAATCGAGTTGAAGATTTTGTTTCTGATGGAACAAGTATTGCCGTACATGCTAACGCTTCGTCCGCTAATTTTTTCGCGGTAAGTCCTGGTTCGTGATAATTATCGCCATATCAAATTTCTCTTCTAAATACAATTCTGCATCGGGGATTAAACTTAATAGTTTCTTTTGATCTTCGGAGTAATTATCGATGACCTATTTCAGGCTTTCGATTTTCATTTTCAATTTGCCCGAAACTTTATTTGCCTGATAATGTTTTGTCTCGGATGCACGAAAGCACAAAAAGTGGAATTTAACCGTTAGCTATTAAAATGGTCAAGTAAAGAATTAAACCTTCTACTCCAACCTTGCAGATGTTTTCCGTTTTTGGTACAAAAACTCTGGATTGAGAGTGAATAAATGTCTGCTTCTGGAAGAATGGCTGCTGCGTAGAAAGTTTCCGTTCCTTCGATGTATACTATAGCTTCTATATCGTTTCTGACTTACTGTTGCTGCCAAGATTTCCAAAGACAATGAAGGATATTAGCGTATTGACGTAAGTTCGATGTTCCTATATCCTGGACTGAAATCCTTTCCTCTATATATATTTAAATCATAGATCCGCTAATTCCTTAGATGTACGTATGGGGAGATCGATGGTCGATGAAAGGAATGAGAAGTGACAACGCAATACAACAATAACTATTTAATAAAGCACTAAAAATACACTAAATATACAGTTCACAGAGAACACTTGGATTAAACTTTGAATTAAATTTCGACGCGATGCTTGTGTTTCGCGTTTAATTTATTGTTTCAACGCGTGTCTAATTTGAATATTCATCGAAATAAACAGTAGAATTATATATATTCTCTTCGCAATTACTTTTTATTCTCATTTAACCAAAATCATCGTTTGACATGCGTAACTAACTATGAATCGTAAAGCTTAAAAGATTACGCACTAAATCCTATCTTATTGAGTCGCTCGAAAATTTCAATTTCCGACAACTTTTTTTACAGGCTGCTAGGATGCTTTCAAGTATCGGATATCTCGAACTTTCACTGGCGACGGGTGTCGAAATAACATCGTCCTTTGTTTTGTCCAACCTTACTTAAAAATCATCTTTATTTACGTCTCTTGTTGTTTTCTTCGTTACGTTTCGTTCTTTCGATCGTCCCAGGTGAAGGAGTAGGTTTGTTAATGAGCTCCAGATGGCTCCTAAGGGATGTAAGCTCCATCCATAGACTTTATGGAACACGTATCCTCGGATAGTGGCGTCGACATATAATTTTATATCCTTGATTAGAATAAATAATCCGTTCTGTATCCCAGCACTGGCTGATCCAAAATCTAAAATGCCTAGCATATGTTTTGAGTTTGCGCTGTCCGTAATTTTATTAATGTCTGTTTCTCCCTGTAGATTATACATCGAGATAATGTTGGATTGGATCCGTTGTCCTATATCTCCCCTGGCAATAGAGCTTAGGACTCCCTCTGTATAGGTCTCTCTGCAGGGAACATGATATATTCTCTTTGATTATCTAAATCCTGATGAGTATATACTCCGCTTGTCATTAAGTTTTTTAATTGATGTATTTCCATTCCAGCTTAGCCAACGATTGGAATATTTGGGGAGGGAGTACCTCCACAGGCTTCGATGTCAGTCTTTACCAACTTCCTCGCAAGTAGTACATGGACAGTAATAAAGCATTGCATTCACTTACAGTGCTTGTCTTTACTAATATTGTTGATTTCGGAGTCTGGTAGAGACTACTATTCTGATGTGTGGCTGGCAATTCCTGGTAGCATTCCTCTGATTGCCTTATGCTTACCAGGACGTGATTACACATCACTATATGAATAACTTCCCTATTTGACTTCCTTATATAATATTCACTATATGAATAACATCCAGCTGACTTCATGATTGTATACGCAAACTCATCTGGCCGTAGAGTCGCTAATGCAAGAGCGTTTTTATGGACCTACTATTCGAGTTTGCACTTCTGTCTAATTACGTCACTATATAGAGATGTCAGTTGTGTCCTTATATGCTTTTTAAGGTGGAAGAACTTGGAGTTGACATAAGCGAACAAATCAAGGTTTTCGATCGACCATTTTGCTCTTGACCCGAAGGTGGTTCCTTTCTGTGGCTCCAAAATAAATAATTATGGATGCTTGTTTATCAATAACATATAACCACACAAATGGTGCTCCGGTATATTTTCCAAGGGAAGTGTATCATCTGTAAAAAAAGATTTATGAGACTGTTTCTCGAACCAATGCGATAGTCGGACATAGAAATATTCTCCCTTATCTAAGGAAAGTTTTGTGAGTGCCTCTCGAAAAAATGAGGTTGTTGGATCTGGAGAAACTTCGACTAGTTCAGGGAAAGTAATTCAAGTAACTTGTGAACCAATGCGACTGACGGACTTGGAAATATACCGGCTAGTCGGAGGAAAGTTACGCGAGTGAACCTCGAGCAAATTCGTCTGTCGGACTTACAACTATTCCTACTAATCGTGGGAAAATTATACGAGTTACATTTGAACCGATGCGATTTTCGGATTTTTAAATATTTCGATTCGTCTATGGAAAGTGATGCGAGTGGCTTGTGAAGCAATGCGAATGTCGGACTTTGAAATATGAATACTAATCGGTGGAATGTAATGCGAATAACCAATGCTACTGTCGGACTAAGACATATGACCATTAGTCGAGTGAAATTTATGAAAGTGAATCTCGAACCAATGCGATAGTCCGTCTTGAAATTATACCGTTTATTCAATGGCATGTTATACATATGCCTCGCTAGTAAATTCGACTGTCCGGCTTAGAATCATACCGTCTAGTCGAGTAAATGTTATTCAAGTATATTTCGAAAAAATGCAACTTTCGGACATTAAAAATTTCCAACTATTCTAGGGAATGTTGGGCGTGTCTCACGAAACAATACGACTGTGGGACTTAGAACTTTTCCGACATGTCGATAGAAAGTTATGCGAGTAATTTGTGAATCGATGCGGCTTTCAGCTTGAAATATTCCAAACTAGTTGATGGAAATGTACACGAGGAGTTTTCGAAAAAATGCCGCTGCCAGACATAGATATATACCTACTAGACGAGTAAGTGTAATGCGAGGGTCTTGTGAACAATGTGACATTCGGACTTGGAAATATTTCTACTAATCGAGGGAATGTTATGCGAATAGCTCCATTACTAATACTACTGTCGGATACAGATCTATTTCGACTAGTCGAGGGAATGTTACGCGATTGCCTGTCGATCCAATACGGTTGTTGACTTGGAAATATTCCGACTAGGGGGAGGAAATTCATGCGAGTGATTCTCGGAACATTTCGTTTGTCGTACTAGGAAATATGCCGTCTAGTCGGGAGAATGTTATGCGAGTACCTCTCGGTCAATTGCGGCTGTCGTGCATTGAATTTTACCAGCTATTTGACGGTGATTTAATCGTGTGACTTGTGGGCCAACGCGACTTTCGTGCTGGGACATATCTCGAATAGTCGAGCGAATTTTATGTGAGTTTCTTTCGTTCCAATGCGAATGTCGTAGTTGAAATATTCCGACTTTCGAATACGTTTCGAAACAATGCAGTCATCAGACCTGGAAATGTTCCGTCTAGTGGAGGAGACATTACGCGAAGGACCCGCGAGCCATTCAGGCTGCTGGACTAGAAAATATACCGCCTAGTAGTGGGAAAGTTTTCCGAGTACTCTTCGAAACAAAACGAATGTAGGTCTTGGAAATAAATACACTATTCAAGGGAAAATCATGCGAGTGGCTTGTGAACAAATGAATTAACGGACTTGGAAATTTTCCGACTGTTCCAGGGAGTGTTATGCAAGAGCCTCACGATCCATTGCGACTGTTAGACTTGGAAATATTTTGACTGGTCGAGGGAAAGTAAAGTGAGTAACTTGTGTACAAATGCTACCATTTGACGTTGAAGTATCCGTCTAGTCGAGGGATAGTTATGCAAATGCCTTTGTGACCAATGAGGCTGTCGGACATGGTAATATTTCAACTAAGTGGGAGACCGTTATGTGAGTGCCTTCCGAAACTATACGCCTGCCGAACTGGAACATATTCCTGCTAATCTATGGGAATTGTTACGAGAACTACTACGGCCAATATGACTGTCGGAATTGGAAATAATCCAATTATTCTAGGGAAACCTATGCGAGTGCAAAAAGAATCAAAGCGACTGTCGCACTTGGAACTATTCCGACTAGTGGAGGGAAGGTTATACGAGCGATTCTGGTACCTATAGGACTGTCGGACATAGGTATTTTCCGACTAGTTGAAAGAAAGTTATGCTACTTACTTGTGAATCAATGCGGCTGTTTGACGTGACAATATTCCGACTAGTCGAAGGAACGTTATATGTGTGATTCTGGAACCAATACGACTGCCGGACATGGTAGTATTCCTCTGAGTCGAATGAAAGTAATGCGAGTGACTCGAGAACCAATTCGACTGTAGGACTTTGAGATATTCCGAATAGACGAAATATAGATGTGAGTGATTTGTGAACCAATGCGACCGCCGGAATTGGAAATATTTGGACTAGTCGAAATAAAGTCATTCGACTGTCTCACAATTGAAAACAACCTGTCGTGCTCGATGAAATAACGACTAGTCGAGGGAAAGTTACGCAAGTACCCCTATAGTAAATGCGGCTGCCGGACTCGATACGATTCCGTGTAGTCGAAATAAATTTATGCGTCTGAATTGTGAACCAATAAGACTGTCGGGCTTAGAAAAATTCGGACTTGTCGAGGGATAGTTATATGAGTGACTATGGAACCAAAGAAGCTGTCGTAGTTGAAAGTATTTCTAGTAGTCGAGGGAAATTTCTGTGATTACTTCTCGAACTAATACGACAGTCGGGCTTTGAAGTATACCGAGCATTCGAATGCAAATTATAAGAGTAATTAACGTCCTACTGCCTGTCGGACTTATAAATGACGCGACAATTCGATGGAAGGTAATGCGATTGCTTCTGGAACAAATGCGAATTTCGGACTCGGAAGTATTCCAAATAATCGAATAAAAATTATGTGTGTTGCTTTCAAAACAATATGGTTGAGGTACTTGAAAATATTCCGGCTAGTCAAGGGTAAGTTATGCGTGTGATTCCCGGGCCAATACTACTGTCAAAATTGGAAATGATCCGACTAGTCTAGGGAAATTTATGCGAATGTCACTCGATCATAAGCGACTGTCGGACTTGGAGCTGTTCCTACTAGAAGAGTGAGAGTTAGGCGAATGAATTGGGAATCAATGCTACTGTCGAACTTGGAATTATACCGACTATTCTAGGAAAAGTTTTACGTGTTTCTAACGAATCGATGT
The DNA here is from genome assembly GCF_050613455.1 of Vespa mandarinia. NCBI lineage: Eukaryota > Metazoa > Arthropoda > Insecta > Hymenoptera > Vespidae > Vespa > Vespa mandarinia. The sequence goes on along the minus strand of NW_028197177.1, from coordinate 136,471 downwards.
GGTCGTCGGACTTGGAAATATTCAAACTACTTGACTGAGTGTTTTGCGAATGAATTTCGGACAAATACGACTCGTGGACTAGGTACCATCCAGACTAGTCTTGGGAAACTTATGTGAGTAGCTCTCAATCCAATGCGGCTGTCGGACTTGGATATATTCCGACTAGACCAGGATATTATGCGAGAACCCCATGAAACCAAGCGACTGTTGGACTAGGAAATATACCTACCACTCGAAAAAAAATTATGCGAGTTACTTGTGATACAAATCGAATGACGGACTTGGTAATATACCGATTAGTCGGAAGAAGGTGTGCGTGTTCCTCTAGAAGATATGCGGCTGTTGGACTTTGAAATAATCCGAATATTCGAGTTAAATTAATGCGATTGACTCCCGACACATTGCGACTATCGGATTAGGAAATACCCCGACTAATCGGGGGAAGTAATGCTATTTCCTTTGCAACCAATGAGGAATTTGAACTTTGAAATAACTCAATTAGTCGGCAGAAAATTATGCGAGTTCTTCTCGCGCTAATACATTTTCTGGACATGGACATATTTCGAATAGTTGAGAGAAAATTATTCGAATTCCTCTCGAACCAGAGTGGCTGATGGACTTGGAAATTTTTCATTAAGTCCAGGGAAACATATGCGAATGTCTTGTGAACAAATATGGATGTTGGGCTTGGAAATATTCCGACTAACCGAATGAAAGTTATGCGAGATCCCCTATAACAAAAGATACCGTTGGACTTGGAAATTTTCCACCTATTCGCGAGAAAGTTATGCGAATGCATATCCAAACAATGCTGCTGTCCGACTTGGAAATATTTCTTTTAGTCAAGGGGAAGGTATGGAAATGACACTCGAACCAAAGCGGCTATTGTGCTTTGAATTATTCCGTCTAGTCGGGAGAAAGTTATGCGAGTGCCTCTCGTACCCATGCGGCGTCGTACTGGGAAATATACGAGACTACTAGAGTGGTAGTAGAGTGAGTGCCTTTAGAAACAAAGCGACTGTCGTCCATGGAAATATTCCGACTTGTCGAAGAAAAGTTATGCGGGGGATTTGTGAGTCAATGTGACTGTCTGTCTCGGAAATTTTCTGAATAGTCGAACGAAAGGTATGCGAGTGTCGCATTTCGATAAAAATTCGGTTGCTGGAATGTGATAAGTCTGACTAATCGAGGGATAATTATGCGAGTAACACTGGAAGCAATGCGACAGTCCGACTTGGAGATATCCCCACTAGTCGAGGGAAAGTTATGCGAGTGCCTCTCGAATCAATGCGACTATTGGTCTTTGATATATTTCAACTAATCAGTGTAAGAATATGCGGGTGCCTCTCTAACCAATGCGGCTGTCTGTTATAGAAATACTCCGACTAATCGAAGAAAAGTTTTGAGGGAGATTTGTGAGCCAATGCGACTGTCTGACTTGAAAATGACCCGACTAGTCGATGGAAAATTTTACGATTCTCTCTGTGACCATTGCGAATGTCGTACTTGGAAATATTACAACTATACGGTTGAAAGTTATTCAAGTGCCTCTCGAACCTATACGCCTGCTGGACTTGAATTTATGTAAGAGTAATGAAATTTATTCTTTTTACTCTATTTTTCCTTTCCCAATACGACTGTCGGACTTGGAAATAATCCGACTAGTGAAGGGAAAGGTACCCGATTGCCTTTCGAACCAATGTAGTACTTAGAAATATTCCGACTTGTCCCTGGAAACTTATGCTAGTGCTACTCAATCAAGACGATTGTTTGACATTGAATTATCCCGCATAATCAAGGTATAATGATAAATGCAACTCACGAAACAATGCGACTGTCGGACATGCAAATATATCGACTAGCTGTGGGTAAATTATGTGAGAGCATCTCGGATCATTACGACAGCTGGACTTGAATGTTTCCGTTAATGCAGGGAAAATTCTGTGAGTGTTACTCGAAACAACGCGGCTGTCGTACTTAGAAGTATTCCAACTATACAAGGGAAAGTTATGCGAGTGACTCTCAAACCAAAGCGGTTATCGCACTAGGAAATATTCAAATTAGTCGAGTAAAAATGATGAGTGTGACTCCCGACACTTTGCGACTGTCGGATTCAAAAATAAACCATCTAATTGATGGATGTTATGCGATTGTCTCTAGAACCAATGCATATGTCGTACTTGTAAGTATTCCAACCATTATGCCAGTTTGCCAAAGATATGCCAGTGCGTCTTCGATTAACAAGTCTGTCGGGCATCGAAATATTTCTACTAGTCGACGGAAAGTTATACGTGTGCCTATCGATCCAATGCGACTGTCGCACTTGGATATATGCCAACTAGTTTAGGTAAGGTTATGTGGGAGCGTCTCGAACCAATACGAAAGTCGGATTTGGAAATACTCCGACTTGTAGAAGGTATGTTATGCAAGTGCTTATCGATGCAATGCGGGTACCTGAATAGAAGACATCCCAAACTCTGTTGTGAAAATTATACGAGTGCCCCTCGATTCAATACGGCTGTCGGTCCTGCAAGTATTCCAACTAGTTGTGGTAAAGTTATGCGATTGTCTCGCGAACCAATACGGCTAGCGGTCTTGGAAAAATTTTTACAATTCTTGCGAAACATATGCAAGTGACTCCCGAATAATTGCGCCTGTCGGTCTTCGAAATGTTCCGATTAGGCCAAGGAAAGTTATGCGTATGACTTGTGTACAAAAGCGATAGTCGGAATTTGAAATTTGGATATTAGTCGAATGAAAGTTATGAGAGTGACACTCGAACCAATGAATCTCTAATAATTGGACATATTCCAACTAGACGAGGCAAAATTAGGCGAGTGACTTTCCAACAAAGCGGTTGTCGATCTAGGAAATATTCCGACCAGTCGAATGAAAATTATGCGAGTGGCTGCCGACACTTTGCTATTGTCGGACTTGGAAATAACGCAACTTATCGAAGGAAATTTTATCGAGTGAATCACGATCCAATGCGGCTGTCGGACTTGCAAGTATTCCGACACTTCGGGGGAAAGTTATGAGAAGGCCTTACAAATAAATAACGGTGTCTGTCTTGCTAGAATTCCGACCAGTCATTGTAATGTTACGCGAGTGCCTCTCGGACCAACACTGCTGCCGGATTTGGTAATTTTTTTCAATTCGCGTGACAGTAATGTGAGTGACTCCCGAATCATTGCTCCTGTCGGAGTTGGAAATTTTCCATCTAGACCGGGGGAAGTTGTGCTAGTGACACTAGAACCAATGCCACTGCCGCTAGATAATATTCCGTCTAGTTGATGAAAAATTATACGCGTGACTTTGGAGCCAATGCGCCTGTCAGAATTGGAAGTATCTCTTCAAAACGAAAAAAAGTAAAACGAAAGCCTGTCGATCCCATACGACTATCGCTCTTGGAAATATCCTGCCCAATCGAGTGAATGTTTTACCAGGGCCTCTGGAATCAATGGGGTTGTTGTACTTAGAAATAATCCGACTAGTGAAGGGAAAGTTATGCGATTGCTTCTCGAACTAGTGTGGCAATTGGAATTAGGAATATTCCGAATATACGCTGGATACTTACGTCAGTGCTATTCGAATTTAAGCGACTGTTGGACTTGAAATATCTAGCGCTATCGTAGAATAGTTATACGAGGTACTCCCGAACCGACGAGATTGTCGTACTTAGAAATATTCCGACAATTGGAGGGAAAGCAGTATGAGTGACTCTGGAATCAATTCGGCTTTCGGACTTGGAAATATTCGGAATAGTTGAGGGAAAGTTATGCGAGTGACTTGGAAACCAATGAGACTATCGTGCGTTGTAATTTCCGATCACTTGGGGGAAAGTTACGAGAGTATATCTCCAGCCAATGCGATTGTCGCATTTGGAAATATCCCAAATAGACAAAAGATATTTGTATGAGATCATTTCGAACCAACACAACAAACGGATATAAAAATATTCCAACTATACGCGGGAAAGTTATGCAAGTGTATTGTGATAAAATGAGAATATTGGTCGCGTCAATATTTCGACTAGGCGAGGGAATGATACGCGAGTGTTTCTCTAATCAATGCGACAATCGCTCTTGGAAATATACCGACAAAAAGAGGGAAAATGATACAAGTGCCTCTTGAACAAATGCAACTTTCAGACTTGGAAGTATTCCGAGTTACCTATGGAAGGTTATGCGAATGCCTCTCGAAACAATGCGATGCTAAGACACACAAATTTCGAAGTCGAGGAGAAATTTTGCATGTTCCGCTCAAAATAATGCGACTGTCGCGGCTACATATAGGCTAACTAGTCGCAGGAGAGTTATGAGAGTGCCTCTCGAACCAACGCAAAAGTGGGACTTGGCTGCATTCGAACTAGTAATGCGACTAAAGAACTTCGGAATATTTCGACTAGTCGAGAAGAAGCTATACGAGTGCTTCTCTAATAAGTGCGTATTTTGGGCTAAGAAATATTCCGTTTAGTCCAGAGATTGTTGGTAGCGTAACTCTCGAACCAATGACACTGTCAGTTTTGGAATAATACCTACAAGTCCAGAGAAGGGTATGATAACGTTACGCTAAACTATGAGACTCTCGGACGTAGGTATATTCCAACTAGTCGAGGGAAATTTATGCGAGTGACACACGGACATATGCGGCTATTGGGCTTGAAAATATAATGGCAATTTAAAAGAGATTTATACGAATTCCTTTTAAACTAATGCGACTGTCGGGCTAGGAAACGATACAGCTTGAATCCAAGAAATGTTATGCGAATGCCTTTCGAACCAATGCGACTCTTTGATCAGGAATTATTCCGTCTAGTCAAGGGAAAGTTATGCTAGGTCCTCTTAAAGCAATGCAACTGTCGAACATAGATATTTTCCGAAGAGTCGATAGCAAGTGCCATTACGCGAATGCCTCTCGAAACAAAGAGGCTGCCGTATCTGCAAATATTCCGACTAAACGAGGGTAGTTGTGTGAGTGTCTTCTCGAACCAATGGGACATTCGTACCTAGAAATATTACTATATGTCGAGGGAAGCTATGCGAGTACCTTTCAAACGATTGCAACTGTCGGACTTAGATATGTGCCGACTAGTTGAGGGAAAATTATGCGATTGGCTCTTTTACCAATACGACTGTCAGGATTGGAAACATTCCGACTCGATGAGGGAAAGTTGTGCGAGTACTTGACGAACCAATGCTAGTGCCTGATATCGTACTTTTCCGACTAGTCGAAGGAAAGCTATGCAAGTTCCTCCCAAAACAATATAATTGTCGGTCCTATGTATATTCCAAATAGTCGAGAGTTAGAAATGAGAGTGCCTCTCAAATCAATGCGAAAATCTGACTTGGAAACATTCTGCTTTGTCGAAGAAGAGTTATGCGAGTTACATGGGATACAATGCGATTATCGTACTTGATAATATTCCGAATAGTCGGGGGAACGTAACGCGAGTGCCTCTCGGACCAATACGAATATCACAATTAGAAATACTCCGACTGGTTGAGAGAAAGTAAGCTAATGCATCTCAAACCAATGCGACTGTCGCATATTGAAATATTCCGGCTAATCGAAGGAAAGTTATGCTTGTTCTACTCGATCCAATGCAACTTGCGTACTTAGAATTGTCCGGACCAGCTCAAGGAATGTTGTGCGAGTGCCTCTCAAAGCAATGCTGCTGTAGAACCTAGAAATATTCCAACTATTCGGTGGAAAATTTTGATAATATCTTCCGAAGCAATGAGAAAGTTGGACTTAGAAAAATCGCGCCTAGTCAAGAGAAAGTTTTGCGCGTGCTTCACGAATGAATGAAGCTATCGGACTTGGAAATTTACAGTCTAGTCGAGGGAGAGTCATTCTAGAATCTCTCAAATCAATCCGACTGTCGGAGTTAAAAATGTACAAGCTAGCCCAGGGAAAATTGTGCGAGTGGTTCTAGGAATGACGCGACTGTTGGTTTTGGAAATATTTTGACTAATCGAAGTATTGCGATTTTAAGTATTGCGAGTGTTTTTCGGTCCATTGCGACTGTCGGACGCGGAACTTTGCGACAAAACGAGTGAAAGTTGAGTGATTGCCTATCCAACCAATACAACAGTCTGACTTGGATATGTTCTAATTAGTCGAGGAAAAGTTAAGAGAGTGCCTCTCAAAACAATACGACTGTCGGCTTGTATATATTTCGAATAGACGAGGGTAAGTTATGCGAGTTCCTCACGTATCAATGCGACAGCCTATCTTGGAAGAATTTCGACAAGTGGTGGGGAATTATGCAAGAGACCCTCAGACCATTGCAACTGTCGAATATGGAAATATTTCTATTAGTCTAGAGAAAGTTGTGCATGTACATATCGAACCTGAATTTTTCGACTAGTCGAGGAAAAGCTATGCGTGTACGTTTCGAACGCAATGCGACTGTCTGATTTGAAAGCAGTCTGACTAATCGATGGAAAGTTATGCGAGTTCACAATACAATGCTACTGTCAGACGTAGAAATATTCCGACAAGACGTGAGATAGTTATTCGAGTGTGTCTCGAACCATTGCGACTGTAAGATCTTTAAATTTTCCGACTAGTCGATGGAAAGTTGTGCTAGAACCTCTCGAAACAATGTGTCTGTCGAACTCAGTAATTTCCGACCGGTCGTGGAAATGTTGTAATAGTTACTCTTCAACAAATGCGATTGTCGACTTGGATATATTCCTACTAGTCGAGGGAGAGTTATGCGAGGGCTTCACGAAATAATGCGACGGTCTGTCTTAGATTTATTCCGTCTTTTCTAGAGAAAGTTATGAGTGTGACTTTAAATACAATGCGACCGTCGGATCTAGATATATTCCAAGTAGTCGGGTGATAGTTATTAGTTTGCCTCTCGAAACAATGCGAAAGACGGATTTGGATACAATTCGACTAGTTAAGGGATATTAATGCGAGTGCATTTCGAAGTAATGCAACTGTCACTCCTAAAAATAGTCCGACTAGTCATAGGAAAGTTATGCGGCTGCATCTCGGACCATTTCTATCATCGCACTTATAACTGTTCTGACTTGACAACGGAAAAATATGATAGGGCTTCTAGTAGTAATGTGACTGTTGGACTTGGAAACATTCCGACATGTCGAGGGAAAGTTATGCAAGCATTGGGTGAATCAATGCAACTGTCGGCCTTGGAAATTTTCCGACATATCGAGGGAAAGTTATGCAAGCATTGGGTGAATCAATGCGACTAACGGGCAAGGAAATTCTCCGACTAATCGAGGGATAGTTTTACAAGTAACTTGTGGACCATTGCGATTTACAAACTAGGAGATATTACGATTATTCGTGATAATGTTATACGAGTGCGCCTCGAACCAATGCGATTGTCGGTCTTAGAAATATTCCGAGTTGTCGAGAAAAAGTTATGCGAATGACTTGTGAACCAATGAGACTATTTGTCTTGGAAATATTTTAAATAGGCGAGAAAGATTTGTGCGGATGCCACTCGTACCAATACGACTATCGAACTTTGAAAAATTTCCGATAGACTATGGAATGATATACTACTACAACTCGAACCAACGCGACTGGCGGACTTGAATCTATTCCGGCTAGTCGAGAGAGTTATTCGAGCGCCTCCCAAAGCCATGCATCTGCTAGACCTAGATATATTCCAACTATCCGAGGGAATTTTACGAGTATACCAATGCGGCTGTCGGACATGGAAATATTTCGACTAGTCGAGAGAATGATATACGCGTTCCTCTCGGAACAATGCGACCGTCGAACTTAGCAATGTTCATTTTAGTAGAGAACAAGTTTTGCGAGTGCATCTCGAAACAATGCAACTGCTGGACCTAGAAATATTCCGTTTAGTAGTGGAAAAGTTATGAGAGTGCACTTAAAACTAATGTGATTTTCGTACGTATCAATATTTCGACTAGTCGAAGATAGATTATGTGAGCGAGTAGCGAAACCATGTCACTGTCGGACTAAGAAATATTCCGTCTAGTGGAGGGATATTTATGAGAGTGACTCTCGAAATAATTCTACTGTTGGGCCTAGAATTATTCCATCTCGACGAGGAGAGAGAGTTGAGTGACGTGTGCAACAATGTGACTGTCGGATTTGTAGATTCTCATATTCTTCTAATTCCTGATGCTTAAAGTATTTTTACTGAAGTACTTAATCCAACTGTCTTGCATACGTTCTTTACGCCTCCTAACCTGAAATACTTTTACCAAGTACGTTGAACATATATTCTTCTTTACTCTTTCAAGTCCCTTACTTAAAGTATTAGCACCAAAACAGTTATTACACGTACTGTCTTTTCATGCTAAGTCCCTTGACTTAAAGTACTTTTACTAAAGGACTTCGGTTGTGTTCTTTCCTCCTAATCGGTATATTTCCATTTCTAACAGCCGAATTGGATCAAGAGACACTCGCATAACTTTCCCGCGACTTGCTGGAATATTACTAAGCCCGACTCTCGCATTGGTTAACAGATCACTTGCATAACGTTTCATCTACTAGTTGTAATATTTCCAAGTCCAACAGCCGAATTGTATCGAGAGGCAACTGCATAACGTTCGCTAGAACGTTCGGAATATTTCCAAGCTAGACAGTCTCTTTGGTTCATTAGACACTCGCATAACTCTCCCATGACTAGTCGTAATATTTCTAATTCCATACAGTCGTAATATCTCGTGAGAACCCGTTTAACTTTATCTCGACTAGCCGGAAATTTTCCGAGCACGACAGTCACATTGGTAGTAGAGATATCTAGATAACTTTCCCTCGAATTGTAGGAATATTTCCAAGACCAACTGTCGCATTGTTTCACAAGTCCCTCATGTAAATTTACCCCGCTAGACAGAATAATTTCAGGTCCGGCAACCACATTGGATCAAATAGAACTCGCATTATTTTCCATCGACTAATAGAAATATTTCCTAGTCCTACCATCGCATTGGTTTACTTACCTCTCTCATAAAGTTCCGTTGGAAAGTCGGAATAGTCCCAAGTCCGAGTGGTCCCAATAATAGCATTGATTCGATAGGAATTATTATTTATTATCATTATAATCGTTATTATTGTTTTTATCGTTATAATCGTTAATTTTATTATTATAGATATTATTATTATTATTATTATTATCATTATTATCATTACTATTGTTATTATTACAGTTATTAACTATTATGGTTATTACCGTAATTTCGATATTATCGTCATTATTATTATTGTCGTAAGTATCGTTGTTATTATTATTATTATAATTATTATTATTACTATTTTTCTATTTTTAAAATTTTCAATATTATTATTATTATTATTATCGTTATTATCTTTGTTATTTTCACTTTCCTTATTATTTTTATTATCTTTACAATCGGTATTATTGTTATTATCGTTATTATTTTTATTATTATTATTATCATTATTATCGTTATTATTACTATTATTATGAAAATTATTATTATTATTATCTTTATTATTATTGTTTTTACCGTTCATACGGTTATTATTATTATTATTATTATTGCTACCATTATTAACTTTATAATCGTTATTAGCGTTATTATTTTTATTACTGTTATTATTGTTATAATCTTTATTTTTATTATTATCGTTATTGTTATTATTATTATTATTACCTTTAGTATTGTTATTATGTTTATTATTGATATTATTGTTATTATTATTATCGCTATTATTAACGTTATTGTGGTTATTACCATTATTATAATACTTTTTGTAATTATTTTCGCTACAAATGTTATTATCGTTATTTTTATTATTATTGTTATTATTATCGTCACTAACGTTATTATCGTTATTATCGTTAATATCATTATTTTCGTTATTATCGTTATAATCATTATTACCGTTATTATCGTTATTTACGTTAATAATATAAATATCGTTACTATCGTTATTACCGTTAATTTCCTTATTACCGATATTTATATTATTATCATTATTACCAATATTATTATTATTACGGTTATTATAGTTATTATTGTTATTATAGTTACAATAGTGATTATTATTATTATCGGTATTATTATCATAACATTATTATTACCGTTATTATTAGCGTTGATATCGTAATTACCGTTATAATTAATTTCTTTTTATTGTTATTAATATCGTTATCAACGTTATTATAGTATTTAATATTATTATTGTTATTTTTCTGGTTCGTAACTTTATTTTCGTTGTTAATTTTATCATCGTTAATATAGTTATTATTGTTAATATTTATATTATCGTTATAATGGTTTCATTATCGTTATTACTCTTATTATCATTTTGTCGTCATTATTGTTATTATCGGTATAATTGTTATAATAGTTATTATAGTTATAATCGTTAATATTATCACTATTATTATTATTATCTCAATTATTAACGGTATTATCGTTATTACCGTTAATATTATTTTTATTGTTATTATTATCGTTACAACCGTTATAATCGTTATTATTCTCCTAATTGATATTATATCGTAATTAACGTTATTACCGTTATTATCGTTATTATCGATATTTTCGTTATTATCATTATACATTTTATTATCGCTATTATCCTCATGATTGTGGTACTATCGTTACTAATATTTTTACCGTCATTAACATCGTTATTAGCATTATTTTCGCTATTATAGTTTTCACCATTATTATCGTTATAATCCTTATTACTCTTACTATTATAGTTATTTACGATATTATCGTCATTATCGTAATTTCGATATTCTAGTTATTATTATTATTATTATCGTTATAACCGTTACAATTGCTGTTATCGTTATTATCATTATGAACTTTTTGACCGTTATTATCGTTAATATTGTTAATATTATTAGAATCGTTATTATTCTTATTTTTATTTATATTATTATTATTATTTTCGTTATTATTATCGTTATTAATGTCATTGTCGTTATAGTTATTATTATCGTTATGTCGTTATCATTATTATTACTATTATTATTATTATTATTAATATTATTCTTATTCTTATTATTATTATTCTTATTATTATTATCGTAACTGTCGTCATTATTATAATTATTATAAATTATTATCATTATAATGTTAATTAACGTTATAATCGATAATTTTATTAATAAAGATATTATTATTATTATTATTATTATTATCATCGTTCTTATCGTAATCGTTGTTATCGTCAATACCCTTATTAACGTTATTATCGTCATTATTGTTATTATTATAGTTATTAATAATATTATCGTTATTATCGTAATTTCATTATTATCGTTATTATTATTAATAGCGTTATTATTATTTTTATTAATGTTATGGTCATATTATAGTTCTATTGTCATTATCCCCATTATCGTTATTATCGTTACTGTCTTTATGATCGTTACTTTCGTTATTGTTGTGATATCGTTATTACTGTTATTATTGTTATAAGCATGATTATAGTTATTTATTGTTATTATCGTTATTATCATCGTTATTAACGTTATTGCCGTTATAATCGTTATTACCGTTATTCTCTATATTATCGTTAATATCATTATTATTTTTAATAGTGTTATTATCGTTATTATCGTTTTTATCATTACTATCGTTATAATCTTTAATAACCTTAATATTGCTATTGTCGTTACTATCGTTATTATTACTATTAACGCAATTATTATTGTTATTAGCTTTATTACCGCGATTATCGTTACTATCGTTGTTATTATCCTTACTATTATTATTATAATTTGGATTGTTATTATTATCGTTATTATAGTTACAATCTTTTCTTCCGTTATTGTCGTTATTATCGCTATAATCATTATTATACTTATAATATTTATTATCGCTGTTATCGTATTCTTATTATTTTTGTATTATTATTATTATCATTAATATTACTATTATTATTATTATTATTAATATTATTATTATTATTAGGCTTATAAAAATAATTATTATTGTTATTATCGTTATTATCGTTATTATATCCTTATTATCGTGATTATTATCGTTATTACCATTATAATTGTTATTATCCTTTTTAACCTTATTATCGTCATAATCATGATTAAAGTTATTAGCGATATTATCATCGTTATTATCATTATTATCGTTCTTATTATCGTCTTTATCGTTTTTATTGTTATTATCGTTTTTAACGTTATTATCGTAATAGTCGTTATTATCGCTATTAGCGATACTATTATCGTTATTATCGTTATTATAATCGTTATTGTTATTATCGTTAGTAGCATTAATATCGATATAGTCATTATAAACGTTACTTTCGTTATTATCGTTACTATCGTTATTAATATTATTTTAATATCGTTATTATTGTTATTATTTTTTTTAACGTTATTATCATTTTTATTTTATTATCGCTATTATTATTTGTATAGTTATTATAATCGTTATTTCCGTGATCATCTTTATAATCATTATTTAAATTATCCTAATTATTATAACTATTATTATTATTAATACTACGACTATTATTATTATTATTATTACTATTACCCTTATTAATATTATTATTATTATAATTATCGTTAGAATCGTTATTATCGTGTTTATCATTATTTTCGTCACTGTCGTGATATCGTCACTATCGTTATTATCGTTTTTATTATCATTATTGTTATTATTATTTCCTTAACGTTATCATCGATAATTTCGTTGTTATTATCGTTATTATTGTTATTATTGTTAATATCGTTATATAAGTTAATATCGTCATTATCGTTATTACCGTTAGTATCGTTATTATCGTTAATATCGTTATTGTTACCGATTTCGTTATTATTGTTATTATCGTTATTTTTATTATTGATGTCATTATTATAATTTTATTATAATTAATATTATTATTAAGATTATTGTTATTATTATTATTATTATTATTATTATTATTATTATTATTATTATTATTATTATTGTAATTATTATTAATATAATTATTATTATTATCTTGATTGTTATTATTATCGTTCTTAATATCGTTATTGACATTATAATCGTTATTATAATTATTGTTGTTAATTTATTTATTACCGTAATTGCCGTTATTATTTTCACCATCGTTAATATCATTAGTATTATTAGACCATTATTACCGTTTCTATCTTATCATCTATATCGTTATAATCGTTAATATAGTTATATCGTTATTATCGTTATTATCTTAGTTATTGCTATTAATATTATTATTATCGTTATTATTGTTATAATTGTTGTTATTGTTATTATCGTTATTCTCGTTGTTCTTTTCATTATCGTTATTATTATTATTATTTGTATCTTGATTAATTTCGTTTTTATCGTTATAATCATTTTAACCGTTATTATCGTTATAACCGTTTTCATCGTTTTTATCATTATTTTTATTATTATAGTTATTATTATTATTATTATTATTATTACTATTATTATCATTATTATTATTATTATTATTATTATTATTATAGTTATTTCTATTACAAATATTATTACAAGTATTATTATTATTGTAACTATTATTATTATTATTAACATTATTATTATTATGATTATTATTATTATTATTCTTATTATTAGTATTATTATTATAATTATTATTATCATTTATATAATTATTGCTAATATCGTTATTACTATTATTATCGTTATTATTATCGTTATTATAGTTATTATTATAATTATAATTATTGTGATTATAATTATTATGGTTATTATCGTTGTAATTATTTTTATTACTATTATTATTGTAATTATTATCAATATTACTATCGTTATTATCGTTGATAGTATTAGTGTCGTTGTTATTACAAACACCTTATTATTGTTATTTACGTTATTATCGTTATTATTTTTACAACTATTATTGTCGTTTTTAGTGCTATTAATATTATTGCTTTTATTATTATTATTATTATTATTATTATTATTATTATTATTATTATTATTATTATTATTGTTATTGTTGTTATTATATATATAACTATCGTTATTATCGTTATTATCGTTGTTATCGTCATTTCTCGAGATTTGCGTTATTATTATTGTAATCGTTTTATTGTTATTATTATTATTATTATTATTATTATTTTTTTATTATTACACCCTGTTGCAAGAATCGCAGCTGGCGGGTTATCTAAGATTAAACCGATAGCGATCACCAGTGCATCCTATTTGAGGTACACAATAGGAGTCCAACTGTGGCAAGCACAGCGCAACCTCCTCCGTAGACATCGCAAATATCGTTCGAGAGATGCTGTCCGCAGCCGTAGAAGAAGGATGATATCTCATCAAATTGCTTCTGCGAGTCTGCCGCAAAAAGCATAAGCCATGAAAATGACCACAACAACTAAAACGCTCATCCAAAATGATTGTTCTATGGCGTTGCCAAAGAAGAGCATGAAACGGGAAAGGGCTCCTGCATACAGGTGGACGAACGATATCGCAGACCTTCGGAAATAGTGCTTAAGGCTTCGCCGGTTAGCACAGCGAGCAAAGAGACGCGAAGTCGTCGCTGCTCTCTTGGCCGTCGAGTATCAAGCGACCAAAAAATCACTGAAGGGGACCATCAAGGCCTGTCAATGACGGTGATGGTAGGAGCAGTGTCTGGGCATCGATCAAAATCCGTGGGGAATAGAGTAACAGATCGTTTCTCGCAAGTTGGTGTCTCACACGCAAGGAATCCCTTAGGACGCGATGACTTTGGAAGACATCGTGAAACAATATTCCCCACCCAGCCGAAAAGAAAGATTGGCACAGTTGCGTCTGGTAGCGCTGAAATGCTATAATTTAGGGAGGAAGTGCTACCTATGGCCGCATCTTCCGTGCGGAACAAAAAAGCTCGTAGTCCAGGCGGCCTTCCAGCGGAAGTAATGAGATTGATCATTCAGAATCACCCTTAGCTCTTGCTAAACATGTACAACATGTGCCTCGGGAAGAACATCTTCCTCGCACTGTGGAAGAAAGCGAGATTGTGCTCATAAGCAAGGACAATGTTCCACAAGATGACGCTTCGTCATACAGGCCCATTTTTATGCTTGATACGACTGGCAAGTTCCTGGAGAAGCTGCATAGTCCATAGTTGCACGCCGCCGCGAGGGTAGCAGGCGATGTTGCTACCCGGTGATATGGCTTTCGTTCCGGCATTTCTACTTTCAACGCAGTCCAGGATGTTGTCACAGCCGCTAGAATGACGGACCGCGGGCATCACCTATCCCGCCCTTTACGTCTGCTGGCCACTTTAGACGTGAGAAATGCCTTCAAATCCGTCAGGTGGGACTTGGCAGTGGAAGCGCTCGAACGTAATTTCATAGTCCTGGAGTACCTACTCCGAAGACCCGTTGACTACCTGAACGAGTTCTTCCCAGAATACAATACATGTGAACGTCCGAGAAGATTGGAGTTGACATCGGTGAACTCCCAGGGCTCCATACTGGGTCCGGATATTTTGAATGTTTTCTACCACGGTATCCTACATTTGGTAGTCCCTGAAGGAGCACTGATGGTTGTGTTTGCAGATGAAATTGCAGTTGTCATAGCCGCAAGAGACACGGAGGAGGCACAGCTGCTGCTGAACAATGCAATGCGCAGAGTCATCTCCTGGATAGAAGAAAACGGGCTGTCCCTAGCATCCTAGAAGGTTGAGATCGTGCTACTTACGAAGAAGCGCATCAACACCTTGTGTTTTCTTCACAGTAGGTGACGCGACGGTCTAGACTAAGTCGGCGGTAAAAGATCTAGGAGTAATGCTAGACAGCAAGCTCAATTTCGGAAAGCATGTTATTAGGGCAGTCGACAAGGCGGCAAATGTAGTAGCCTCGCATGGCACACTCATGGCCATCGTCAACGGTCCCCGACCGTGCAGGAGGCAACAACTCATGTTCGTCGACGATGAAGTGATGCTGTATGCCGCGGAAGTAGAATGAATATATTTAGGACCGACAGTCGCAGTGGTTAGATAGACACTCGAATAACTTTCCCGCAACTAGACGGAATGTTTTTATGTCCGACAGAGGAATTGCTTTACAAGGCGCACACATAACCTTATTCCGACTAGATGGAATATTAAAAAGTCCGAGAATCGCATTGGTTCGTGCTACACACTCCTCACTTTACTAAGATTAGTCTTAATATTTCTATGTCCGACAGTCGCATAGGTTCGAGAACTACTTGCATAATTATCCCTGTATTTGTCGGATTATTTGCAACGACCGCTAGTCGCATTGGTTCACATGTCATTTCCAAAAATTTCCCTAGTTTAGCTGGAATATTCCTAAGTCTGACATTCGTATTAGTTCGAGGCGCATTTTCTTAACTTTTCCGACGAATATTCGGCATATTTCTGGATAGGACACTCCCATTGGTTCGAGAGACACTAACATAACTTTCCCTCGAGTAGTCGGAATATTTCCAGATCTGACAGTTGAATTGTTTCAACAGGTACTTATAAAATTTTCTATCGATTAGTCGAAATGTTTCCTATTACTACGGTCGCATTGTTGCGAGAGGCATCCGCATAACTTCCACTCGACTGATCGGATAATTACCATGTCCGAATGTCGGATTGTTTCATATTTCACTCGCACAACTCTTCTTCGGCTAGATGGAATATTTCTTGGTCCGAACATCTCATTGGATCGTGAGACTCTCTTAACTTTACCACCAATATTCGGAATATTCTAGGTCTGACAGTCGCATTGATTCGAAAGTCACTCACATAACATACTTTCTTCTGGTTGGAAAACTTTCAAGTCCGAAAGGAACAATCTTCACAAGTGTCTCACATAACCTTACATCGACTAGATGGAATATTGGTTGGTGCGACTGTCGCATTGGTTCGAGAAGCACTTTCAAAAATTTTCCTCAACCAATCGGAAAATTTCACTTGCATAACTTTCCCTGCACTAGTCGATATATTTCCAAGTCATTCAACCATATTGGTTCGAGAGGTACTTACATAACTTTTACTTGATTAGTCGGAATATGTCCGTGTGCAACGGATGCTTTGGTTCACATGTCATTCGAATAACTTTCCCTCATATAGTTGGAATATTTCCATGTGCGATAGCCGCATTGTTTGGACAGTCATTCGCATAATTTTTTCCGACTACTCAGAGTATTCAATGTCCCACAGTCGTATTGGCCCGAGGGGCACTAGCATTTATTACTCTATACTAATCGTTGTATTTTCAAGTCCGACAATCATAA
Source organism: Vespa mandarinia (assembly GCF_050613455.1). Taxonomy (NCBI): domain Eukaryota; kingdom Metazoa; phylum Arthropoda; class Insecta; order Hymenoptera; family Vespidae; genus Vespa; species Vespa mandarinia. The sequence continues at coordinate 119,288 of NW_028197177.1, read as the reverse complement.
TGTTTCGAGAGGCACTCGAATAACTTTCCCTCTACAATTCGGAATATTTACATGCCCAACAGTCGCATTTGTTCACAAAATAATCGCAGAATTATCCCCAGCTAGTTGGAAGAATTCCGATTCCTGCAGACACATTGGTTCAAGTGTTGCTCGCATAACTTTCCTTCGACAAGTGTGTATATTTTGAAAGCAGACAGTCCCATTGGATCGAAAGTTACTCGCATAAGTTTCGTTTCATTTCTCGAAAATTTTTCAAGTCAGACAGCCGTATTGGTTCGAGTTCTACTCGTCAATTTTTACTCGACTACTCGGAATATAACCAAGTCCGACAACCGCATTGGTTCGAGAAGCAATTGCATAACGTTCCAAAGACTATTCGGGTTATATTCAAGTCCGACAGTCGTCGCCGTCCGAGAGGCACTCGCATATATTACCCTCCACTACTGGTAATATTTCCAAGTATGACCGTCTCTTCGGTTCTAGAAGCATTCGCATAACTTTCCCTAGATTAGTCGACATAATTCCAAGTCCGGTAGTAGCATTAATGCTGGAGCACTCGAAAAAATTTCCCCCGTCTAGTCGAAATATTTTCAAGTGTGACAGTCGCATTGGTTCGAGAGGTACTCGTGCAACTTTTCCTCGTATAGTCGGAATATATCTAATTACGACGTTCGTATGATTTCGAGAAGAACTCTTATAACTTTGCCTCCACTAGTTGGGATATTTCCAAATCTGAAAGCTGCATTTATTCGTGAGGCATTCGCATAACATTTACTTCCGATAGTTGGGGTATTTCCATGTTCATCATTCGCATTTGTTTGAGATGCAGACGGTTAACATTCCCTAAACTATTTGTGATATCTTTAATCCTGACAGGTGCATTTGTTCCCAAGTGACTCACATGGTTATCCCTCGACTAGTCGGATATTTTCCAATCCGAATGCCGCAATACTTTGTAAGGTCGTCACATTACTTTCTTTCGACTAGTCGGGAGATTTGCAAGACAAACAGTCGCGTTGGTTCACAAATCACTCACATAACTCACCTTCGTCTAGTCGGAGTTTTACAAAGGCCGATTGTCGCATTGTTTCGAATGACACTCGCCTAAGTACCACCAGTCTAGTCGGAATCTTTTCGAATCCGACTGACGCAGTTCGAAAGACACTCCCATATTTCCTCAACTAATCGAAATATTAACAAGTCCGGTAGTCGCTATGTCTCACAAGTCACCGGCATAAGTTTAACTCGACTAATGGGTTAAATTCTAAGTCCGACAGTCGCATTGTTTCTAGTGTCACTCGCATGACTTTCCCTCGACTATTCGCATATTTCCAAGTCCGACAGCAGCAAGAGTCCAAGTGGCTAGAGAGGGACTCGCATAATATTCCCTCGTCTAGTTTGTAATTTCAACGTTAAATGGTCGCCTTGATTCCTGAGATACTCGTCTAACTTTTCGTGGAGTAGTCGTAATGTCTATAAGTACGACAGTTGTATTGTTTCAGAATTCATTCGCATAACTCTCCCTTGACTATTCAGGATATTTTCATTTCAGACAGTCGCATTGGATCACTAATTACTCGCATAACTTTCCCAAGACTAGTCTGTATATTTTCATGTCAGGCAGTCGCATTGGTTCTAGTACCACTATCACATTTTCCCTCGACTTTTCAGAATATTTCCAAATTCGACAGCCGAATTGGTTCGATAAGCATTCGAACAACTTTCCCTCTACTAGTTGGTATATTTGCTATTTGGACAGCCGAATTGGTTCCATAGTCTCTCGTATAGCTTTCCCTCGAATTGTCGGAATCTTCCTAAGTCCGATAATCGCATTGGTTTGAAAGGCACTCGTATAACTATTCTTCGATTAGGCGGGATATTTCCAAGTCCATTAGTCGCTTAGATTCGAGTAACACTAGCGTAATTTTCCAGCGTATAGTCGGAATATATATAATTCCAACTGCTAAACAGATTCAAGAGGCAATCGCATAACTTTCCCTCGACATGTCTGATTATTTCCAAGTCCGACAGCATCATTGATTACAAAGGCCCTGGCAAACTTTTCACTCGACTGGACGCGATATTTCCAAGATCCAGAGTTGCACGGGATTGAGAGGCACTCGCTTAACTTTTCCTTGACTTTTCGGAATATTGTCAAACCCGGTTGTGGCATTCCCTCTAGTGTCATTAGCATAACTTTCCCCCGACTTGTCGGATTATTTCCAACTCCCACTGGTGCAATGGTTTGGGGTTCACTCGCTTAACTTTCGCTCGTATTGTCAAAATATTTCCAAGTACGCTAGCCGTGGTTTGTGTGGCATTCGCATAACTTTGCCACGATTAGACGGAATACTTATAAGACTGATAGCCGTATTGGATCGAGGGGTACTTATATAACATTCACAACAAAGGGTGGGATATATTCACTTCCGATATCCGCACTGGATCGATAGGCACTCGCATAACATACATTTGACTGGTCGGATTATTTCCAAATCCGTCTGCCGCATTGGTTCGGCAGGCACAAACATAACCTTACCCCGACTAGTTGGCATATATCCAAGTGCGACAGTCGCATTGGATCTAGAAGCACACGCATAATTTTCCGTCGACCAATAGGAATATTTCCATGTCCGCCACTCTTGTTGGTTCATAAGACTCTCGAGAAGTCGGTAAATTTTCCATAATGACAGGCGCATTGCTCCGACAGCCACAAGACATTCGCATGATTTCCATCGACGTGTCAGATATTTCCAAGCCCGTCAGTCGCAAAGTTTTACAAGTCACTCGCATAATTTCCCCTCGTTAAGTTGGAATATTTCCAAGTCCGACTGTCGCATTGGTTCATACGTCACTCGCATAACTTTCCCTCGATACGTCGTAACATTTCCAATTCCGACAGTCGCCTTAATTTACTAGGCACTCGTATAACCTTCCCTGGACTAGACGTCATTTTACTGAGTTCGATAATCGCATTGGTTCGAGTGGCACTCTTATAATTTTCCTGCAAGTAGTCAGTATATTTCTAGGTCCGACAGTCGCATTTGATCGAGAGGCACTCGTATAACTTTCCCATGAATAGTTGGACTATTTCCAATTCCGAAAGTCAAATTGGTTCACAAGTCACTCACATAACCTTACGTAGACTAAACGGAATATTGATACGTGCGACAACCACATTTGTTCAAGATGCAAACTCATATTTTTTCCTCGAACAGACGGAATATTTCTATTTCCGAGAAACCCATTGGTTCACAAGTCACTCGCATAACTTTCTCTTGTCCAGACGGAATATTTCCAAGTACGAAAGTCGCATTGCTTCTAGAGACACTCGCATATCATTCACTCCACTAGTTGTGGTATTTACATGTCTGACAGCCGCATTGTATCGAGAGGCACACGCATAATTTTATTCCGACTAGTCGGAATATTTCCATGTCCAACAGCCGCATGGTCTCGAGAGGCATTGGCATAACCTTTCCTCGACTTGACGGAATATTTTCAAGTCCGACTGCTGCATTGGTTGTAGAGTCACTCGTATAACTTTCCCACGAATAGTCGGAATATATACTAGTCCGTCAATCGCATTGGTCCACAAGTTACTCACGTTACTTCCTCTCGACTAGTCGGAATATGTCCAAGTCCTAAGGTCGCAGTGGGTCCATTCGCACTTGCATAAGTTTTCATCGATGAGTCGAAATATTTCCAAGTATAACAGTCGGTTTATTTCCAAGTACTGCAATCGTATTAGTTCGAGTGGCTCGCGTATATCATTCCCTCGACTAGACGGAATTATTCCAAGACCGACAGTCGCATTGGATTGCGGGTGCACTATCATAACTCTCCTCGAGTTGTCAGTATATTTCTAGGAGCATCGTTTGAATTTGTTCGATAGACACAAGCAGAACATATCCTCGCTTAGTCTCAATTCTTCCAAGTCTGACAGTAACATTAGTTCACAAGTCAGTCCCATATCAATGCTTCGAGTAGTCGGTATATTTCTAAATCCGAAGGTCCCATAAGTTCACATGATACTCATATTACTTTTCTTCGACCAGGCGAAATATTGATAAGTACGACAATTGCATTTGTTTTATGTGCACTCTTATAACTTTTTCAACACTAGTCGGAATATTTCTCTATGCAGCAGTAGCATTGAATCTAGATAAACTCTCATAACGTTCCATTGATTTAAATGAATATTGCTAAGTCCAACAGTCGCATTGGTTCGAGTGGCAACAGCAAAAATTTTTGTTGTCTATATAAAATACTTCCAAATGATAAAGTCTAATTGGTTTACATGTCACTCGCATAACATTCCCTCGACTAGTTGTAACAATTCTAGGTCCGAGCATCGCAAAGGTTCCAGAGGCACTCGCATAACTTTCCCTCGAATAGGCGGAATATTTCTAAATCCGACATTCGCATTGACAACAGAGGCACGCGCATAAATTTCATTTTAATTATCGTAATATTTCCAAGTCCAAGAGTCGTATTATTTCACATGGCACTTGCATACTTTTCCCTCGTCTATACGGAATATTTTCATGTCTGTCCGTCGCATTGGTTCATAAGTTACTCTCTCCCTTTCCCTTGCATGGACCGAAAATTTTCAATGCCCATAGTCGAATTGTTTCGAGATGCATTCTCATACCTTTACCTCGATTAGTCGTTATATTTCTATGTTCGATAGTGGCATTGAGTTGAGAGGAACTCTCGTAAGTTTTCCCGACAAGATGGAATGTTTCCAACACCAACAACCGAATTGGTACGAAAGGCACTCGCAAAACATTCTCTCGCATAGTCTAAATATTTCCAATTCCGACAATCGTATTGGTTCGACAGGCACTCGCATAAATTTCCCCCGTCTAATCTGAATATCACTAGGACAGACAGTCGCATTGATTCGAGAAACATTCGCTAACTTCCCTCGAATAGCCTGAACATTTCCAATACCGACAGAAGTATTGGATCGAGAGGCACTCGTATAACCTTCTTTCGACTTGACGTGATATATCCAATACCGACCATCGAGTTGGTTCTAGTGGGACTCTCATTTCTTTCATTCGACTAGTCAGAATATTTCTAGATACGAAAGCCGCATTTTTTTCGAGATCCACTCAACTTACTTTCTCTCGTCTAGTCGAAATGTTTCTATGTCCAACAGTAGCATTGATAAGAAAGGCACTCGCATAATATTCCTTCAACGCGCCGGTATATTTCCAAGTCCATCAGTGGCATTTGAACGAGTGTCACTCACATAACTTTCACTAGACTAGTTGGAATTTTTCCAGGACCAATAGTCGCATTGATTCACAAGGCATTCTCTTAACTTTCCCTCGTCTGGTCCGAATATTTTTAGGTCCGGCAGTCGCATTGGTTCAAATATCTCTTGCATATCTTTCCCTCGACTAGTGACAATATTTCCATGTATGACAGTCCCATTGTTTCGAGAGGCACACTCAGAACTTTCCCTCGACTAGTCGCACAGTTTCTAATTCCGGTTGTTGCATTGTATCTTGAGACAACCGCACATCTGTTTTTCGACTAGTCGTATTATTGTCAAGTGCTACATTCGCCTTGGTTTTTTTAAGTGCTCGCATAACCTTCCCTCGTCTTTACGGAATATTGCAGCGTCCGACCGTCGACATGGTTCGAGATGAACTCTCATAACTTTACCTCGTCTAGACTGAATATTTCTAGGGCCCACAGTCGCATTGGTTCGAGAGACACACGAATAACTTTCCCTCTACTAGTCGGAATATTTCCTATAACGACTGTCGCATTGGTTCGAGAATAACTCATAATTTTCCCTCGTTTAGTCGGAATATTTCTATGTCCGTCAATCGCATTAGTTTGAGAGTCATTCGTATAAAAACCCACGGTTTACTAGAATATTACAAAATCTCGACCGTCAGTTTTGTTCGAGGGGCACTCAGATAACTATTTCTCGCTTAGACGGAATTTTTCCAAGTCTGACAATCACATTGGTTCGAGAAGCACTCGCTTAAGTTTTCCTTGACTTTTCGGAATATATCTAAGTCCAACTGTCCCACTTATTCGAGAGTTACTCCCATAGCATTCCCTCTATTAGTCGGGAAATTTGCGATGTCCGACAATCGCACTACTTTACATGTCATTCGCAAAACTTTCTCTGGATTAGTCGGAATACTTCTAGGTCCGACAATCGCGTTGGGCAGAAAAAAAATCTGAAATGGTTCCGTCGTTCATTCGGAATACTTTTAAAGCCGCCAGATGCATTGGATTGAGAACACCCTCATAAATTTCACCCCGACTAGACGAAATATTTTGAAGTCCGCCAGTCATATTTTTTCTCATGTCACACGCATTACTTTCCTCGGGTGGACGTAACATTTCCATGTCCAACAGTAGCATTGGTTCACATGTGACTCGCATAACTATCCCATGATTAGATGGAATATTTCTAATTACGACAGTCGCATTGATTCGAAAGCCACTCGCATCACATTTCTTCGACCACTGGGTATGCTCTCAATGTCGACAGACCCATTATTTCTAGAATTACTCGTACATGTTTCCTCCGACAAGTCGGATTATTTCTAACTCCGACAGCCGCATTGATTCGACAATCTGTCGCATAACTATTCCTAGAATAGTTGGAATATTTCCATGTTCGAAGGCTGAATGTGCTCGACAGGCACTCGCAAATCCTTCGCAAATTACTCGGAATATTTATATTACCGATAGCCGCATTAATTTACTAGTCACTTGCATAACTTTCGCCGACTAGACGGAATATTTCCAATTCTACAGTCGCATTGGTTGGAGAGACACCCGCATAAGTTTCTTTCGAGTGATCGGAATATTTACAAGTACTACAGCCGGATTGGTTTACAAGGCCTTCGCATAACTTTCCCTCTACTAGTCGGAATACTTCCAATACCGATAGTCGCATTGGTTCTCAAATCACTCGCATAGCTGTCCCTGATAAGTCGGAAAATTTCCAAGTCCAACAGTCGAAATTGGTTTATAAGTCCCTCGCATTACTTTCCCTCGACTAGATGGAATATTTCTTGTTCCGAACATCGCAATAGTTCGAAAGGAACTCCCATAAATATCCCTCCACTAGTCGGTATATTTCCAAGTTCTAATGTCCCATTGGTTATCAAGTTTCTCGCATAACTTTCCTGCAAATGGTCGGAATATTTCTAAATTCGACAGTCCCATTGGTTCATACGTCACTTACATAACTTTCCTTCGACTAGTCGAAATATTGATAGGGACGAAAATCGAATTAGTTTTAGTTGCATTCTCTTAACTTCTTCACTATTAGTCAGATTAGTTTTAGGTCCAATAGCCGCATTAATTTGCGATGTACTCGCATAACTTTCCCTCGACTAAAATGAATATTGCTAAGTCCAACAATCGCACTGCTACGAGGTACATTCTCATAAGTTTCCCTCGAAATGTTGTTATATTTATAAATCCGACAGTCACATTGTTTCACAAGTAACTCTCATAACTTTCCCTCCACTAGACGGAATATTTTTAGGAACGACAGTCTCATTGGTTCACAAGCCACTTACATACTTTTCCCTTGGCTAGTCGGCATATTTCTAGGCCCTACATTCGCATTGGTACCCTCATAAGATTCCCTCGGCTTGTTGTAATATATCTAAGTCCGACAGACTCATTTTTGAGAGGCACTCTAATAAGTTTCCCTTGACTGGTCGGAAAGATTAGGTGTCCTACAGAAATATTGTTTCGAGAGACTTTCGCATATTTTCCCCTCGATTAAGCGAAGTATTTCCAAGTCCGTTAGTCGAAATAATTTGATAGATCTACCACAAATCTCCTCCGATTAGTCGGAAGGTTCCTAGTACGACAGTCGCATTGGTTCAAGGAGCACTCGTACAAATTTCCCTTAACTAGATGTAATATATACATATCTGATAAACACACTGGTTCGAAAGTTACGCGCCAAGAATTACCTCGATTGGACGGAGTATATTCTGGTCCGAAAGCTGCACTCTTTAGAGAAGCACTCGAACAACTTTCCCTCGTCAAGTGGTAATATTTTTTGTTCCGACTACCGCATTGGTCCGAGAGGCACTCGCACAACTCGCCTTGAATTAGTCGGAAAAATTACAATTCTGGAAGCCGCTCTGGTTCGAAAGGTAGGTGAACAACATCCCTAGACAAGTCGGAATATTTTCAAATAAGAAGGTCCAAGAGGACCAATCACAACGTTCTCCCGATTTGTTTGAATATTCCCAGGACTGTCAGTCACATTGGTTCGAGAGGTACTCGCAAAACGTTCTCTCTACTAATCGTAATAATTCCATGCACGTCAATCGGTTAGGCTCACCCGTCACACGAATTACTGTTCCTCGAGTAGTCAGAATATTTCCATTTCGCATTGTTTTGAAAGGCACTCGCATAACTATCTTTCGATTAGGCGAGATATTTCCAAGTTCAGCAGCCACTTAAGTTCGCGTAACAGTAGGATAAGTTTCCCGCGACTATTCGGAATAATTCCAAGTACAATAGCCGAATTGATTCGAGAGGCACTCGCATAACTTTTCCACGACAATTCGAATATGTCAAAGTTCGTCATCCGTTTTGGTTCAAGTGGCACTCACATAACATTTTCTGGACTAGTCTGGATATTTCCAAGTCCAACATCCGAAATAGTATGAAAGGCCTCCAAATAACTTTTCTTCGACAAATCGGAATATTTACATGTGCGACAGCAGCATTGGCTCAATAAACACTCGCATTATTTTCCCCCGACTATTCGAAATATTTTCAAACCAGAACGTCGCAACGGATTGCAAGACACTCGCATAACTTGCGCCGACTAGTCAGAATCTTTCCAATCCGACAGTCGCATTGGATCGAGAGGCCATCGCATAACCTTCCCTTGTTTACTCGGATAATTTTTTTGCATAATAGTCGCATTGGTTCACAAGTAATTCGCATAACCCATCCCTATCTTGTAGGGATATCTTCAAGCCTGGCAGTCACATTGTTAATTAAGTTTCTCGCATAACTTTCCCTCAACTAGTTGGAATATTTCCAAGTCCGATGCCTGCATTGTTTCGCGGGACACTTGCATAAGATTCCCTCGAATAGTAGTAATACCTTGAAGTCCGACATCTGCATTGGTTAGAGTGGTACCCGCATAAATTTCCCTCGACTATTCACTGAATAATGTACTATAAAAATGTTTACGGATGATACGTCAATATATGTTATTGGAAAAAGTAACATACAGTTAGAGCCGAAAATGAATAAGGCATTTAATACAGTAGAAGAATGGAAGAATATATATAAATTGAGAATGTATCCATAAAAGACGGAATATATGATAGTAGGGTAAGAAAAAAGCTGGATGGAAATATTGTTTTGAAATAGTTTGATGGAATCAAGATACAACATGTAGAGATAATGAAATACTTAGGAGTATATCGTAAACTTAGGTTTAAATGTCATTACGATTGTATGTTAAAAAAGATAGGTAAGAAAATTAGTTTTTTAAATGGAATAGGAAATTATACATCGGCATATTCTAGATGTGCCACGTATAAAGTGATTACTCCACAGATCATAGTACGTGCCACGTTGTTAATGGATATGAGAGAGATACAGCTGAATAAATTGCAAGTGACTTAAAATCCAGTAATGAGATTAAATTACAACATGTGTCTATGTATTTTCATGATCTTGAGGAATTTGTTAACTGAACAATTAAGAAAAGGTTTGAAATAATAGGAAAAGAAAGCGGTAAACACACACGACATACTAGGAACATTGGAAGACTATTTCGCAGAAATAGGTGTACACGAAAGTGTATGTTTTATGAACGGGTTAAAATATATAATTCTAGCCGATATAAGACAACACAAGAGGCTCGACCAATCTAAAAAGATATTAATGAAATATAATATCTATAATTTCTAATGTAATCTAAATTGTGTGTTTCAAATAGTTGAGAGAGCTAATAAAATCCCATCAATAATTTAATCAGTCGAAGCTATCATCATTTTCAACTATCGCTGTCACAGCTTCTTCTTCTAATAAGTCTATGTCTAAACTTTCCCTCTATCCCTTAATAGAGGAGAACATTACGCCGTAGTTCTAATCATCTAAAACTCTTGTAGCTAACCTATGCTTGTTTTTAATTATCGATCTTCTCACTAGACTGTACAATTTATTATGTAGCCTCCACAATATCCATCATTATCATACAAATATTTTGTTCCATGACAACTTGCTTATCATGTTATAGCTTACCCACAAAGGCTGACAGCCAGTTGTTTGAAAACAGCCATGAATTACTATTCACCTGTTCGATGCCCACTTTCCTCTTTCTACTTATACGTTTTCTACACGGGATTAACTCCGTATCAGTTCTACAGAACTTTGTTAAACCTAACCGCCAATTCCTGATACTCATTGGTTATATTAACTCAATTACAGATACTTGTTGATGTCAAAGCTTTCACTGTTACATTGTACATTCCACTTATCAAAATGTTTGTTGAATTTACTAAATCCCATGACTGATCCAAGAATCATTCCTCATTTGATTAGAATACTGCATTTACAGTATTCTCCTATGCTGAATAATAGGGAATCATTAACATTGTAGAAGTACATCTATTTATTAGTCTCCATGATTATTGTACTTGTAATTATACTAGATCAATACTTGTAATAATAAATATTTTAATTAGAAATTTTAATTAGAAAGGTTTAGAATTTATGAATATATAAAAATAAATGGAAAATATACGAAGTAAATAGTACTTTGTTAAATTTTTATCAAATTAGTTGTTGTGTTATTCGGTAAAACCTCAAAAAACGATACCTTTGGAATACCACCAAACAGACGACATCACCTTCTTTTTATGAATATTGGCTTCGAAATGCTTTGAGCCGGTTTATCTTCTCTGCTCCATAATCTCTTGCGTTTGATATTGTTATATACAACCCATTTTTTGTCCTAATGTAATGTAATGTAATTGTTGTAATGATGCGCTTCAAAAATAGATCATTTTCATGATGTTTGAGAAGCGGAAAACGGACGTCAACGCGACGAAACAAATTCCTCTGCGTGAGAACATCGGGAACCCATATATCGAGCTTCGAGGTTAAACGCAGACTTTTCAAGAGGTCATAAACAGTTGAATTTGACAAAATTTAACTTCTCACCGATCTCAAGTAATGTTATTCGCCGGTTAGCATCAACTAGTGCTTTTATCATGTCTTTATCAATTTCAACAGGCCTTCCAGAACGTGGTGCATTTTTGACATCAATATTGCCGGATCGAAATTTTGCAAACCAGTTCTGGCATTAGCGTAACGTCTCCTCCATACACATCGGACAATTTCTTACTGGCTTGACCAGCATTTTTTCCTTATCTATAGTAAAATGGTAAAATAAAACGAATATGCTGCTTATTGCTCTCCATATTTAAAAGGGCACCAACAAAAACTACTGCGTAGGAACATTTGGCCTTTTTCACAAACAAGCATTGCAATATCAGCTCTTAAGACATATGATGATTATGTGGCTTAAATGTGAAGTTGGGTGCAAAAAAATAGAATTAAATCCTCCGTTGGGAAGAAATAAGTTTACTTTCCAATCCACTCAATACATGTTTTTAATAATCAGGAAATAATAAAAATTTGACGATATGGAAAGCAGCGATAGCGATAGTTCATAGAAGAACACAATTAATATTTAGTAAGGAATTTAAAACATATTTGTTGGTTGATGGCGAGATTGTTTTTGAAAATGCGCTTCTCGCACCATGCCAGTTTTGACAATCGATTCGCACAGAGGAAATGTTCCCGTCTCGCTTTTGTTGTCCAAACAATAGACCCACTCGTCACAATTAATCAGAGCGATGGCACTAGGCTAGAATACTGTTGCAGGCCGTCAGCAAAATACCGCTCGCCGCGTCCCGCCAATTAATGGGAAAACGCGCGTCCTTTACAGGATATGGTCAGAAATGGAGAAGTAATTGCGATATGTAAATTTGTCCATGAATTTGTTTGGATGAGTTACAATTGTTTGTGTGCCTTTTGCTTGGGAATACGGACTTCGTCATTGCGCACGCCGAGCGATCTTTCTCGACGTGTTCAGCCCTACGGTTACGTTCGCGGCAGCAGGATGGACTAAGCTCTGCATGGAACGGGACATCAGAAGTTAAGCGCGATCCAACGATCAGCCCTCATCCCGGTCACATCCACGTATCGCACAACTATGGAATACTTTTGCATTGTAGTGGGAGTACCCCTGATTGACCTCCAGTTACCCAAACGGAGGAAATTACATGACATTAGGAAGAACAGTGGCACAAAGATAGTAACGCGAAAACTGAAATGCACGAACCTAAAGTGCGCGTTAGTAGAACAGGTAGATGAGGAAAGCGTTGGGTAGTGGCAGTCCAGATGGGTGAATTTCTGCAAAGGAAGGACAACATACGAGTTTTTCCCGGACATCAAGAAACGAATGGGTGCCCGTTTCGATTCTCCAAATCAATTATCAAAACAATTTTTTTCAGGTCGTGGGGCGTTCGAGGTAAAACTATCGTCGCTGAACCTCTTCACGTGTGGAACATGCAAGTGTGGATAACAAGACACGGTTCACATCATCGAATGTCCGATTTTCGGACACCAGAGTGTTGTTTTGAGAAAATTTCTCCGTCAAAAAAGTTGGACGGAAGCAGGGAGACATCTTGTTTCCGCGGCCGAGGCCTTCTCCCTCTTCGCGGAATTTTATAATGAAATCTTCCTTATTAAGAGTTATTAGTTAATGAATCCTGTTCAGCTGGGTTTCTAGGAGTTCTGGTGATGTGGGTGGGTGCCTGTAATCTTCTCAGGTTAACCTACTCTCGAATATGATAGGGTCAGAGACGCTCATATGCATCCCCCTAATGTTTTTTTTTCTCTTACTCCAGACTCTCTCTCTTTTACCCCCTATCCTACCATTCCCATCCCATCGTACGGAACGGGTGTCAAGGATGGTGAGTGGGCCTCCCGTGATTCCTCGTGGATATAGCCGACATCAGTCTTGTGATTCTTTGCTGCGAGGATGTTGGTCATGGCTAGACCGCTCACACTACCCCTCGGAGGGAGTTTTGGGGTTTTTCGTGTTCGGTTATTTGACTTTGGTGTCTGTTGTAACAGGGTGGTTTCGTTGCATATGTCCTAATGGAAGAGGTAGCATAGGTGCAGGCTGTCTACGGATGTCTTCCTTTCCAATACAAATTCACACTATAGTGTTTGTGTGCCTCGTGCATAATGTGTAGTCAGCTTAACTGATTGCTTGCGAGCTTAGACATTGTGAGTCTGAACGATGTAACTTGACTGGCTTTTGGTTTATTTTAAATTATCCACGTAAACTGAAATGAGATTGGTAAATGGCAGAGTTTGACCTATAGAAAGAGAAAATGTAAATATCCATGTTAATCAATAAACATTCCATGTGTGCCCCTTTGTTCTAGTGCTCTTCAACATGTTTATGGATATTGTCAAAGCTAGGCTCATATAGCCCATAGCTTAATGAGCCTAGGCTTCTACTTTTAACCTTTATTTATTGTTCGGGTCGTTATATTATAGAAACTCAGATTACTGTGAACTCCTAAGCCCAGACAAAGGTTGCCATGTGTTTTTTATCCATGCGTTTTGTTTAGCTAATAGTTCATAAGGTCCCACGGATTACTGCTTCCAAAGATATTATATGATCCTAAAGAGAAATTACCGTGAACAATGGAGGGTCGTACGTGTGCGTCAACTTATCGGCCACCTTCAACGGTCGTGTTCGAAAACAAGGACGAGTAAAAAATATAACATGTTGGAAATACCCTTAAATGCATTATATGTGAAAATGTGTGGCTGTATCGTGTAAATAGTTTACAACTAATTATTACCACATTTTTCAACTATTGTAGTAGTAGCGCTATTTCACAAAAGATTAGTGATACCAATTAATAAATAAACATAAAGTAGACAACTCCGTATCTAAATCCATTAATAGACTGAGGAGACTGGCTCTTGATACTCTGATTATATGTCTCTATTAATGTTTGGACCGTGGCCACGCGGACGAAGTCATCTTCGCCTAGATGTGGATCGACGATGGATGCTAGCGCCCATTGTATTGGTAGTGCGTTGTCACTCTTGTCTATCTAGTACAAGAGCCCTAATCCGGATGTCGTCCGTCTCCTCTTGATGTCATTTCTTCCTCACTGTCAACTCGTGTAAGTATTTCTTGCATAGGCGCTACCATAAGTCCTGCTTCAGCATCTGGACGTGATGTCATGTTAAGAGGTGTGCTGTCGGTACCTGGGCACAATCTGCTTTGGATACGCATATTAATGAGACTCCAATGTGGAATTAAGCTGAAATAAGAGGAATTGGGATCGGTAAATATAGAAGTAGCGTGTGAGAATTATGATTTGTCTCTATCTCAGTGGTTTATGCGTGTAGCGCTTCGTGCGTCTAGGGGGTCTTCCCGATCACACGCACGAAGTCCCTTTTGTATGCCTTAACGGCGGTTTTCCAAAGTGTGGAGACTTATGAGATATGAAGTGCAATTGTATCACCTGATCGCGGATATACTGACACACTGCATTCTCGATTTCGGAACATTTTATAGCTACCCAAAAAATCCCAGTGGGATGATCTTGCCCTGCGTGCGAAGAAACGTTTCAATGAAGCGATGAAAGATTCATTTGTTAAGTCGCTCATCAATTCTAAATGCACTGTACTTATACCTTTAGTCTGTTGCAATTTCAATGTCGCCCTTCCTTGAAATGTAATGGTATGCAGTAATTGACATCGGTGATTGAGGCAGGTCTATTGCTGATGCCGCGGTGTATCCTACACGATGTGTCCATGCATCAATGGATTGGATCGGCTACAAGGCATGCACGTGTGTATAATGTTCTTTATGTTTCTCTAGCCATTAATAGGCCAGTATCGCTCTCTTACGATTAATAGTGCCGCTTGAACATTGTAGTGATAACCGACTAGATGTGCCTGTCTTAGTATCATTGTCGTCACATGATGGTTCCGAGGCAGAATAATGTGGTGCCTTCGACGGTAAGTCTGATCTGACCGCGCTAGCATATCACTAACCAGATTCTAACTGTCTGGATCAATGAATGGTCTTAATTTGGCCATTGAACTCTTAGTGCTTATCATTCCTTCCGCTAATGGCTTAAATTGTGAACTTGTGAAATTGTGGTTTTGGTAAATTAATCGCTGACGGAATGGATAGCGTGTTGCGATCCACAAGTCGCGAGTGTACGGCTTGATGAAATGACGGTAGAACCAAAGAATTTATCTCATCTAAGAATTTCGTTCTCAATAATTTGAGATGCACCCTAACTGAATCGCGAGCAATATTACCGTTACCATGCAATCCGCTGACCAGAATATCTAAACGTCTACGCGGAATGTTTAATTGATTGACCATTTTTTGGATATAAAGTGTGACTGCAATCCGGTGTCCAATAATACTCGACAATTGCGCATAAGATTTCCGTTCTTATCTTGTACTACAGCTGTATATAACAGTACGTAACAATGCGCGGCCTTTGCTAGACTTGCGTTGTTTGATGAAATTTGATCTACATCCTCAGATTCAACGTGAAGCAATATGTAATGTGAAAGCTTATATCGTTGACAAAATCCATACTTGCATTTATTCGCGTCGTGATTCGCACGGAGACAATTAAGACAAAGCTTTGCCTTCGACGAGTTCACGACGTTGATCTATAGTTACTTCTAGCAGCTTACCACATGCAGGATGACTTGAACAGCAAATGGCACATAACTATTTTACGGTAGCGGAGAATATTCCCGGATTATGTACGCGAAATTCACGATCTTTTCCTCGAAATTAATAGCCCGATTGGGGATTTCACAAAATGGAAACATTCCCTTGCCTATTTAGAGTCGAAGTATTTTTGGAAACTGATGCGGCCTGACTCTGCGTTTTAACCGATTGTACTCTCGATCGCGTTTGTAGGAACGCGTTTCTCCTTTTATGTACAAATTTGAAGAATTGCTACTCGGTGGAAGAGCCTTTACATAGGGAATCATCATCCCATCTCGCAGAAATATGTACGTCAAGGCGCGAAGATAGGAAATAGACAAGGAGTGTTTTGTAAGATGCTTATCAAAACGATCTAATTGACCTGGAACTTTTTTATGCAGTATTCACGACATGAGCTAACCCTTTATATGATCCCTTTTGCAATTTAGGCAATTCGTAATTCGCCTTTAAATGTTTCTCCACAATCAGATATGGCAAATTATAATATTCAACCAGCATTGATCAAGCGATAGCATAATTGGACGAGGTAACGCCTATAAATGCGATAACTAACGCGGGTTTACTTTTTAAACATGACATCAGATAATTTAATTTATTTATATATTTATAAGAGTCGTCTAACAATCGATTGTCATGTATGGCAGATTTGAACTTTTTCACGAAAGCTGGCCACTCCGCGTGTTGGCCGCTGAAGGTAGGCAGTGATTTTTGTGGCCGATATGCAGTTCAATTGTCTGTCGCATAAGTTGGTAGTAATCGAGTTGAAGATTCCGTTTCTGATGGAACAAGTGTTGCCGTCCGTGCTACCGCTTCGTCCGCTAATTTTTTCGCGGTAAATACTGGTCAGTGATAATTATCGCCGATATCAAATTTCTCACTAAATACAATTCTGCATCGGGGATAAAGCTTAATAGTTTCTTTTGATCCTCGGAGTAATTATCAAAGACCTCTTTCAGGCTTTCGACTTTCATTTCTAATTTGCCCGAAACTTTATTTACCTGATAATGTTACGTCTCGAATTGATGAAAGCACAAAATAATGGAATATAATCGTGAGCTGCTAATATGGACAAGTCAAGGACAAAACCATCTACTCCTACCTTACAGACGCCTTCCGTGTTTGGTACAAACACTCGGGATTTAGAGTAAATAAATGTCTGCTTCTGGAAGAATGGCTGCTGCTTGAAAACCGTCCGTTCCATCGATGTACCCTATATCCACAATATCGTTTCTCACTTAACGTTGCTGCCAAGATTTCCAAAGACATTGAAGGATATTAGCGTATTGACGTAAGTTCGAGGTTTCTTTATCCTGGACTGAAATCCACTCCTCTATATAGATTTAATTCATAGACTCCCTAAATTCTTAAATGTACGTATGGGGAGATCGATGGTCAATATTAGGAATGAAAAGTGGCAACACAATTCAACAATAATTATTCAATAAAGCACTAAAAATATACTAAATATACAGATCATAGAAAACACTTGGTTTAAACTTTGAATAAAATTTCGACGCGCTGCTCGTGTTTCGCGTTTAATTTATTGTTTTAACACGTGTCTAATTTGAATCTTCATCGAAATAAAGAGTAGAATTATATATATTCTCTTCTCGATAACTTTTTATTCTCGTTTAACAAAAATCCGCGCTTGAAATACGTAACTAACTATGAATCGTATAGTATAATAAGAGTACGCAGTAAAACCTATCTAATTGAGTCGTCAGAAAATTTCAATTTCTGACGATTTGTTTTTACAGGCTGCCAGGATGCTTTTAAGTATCGGATATCTCGAACTTTCTCTGGTGCCGGGTGTCAGAATAGCATCGTCCTTTGGTTTGTCCAACCTTACTTCGACAGCATCGTTATTTTCGTCTCTTGTTGTTGTTTTCGTTACGTCTCGTTGTTTCGATCGTCCCAGGTGAAGGAGTGGGTGTATCAACGAGCTCCAGGTGGATCCTATGAGATGTAAGCTCCATCCATAGACTATATGGAGCACGTATCCTCGGATAGTGGCTTCGGCACATAATTTTACACCCTTGATTAAAATAAATATTCCGATCTATATCCCAGCACTGGCTGATCCAAAGTTTAAAAAGTCTCACAACAGTTTTGAGTTTGCGCCGTTCGTAATTTTATTATTGTCTAATTCTCCCAGGAGATTATACATCGAGATAATTTTGGATTGGGTCCGTTTTCCTGTATCTCCCCTGGCAATAGTATTTAAGATTCCCTCTGTTTAGGTCTCTCTGCAGGAAACATCATATAATCTCTTAGATTATTTAAGTCTTGACGTGCATATTTTCCGCTTGTCATTAAGTTTTTTAATTAATGTGTTTCCATGCCAGTTTAGTCAACGATTGGAATATTTGGGGCGGGAGTACCTCCACAGGTCTCGGTGTCAGGCTTTACCATCTCTCTCCCAAGTAGTATATGGATGGTAATAAAGCTTTGCATTCTCTTATGGTGCTTGCCTTTACTAATTTGTAGATTTCGGTGTCTGGTAGAGACTGTTATTCTGATGTGTGACTGGCAATTCGTGGTAGCATTCCTCTGATTGCCTAACGCTTACCGGGATGGGAGTACACTTCACTATATGAATAACTTCCCTTCCGGTTACGGCCATGCATCCAGCTGACTTCATGATTATATATGCAAACTCATCTGGCCGTAGAGTCGCTAATGCCAGAGCGTTTTTATAGACCTGCTTTTCGAGTTTGCACTTTTGTCTGATTACGTCAGTATATAGAGCTGTCATTTGTGTCCTTATATGCTTTTTAAGGTAGACGAACTTGGAGTTGACATAAGCGAACAAATCAAGGTTTTCAATCGACATTTTTGCTCTTGACGCGAAGAGGCTTCCTTTCTGTGTCTCTAAAATAAATAATTCTGGATGCTCCCGCAGTAATAACGTATAACCATGCAAATGATTCTTCGCTATTTTTTCCAAGGTAAAAGTAACGTCCTGAGATGTGATAGTGTATACGTCCGGATACACTTCAGTATTATTCATAGCTCCTAATTTGGTCGCAAGTCCATCATGTAATACCTTGTATTTATCGAAGTTATATGATGATTACGCGCTGGTCGTCCTAAATGCATTTCCTCCTTCGTCAGTGAGGCACATTTAGTCCATGAATACAAACACTTCACATTTACTTAGAATTACATTGCTCTGTCTTATCTTCATAACAGCATAAAAATCTTTGATATCAATTTTTATTGATGCTTGCACTACTACATTATCCCATGAGCCATACAGATAGGCGAATTGTGTTCCCGAATACTTGCCGTCTACTGAAATCGATCATGCCAACGTAGCACTTCGATACTCGTTGGCATTGGCTCGAAAATATGATACCTGCAGGGTGTTATCCCCATCTTGCCTGTATCGAAAGTAGCCTTGTATGCCTCAGCTATTAAATCCTTCAGGTATATTCTCCTTCAATTGTAAACAGCTGAAACGTGTGACGACATTCCTCAATAGTAAATTGTTGATGTTCGGTACTTGGGGTGAAATATTACATTTCCTCGTGTTTTATATTGTGATGGTCGTGACATTTGTTGATGCTTTCCCCCTGTGGTACCCCAACGTGCAGAAACTTTCACTGATGATTCCTAAGGTCGTTAAAAAAGTGCCAAGAAGCCCCATGGTTTTTGTAACACAATTACCTTAAACTATTTTATTTTAAGTATACTTAGCTTATTAGCATTGACTACCCTAGTCCGATTTCCTATTAATAATTTAGCATTATTTCGAGGGAGCATATCTAAAATCTGTTGAGGTCCCGTGAATTGATTACCGAACTTGTTTGTAGATTCACTTTAATAAGAATATCTTGTCCCCATTCTTTAACGTTAACGGTCTTACTTTTTCATCGTAATACCTTTCAGAAGTTTCCTTTGATCTCATCAAATTTCGTCGTGCTGCCTCTTGTGTTCTATTTATTTTATTTATTAGTGTCACGAAATATTGTAAATAGTTCCTGTCCATTTCGTCATCTAATGGTGGATCCGAGGCTGAGACTCAGGCCAGTTTCTCGAAGGCTAGATCATAAGGCGTGTAGCGGGTTCCCTCATGCAAACTTGTGTAAAGATGGCCGTATCTACACATTCATCCTTTTCTTTGTCCGTGAATTGCACCAGGTACTCAATTAAGATTGATATCTCTCAATAAGTTGTGATATCTCGAATGATCCATTGGATTGTGGGTAGGAGACCGTCGTATTGTATTGCTTAATTCCAAATTTACGCGTCTTGGCTCGCAGTAAGGTACTCAAGAAATTCGATCACTGTTCCGTGAGTATTAACCTAGGCGCTCCAAACTTACATATAAAATTTGAAGTCATGGCTATGCCTGGCTGTGTCCTGGCTATGTCTATCGATGTCGTATTCACAATAGAGACGGCTAATACAAATTTTGTCAACTGATCATGAATCGTCATAATGTTATTACTCCTCTATTAAGTCAGAGTTAGATGACACACTACGTTGAGGGCTACCTTACCGAATACCGATCCTGGCGGAGTGTTTAATCCATTTGCTGCTAATTTTTACTCTAACTAGTTTCTTCAATTGGCATTCAAAACAATTTTGAATAATAGTCTGTATCTGCCCTTTCATATTCTTCCAGATATATCTTGTTCTAATTCTGTTACAAGTTTTGGTCACTCCCTTGTGACCCCCTAAAGCAGATGAGTGGATTTTGCGTATTAAGTCCTCACGCTCGTTCCCCTTGAGTATTCTAACTAAATTTCTACAGAAATTGTGCAATCTTTCGAGTCCAATTATTCTCCTAGCTTTTGTTGAATGTATTCCCATGGTAAATCATCTATTCTTGTTTGAACTGGAGATGCTTACAGTACACAAATCCAGTTCCCTTGTTACCGATAAGAGCGATTCCAGAGCATTCTTCAGAATTTCTATGTCCGTTATCACTTTAATATTTTTCTAATGACTAATGATATTAAGATTTTAGATCCGTATTTCGTCACCCTTGCCCGTCCTAGTGTTAAATCCTTATAATTTGGGAGTTTATTCATCTCCTAGAGCTGCTTAGCTCCCTCATTGCATGGTTTTCATTTTGAGTAATAAATATTGCTTTATTGTTGTCTCTCATTGTCAATCGGACCCGAATTTCCGTAAGGTTCGGCGTAATTTTGAATGTTTGCTCTTCCTGATTCTGCCGTTTGTATGGCCGCAATATTGGTTCTAATAGGGTTCCGGAACTAAAGTCCAATTCGCTCTTACCGTGGGTAAGAGTATTATTAGCGCCGTTTCCCTCCGTCTTGCGAGGCACTTTACTTCTATATTTCTGCTCAAAGAGCTCCTCTAGTTCTCCCGTGTTTGACTCTTCGTATCTAACTTACTGGAGTAAAAAGACTCGCTTGAATAGTTGTCATCTCTATCTGGCGGCAAGAAATACGTTGTTTCTGGCGGATTTCGCGAAAGAACATTGGCATTAGCATTAGCCGTGCTTGCATTGTATATCCTGAAATTGTACTCCGCTAATTTCAAACTCTACTTTGTCAGACGCGAAGTCGGATCTTTGTGCGATTTTAGCCACACTAGTGGGCGATGTTCAGTCACTTAAGTAAATTGACTTCCATATAAGTATTGCCTAAAATAGTACACGGCATAGATTAATGCGGAGATTTCACACTCGATGGTTGAGCAGTTCCTTTCAGCTACATTTAACAGTCTTGAACAAAAAGAGTCTTTCCCTATCAGTCCCTGACCAAGCACTCCACCTATCGCATAACCTGATGCGTCCGAAGTAACATTAAATTTCCTATTAAAGTCCGGGTATTGGAACACTGATTCCTTGCACAGAATGTCTCTTAATGTCACGAAAGCCTTTTCCTGTGGCTCACCCCACTTAAATGTCACTTCTTTCTTTAATAATACCATGAGAGGTCTTGCCAATTTAGAGAATCCTGGGATGAACATTCTATATCACGCAAGTCCCAAGAATTGTCCAACGTTCTTGGCTTTATTCGGTTGCGGGAATTCTCTTAAGACCAGTAGCTTCTTCGGATCTGGTTTCACACCGTCCTTGCCGATGATGTGGCCCAGATATATGACTTCCTTTTTTAAAAATTTACACTTGTCCGGCAGTAGCTTTAAATTTGCCTTCCTTAGTCTCCCTATTAGCTTGCTGAAATTTATCTCATGCTCATGGAGTGACCATGCGAAATACTATGTCGTCTAAGTAGACAAACATCTCTTCGCCTTGAAGTCCTGTCAGGACGAGTTCCATGTGTCGTTGGAAGGTGGGCAGAACATGCTTCAATCCGAATGGTATTCCCGGAAATTCAAAATGGTGTTGAAAAGGCAGTCTTATGTCTGTCATCTGGGTGAAACTTGATCTGATGAAAGCCGGACTTTAGGTCGAACGTGGAGAAGTATTTCGCGGAACCCAAATGATCGAGTATTTCATTTATGTTAGGGAGGGGATACGTGTCCCCAACAGTCTTTTCATTAAGTCTCCTATAATCAATTACAATTCTCCATTTTTGATTTCCTTTCGAGTCAGCATTTTTAAGTACCACCCAGATTGGAGAGTTGTAAGGAGAGAGAGATGGCCTTATTATGTCTCTCTCCAACAATTCTTGCGTCTGCTTATTTATCTTCCCTCTACGTATGGGTGGGAACCTATACTGCTTTGTATGTACTGGCATCTCATCGGTGGTTATAATCCTATGAATCAGCACCTGTGTGCTCTCCCGCAATTCTCCCGGGAAATGAAAGCAGTCTGCGTTAGTAGATAAGAAGTCAGTGACAGAGGCCTTCATTTCTTCGTTGTTTAGATGTTCTAACCGTTATAGTGCTTTTACTTCTATTGCTCTATTATTATTATCCTTTTCTCTCCGGTTATCTTGACCATGGTTTTTCTAATAACTCTTGATCCTACCGACGTATGCCGTTATTTCCTATTTTGGATTTCCTAATATATCTGATATTTTGTTTTGGCGTGCTTTGAACGCTTGTAATTCCAGAATAGGCACCACAATATCTTGATCCTCGTTGGTGATGATTATCACCCTTAAATAAGCCCGACCTTGCTGGTTTTTAACTGTGGCTCCCCCCATGTATATTCCTTGTAAAGATTCTACTCGCGGAATGTAGCCTTCGTTAATTTCAAAATTTTGGACGCGACTATGATACATTGCACTCGTCCTTGCCGGCACGTGCACCAACTGACTGTCTGTGGAAGGCACTTCCTTATTTGCGACCTTCATACATTGCTGGGTATAACTTACGTTAACGCCAACAGATTTCAGGAACTCATTTCTCAGGATATTGTCTTGTTCTATCGGGATGTACGACGCCACTATGTAAATCTGCAATACTTTCCCAAAGAGGTGGACAACCAACGAACCATACGATCGAATATGTTCGTCCGTAATACCACATACATTCATTGCGTCATTTTCGTCGACTCTAAGTTCGATTCGACAGCACCCTCCTTGATAATATTAACTTCCGTGTTAGTGTCAATAATAAATTTAATCTGTATCCCGTTGTTTCCGATGTCGATGATTATTGTGGGTGCCTTTGCCGCCGTCTTATAGTTTATTGTTGTGATCTGCTTGATTGAGTCGCCTGCGTATTGATTTGACCGAGAGCGTTTCCCGTGGCGACCCCGGTCCTGTCTGATCCTGACCGACCGCTTGCATGGTTTTCCTGGTTGCTAGGAGTTAAATATATCCTTTCTTTATTCTTGATCCTTGGCGACGGACTCCGGCGGTCATCGCTTCGACAATATGGTCTTCTATACTTAGTCTAATTCCTGCGGCTGCTTGCCATATCCTCCGAGCTCCGACGGCACAAATTGTACGTGGGACGTTTGTCCTCTCTCCTATGCTCGTTGTCATACTTTAGTTTCCGGCAGTCTTTTATAATGTGACCTATCTTTTTACAACAATAGCAGGTCCACTGTTCACCCGGACTGAGTTGCCTATTTACAGCTATATTCCTGACCTAGTCCTATAACCGTGGAGAGGAAGGTCTCGCGGTGATTTCCGAAAAGGTTGGTGGTCTTCCTTTAGTTCAGCAATCTTTTGTCATATGACCGATCCCCTTGCAGCTTGTACAAATAATTTTTCCACCTGTGATCGCATTTAATTTAGTGATCTTCCTTGGTTCTTCCTTACCGGTGCGAGCGCGGTTCCTTTCCAGGGCTCTGCTTATTATTAAATGGGCGATAGCCGCTGTCGTTAAATCCTGATATCTTTCGTGCATCATTCGCAATTCATAATCCTCCGAAAAGACGTTTTCTAGTGCGTCTAGTAACTTGCAATCAATGCGTCTTCCTTGGTGATCGGTCAATTCTCCTAATTCCTTAGTTTCTGCCTCTATTACGGATTTCTTCAATTCTTTCATTAGTTCAATGTAGTCTAAGGCCCTTTCCTTGGGTTTCATGAAATTATTAGGACACTGACCCCTATAATGGCTCGCAGATTTTGCCGGCTTGAAATCTGCATTCAGCGTGCCTACCAGTTGTTCCACCGTTTGTAATTCTTGGTCCTCTGTTAATGAATATGCGTGCCCGTTCAATTTGACCCAAATTCTGCGAGCTATCATTGCTTCCAGGTACCAGGAAGGACATTCAAGGAACAAGAAATGGTCCATAGACCTTTTACACGCTCTTGAACATTGGAGCACTGATATAATATATCCATCAACGCGCGGAATTGTTTACGTTATTTCCTTTATAGCTTCCGTTCTGACGCTAGCCATTTCAACTGTCCTCGATCGTAACGTTCTTAATTCAGGTTTTCCTTCGTCTCCTGCACGATTTCTTCTGGGTATGTCAATATCACCAATTGATTCTAGATTACTTCCTGATGAATACTGACTTCATTCGTGTGTACAGCCGTAGATATGAGCGTATTACACAATTCATTCATCATCATGGATTTAAGCCGATTGTCTAGTTCTTTTGCGCGAAGCTCATTCCCGCGTTGTTGTGGATTGATTTCGTGCTAGTCTAAGCCTATGACGTGTTTTTCAATTTCAAGTTGTCGCGTATTCAATTTTATTTTGTGATCGGTTAGTTCGCGAAGTTGAACTTGTATAATTCTTTCTTGTTCCTCAATTTTCGTTATTCTCACCTCTAGTTCAGATTCTATTCTTTGGATTTCGTTTTCCCGTTCCAGTAAATTCTTTTCTAATGTTTCTATTTTATGTTTAGTGACTTTATTTTTTTCCAGGCAAACCAATATCCTTGCTTCGCGCTCGTTTAACTATCTTTAGTGCGCTCTTATTTTCTCCTCCGTGAGGTAGTTCCTTGGAGGTGTACACGGTTTTTTGGAAGCTGCAATTCTTCGACTGTTTTTGCAAAAGATTCTAACGCTAAAATCAAGTATAACATAAGAAGAATGTAAATGAGACAGTCTAGCTTCCTCAGAAGTTTTAACATCCCAACGCTCCCACCAAAATTTTTCCTTATATTAATGTTACGTCTGGGATTGACGAAAACACAATAAAATTGAATTTAATCGTGAGCTGTTAATATGGTCCAGTCAAGGACTAATCATTCTACTCCAACCTTACAGATGCTTACCGTTTTTCGTACAAAGACTCCTTCTATGTATACTATAGCCACTATATCGTTTCTGACTTACCATTGTTGCCATGATTCCCAAAGACAATTAAGGACTTTAGTGTATTGATGTAAGTTCGAGGTTCCTATATCCTGGACTGAAATCCTCTCCTCTATATAGATTTAACTCATAGACCCGCTAATTCCTTAGATGTACGGATGGGGAGATCGATGGTCGATGAAAGGAATGAGAAGTGATAACACAATTCAACAGTAACTATTTAATAAAGCACTAAAAATACACTAAATATACAGTTCACAGAGAACACTTGGATTAAACTTGGAATTAAATTTCGACACCAAGCTCGATTAACGCGTATAATTAATTGCTTTAACGCTCTTCTCATTTGAATTTTCATCGAAATAACCTGTAGAAATATATATATTCTCTTCGTGATTACTTTTTATTCTCGTTCAACAAAAATCCATGCTTGAAATGCGGACTAACTATGAATCGTACAGTATAATAAGAGTACGCAGTAAAACTTATCTACCGTTTCAAAAAGGAACAATGTTAATTTATTTATTAACTTAGACAATTCTTACGCGCGAGACTAAGAGTATGCGGCTGAACGAGTTGAGCGACGGAAGAAGACTGGTTGCCGCGGCGCTGACATCCAACTCGGTCGACTCCCAGTTTATGTTGCTGCACATGTGTGCCGCTAAAACTTGCCACCTTCGCGTGAGTACAGTGTCCGTGGACAAAGGTGGCGTGATGCAGTATGAGCGTTACTCCGTTAACTATTCTGATAATTACAGCCGGTCGACGCTTTTCATTGGATGTAGTTCTCAGAATTCTTAGCCTCTCGAATGCGATTAACACCGGATGCAGTTCTAGGATTTCTTAGCCTTCCCGGTGCGGTTATCGCCGAATGTAAGCTATCTATTCACGATAAGAATGTCTCGAACTTGTCGCTTTGTCTTTATGATTTTATATCTGGAAATTTCAATATCATATCTTTGTTAACTAAATTATTATAATAATTTGTGCCATTGTATATATATGTGAAGATATTATGTAATATGCGTATTAATAATTACGTAATATAAATTTCTTAGCATTACCCATCTATTATTTCCTCCTAAATTAGTTTGTCATATTTGTGTATACATATGTATATTGTTAGTCATTTAATAATACATGTTTAAAATTTTGTCCATTTACTTTTATCCTATTTATTTATTAACTCTATACTAACATATGTTCTTTCACGTGTTAATTAAACGGAGCCTTAATAAACAATAATGTTTCATTTTAATACTAACAATTCATCATCAATATTATTAAAATTTCATGGATATGATTATAAGCTATGGAGTTACCAACAACAGATTTACCAACAGGCGGGTTTCCGATGGTAGATTGACCAACATTAAAATTACCGACAGTAGGATTACCGATAGTAGGATTACCGAATGTAGAATTAGTATTCTGTTACCTACACTCAATTCCTTTTAAGATACTTTAAGGATCACACGTTGTCATTTGGCGGCATATCAGAAATGTTCACTCACCTTGTAGAAAAGTAATCTAAGTCGGCGCTGAAGGCTTATTTCCAAGTATTTATGAGTACTAGAATCCAGAATTGGAAGGTCCAGCGAAGGAGTCCTCCTTCTGAATGGCTGCACAGAAATCGGGAGTTAATTTGAAAAATATTCTTTTTTTCCTTCAACAAATTCGTCACTCAATGCTTCGTTATATTTTTTTGTTTCGTAATGGAATTCTCTTAATAGATGACGTAATTGATATTTTCTACTACCGCGACGTACTTTTGGCATAAGGTAGGTAGATGTTTGGAAAGAAAGGTTGATTGATGGTGGAAGTTACGAGTGAATGAAATGTCGTCCGTGCGGAGCGTTCTCACCGAAACGACAATTTCCTTAGGAAGAAAGCTCGTGCGATTTATCTTCACCGAGCAATAAGGATGGAAGAATGAATGGATCTGAATATTAACGCACAAATTAACAATAACAATTTTAATTAAATATTAAATGTTTCACCAAATTACACTGATTGCGAACACTTTTGAATCTTAATATAATGTACGTCGAGAGCTTTTATTTTATTATTTAAACTTTAGGTTTATAATTCCTCTGAGTTAATCGAAGGATTTCAATTCCTTTAATTGATAAAGGTAGAAATGCTGAAATATAGCGTAATAGTGTTACACCTCACAAGCCACGTGCTTTAATAAAGCTAACTTCTAAAGTAATAAAGCCATTCCGGCCCTTGCGAGTAATTAGTGCCCTTTTGAACTTTACCTGCCTTGTCAATTCAATTGCCTCGTGATTGGCACCGAACCGAGTGATGTAACCATGTTGCAGATGCTCTTTTAACTCCTGGTAGGGCAATCCAAGTTGCTGTTGAAACCTTATTTCAGGTGTTTGGATCCTTTTATCCAATATTGGTCCAGCAGGTGAATCCACCTTCTGCAGAGCTGCATAGTGGTCTGGCAGTGATGATGGAAAATTTTCTTGCAATTGTTCAATTAGTTCAAACCCCTCGTTATTATTTTGTCTTTCGTGGTAAAATTCTTTTAACAGTCGACGTAATTGATATTTCCTATCACAGCGACGTACCTTTGGCAAGATGTAGATAAGTCTTTGGAAAGGGTGGTTGGTCGAAGTTAGGAGTGAAGAGAGAATAAAGTGTCGTCCATGCGAAGCGTCCTCACCCAAAACGACAATTTCGTAAGAAGGATGGCGTTACGGTATATCTGCACCGAGCAATAAGGATGAACGAATGGATGAATATAAAAAAATCACGTACAGATTAACAATATCAATTCTAATTATGTATTAAATGCTTCACCAGAGTACACGGATTATCTCTTTTGAATAAAATGTTCCACAGGCGAGCACGTTTATTTTATTATTTAAATTTAAATTATAATATTACTGAGTTTAATTATGGATTACCAATTTATTTAATCTACAATGATAGATATGCTGTAGTATAAATGAAGGATTAATACATTTGCTAGCTTAAGTAAATCAAGGGGATCAACCTTCAAAATTAATATCACATATATGTTAGGGCGATTATTTTAGTATATTCGTTCATTCGTAGGCTAAATATTATTATACATAGTGAAAATATCGACAATTTTACTACTAGCAATATTAGCCAAGTAACACCTATTACTACTAGCGCCTTCTTATTAATAATACATAAAAGTACATAAAAGAATAAAACAGCAATAATAATATTAATTAGCTAATAAATTGGAACATATCTTAATAAAATACACACATATGTATATATTCAAACCTGTAATAAATAAATAATTACCCTAATGAATTAATTTTCAACATCCTCAAGAAATTACTGCGACAAATAACTTTAAATAAATGTAATAAATACACACCTGCCGATAACAGCATTCCAGAAATTAATAACTCCTAGAATTACATCCGATGATAAGCACCGAGCGAACGCAATAATTGGAAGTGGTAATAAAGCAACGCTCGCATCATTCTGCCTCACCACCATCGCAAGTAGGCGGCTAGCTCGAGCGGCGTGCCCCATTACTGGCGCACATGCGCAGTTACGTCAACCGGACTCACCCTAGCAGCAGCAAAGAGCGTCGTCAGTCAGTCATCGTTCGCAGCTCTACTCAACAAGTCGCAAGCTACTAGTCTTGAGCATTAAGAAGTCATTATTCAACATAGAATTTTATGCTACAGTTTATCCTTGTCAATTAAATAAGTTAAAACTCCGCAATTAACTTCAGTAAAAATTAAAATTAAAAATTCAAACAATAAAATTAACGCTTTCGCGTACGGAACATTATTCAAAGGTGTAATTAATCAATGTACTTAGTGAAATATTTAATACATAATTAGAGTTGTTATCGTTAACCAGTACGTGATTCATTTATATCTATTCATTCATCCATACTTATTGTTCTGTGAGGACCAAACACACGAGCATCTTCCTATGAAATTGTCGTTTCGGTGAGGACGATCCGCACGGACAACACTTTTCTCTTTCTCTTTTACCTCCAATTAATCACCTCCTCCAAATATTTACCTTACTAATGTCGAAGGTACATCGCGGTGGTAGGAAATATCAACTACTTCGTCTGTTAAAAGAACTTTACCACGTAACGAAAAATTATAACGACGCATTGGGTGTTGAATTAATTCGAGAAGAGAAAGAAAATTTTCCCTCATACCTCCTGATTCCCCTGCAGCTCTCTAGAAGGTGTATACCCCCACGGGACCTCCCGATATTGGATCCTAAGATCCCAAATATCTGGAAATGAGGCTCCACCACCAGCTGTGATTGTCTTCCCAAGAGGTGAGTGAGCATCTGAAACATCGATTCGACACTCTGTTCGGTGCCAATCCCGAGCCAATCGAAGTGTCCACGCAAGTAAGGGCCGAATAGTGCACAAATCACTCACAAAAGTCGGAATAGCTTCATGACATTGGAGTTAACTTTATTAAGGTACATGGCTTGAGAGACGTAACAATAGAATCCCCTCGATTAGTCGGAATGGTTGTAAGTTAACCAGACTCTTTTGTTCGAGTGGCAGTCGCATATGAGTGCATTGACTAGACGGAACATTTCTAATTCCAAGAGTCTTAATGTTTCGAGAGGTACCAGCATAACTTTCCATCGTATAGTCGGATTGTTTCAAGCCCATCAGTCAAACTGGTAATAGAGGTATTCGCATACCTTTCAGTCAATTAGTAGAAATATTTTCAAGCCCGACTGTCGCATTGTTTCACAAGTCCCTCGCGTAACTCTCCCTCGCCAGGCGCAATGTTTCTAAATCCGACATCCGGATGTTCGAGAGGTACTCTCATAACTTTACCTCGATAATTCGCTATATTTCCAAGATTGACAGTCGCATTTATTCGAGAGGCACCTGCATTACTTTACCGGACTAGGCGGAATTTTTTCAACGTCCAACAGCCGTTTTGATTCGTGAGGCATCCGCATAACTTTCCCTCGACCAGTCGGAATAATTCCTAGTCCAACAGTCCCTTCGGTTCGAGTGGCACTCGTATAAGATTCCCTCGACTAGGCAGAATATTTCTAAGATCGACAATCGTTTTGGTTCAAGAGTTTCTCGCATAACCTTCCCTCTACTAGTCGAAATGATCCTAATTCCGACAGCCGCATTATGTAGAGAGGCCAACGCATATCCTTATCCAGACTAGTTCGTATATTCTCAAGACGCGAATCCGCATTGTTTCGAGAGGAACTCGCATAGCTTTCACTGGACTAGTTGGAATATTTTCAATTCTGACAGCCCCATTGGTTCAAGAGGCTCTCGCATAACTTTCCCTCCACTTTTCTCAATATTACTAAGCCCGACAGTCGCTATTTTTCGTGCGGAACTGGCATAACTTTCACCCGATTAGTCGGTTTACTTCCGAGTCCGACTGCCGCATTGATTCCATAAGCATTCGCATATCTTTTCATAGAATAGTCGAAATAATTTTAAGTCCTGCAGCCGTATTGGTTCGAGAGGTCTGAATCAACAAATGTTTGTAAATTAGTGAGTGGAACCTTAGTGCTTATCATCCCTTCCGCTAATTGCTTAAATTGTGGACTTGTGAAATTGTGGTTTTGCTAAATTATTAGCAGATGGTATAGGTAGCTTGTTGCGATCCACATGTCTCGAGTGTAAATCTTGATGAAATGACGATAGTACCAAACAATTTATCTCCTCAGAAAATTTGGTTTTCATTGATTTCTGGTGCATCCTAACTGAATCGCGAGCAATTTTACAGTTCCCATGCATTCCGCTGCCCGGATTATCTACACGTCTACGCGGAATGATTAATTGATTGGCCATCATTTTGGATATAAAGTGTGACTGCGATCTGTTGTACAATAATACTCGACAATTGCGCATATGATTTCCGTTCTTAACTTGTACTACAGCTGTCTATAATAGTACGTAACAATGCGCGACCTTTGCTTGACTTGCGTTGTTAGATGAAACGGGATCTACATCCTCAGATTCAACGTAAAGCAATATGTAATGTGAAAGCTTATATTATAGACAAAGACCATATTTGCATTTATTCGCGTCATGATTCGCACAGAGGCAATTTTGATAAAGCATTACCTTCGACGAGTTCACGACGTTGATTTATAGTGGCTTCTAGCAGGTTACCACACTGGAATGCAGGATGACCTGATCCCTAAGTGCCGCATACCTTTTTTACGGTTGCGGAGAATTTTCGCTGATTATGTATGCGAGATTCACGATCTTTACCTCGAAGTTTATAACCCGATTGGGGATTTCAAAAAATGGAAACGTTTCCTTGCTTATTTGGAGTCTAAG
The DNA here is from genome assembly GCF_050613455.1 of Vespa mandarinia. NCBI lineage: Eukaryota > Metazoa > Arthropoda > Insecta > Hymenoptera > Vespidae > Vespa > Vespa mandarinia. Next base: position 87,538 of record NW_028197177.1, on the reverse strand, counting down.
TATTTTTGGACGCTGATGCGGCCTGACTCTGTGTTTTAACCGACTGTACCCTTGATCGCGTTTGTAGGATCGCGTTTCACTTTTTATGTATATATTTCAAGAATTGCTCCTCGGTAGGAGAGCCTTTAGATTGGGAATCATCATTCTATCTCCCATAAGTATCTACGTCAAGACGCGAAGATTGGAAATAGACAAGGAGCGTTTTGTAAGATACTTATCTCAACGACATAATTGACCTGGAACGTTTTTGTGCAGTATTCACAAGATGAGCTAACCCTTCATATGATCCCTTTTGCAATTTAGGAAATTTGTAAATCTTCTTGGAATGTTTCTCCAAAATCAGATATGGCAAAATATAATATTCAACTAGCATTGATCAAGCGATAGCACAATTGGATGAGGTAACGCCTATAGATGCGGTAACTAACGCGGGTTTACCTTTTAAACATGACATCAGATAATTTAATTTATTAGAGTCGTCTAACGATCGATTGTCATGTATGGCAGATTTGAACTTTTTCACGAAAGCTGGCCACTCCGCGTGTTGCCTGCTGATGGTAGGCAGTGATTTTTGTGGCCGATATGCAGTTCAATTGTCTGTCGCATAAGTAGGTAGTAATCGAGTTGAAGATTCCGTTTCTGATGGAACAAGAGTTGCCGTCCGTGCTACCGCTTCGTCCGCTAATTTTTTCGCGGTAAATACTGGTCCGTGATAATTATCGCCGATATCAAATTTCTCACTAAATACAATTCTGCATCGGGGATTAAGCTTAATAGTTTCTTTTGATCTTCGGAGTAATTATCGAAGACCTCTTTCAGGCTTTCGATTTTCATTTCCAATTTGCCCGAAACTTTATTAACCTGATAATGTTACGTCTCGAATTGACGAAAGTACAAAAAAATGGAATTTAACCGTGAGCTATTAATATAGTCAAGTCAATGACTAAACCTTCTATTCCAACCTTGCAGACGCTTTCCGTTTTTGGTAAAAAGACTCGGGATTGAGAGTAAATAAATGTCTGCTTCTGGAAGACTGGCTGCTGCGTGGAAACCTTCCGTTCCTCCGATGTATACTATAGTCACTATATCGTTTCTGACTTATTGTTGTTGCCAAGATTTCCAAAGACAATGAAGGATATTAGCGTATTCATGTAAGTTCGAGGTTCCTATATACTGGATTGACATCCACTTCTCTCAATAGATTTAACTCATAGATCCGCTAATTCCTTAGTTGTACGGATGGGGAGATCGATGATAATTTGTGATCCAATGCGACTGTCAGCTTGAAATCATCCAATAGATGATGGAAAGGTACACGAAGAACTTTCGAAACAATGCCGCTGCTGGACATAGATATATATCTACTAGTCAAGTGAGAGTAATCTGAAGGTCTTGTGAACAATGTGACTTTCGGACTTGGAAATATTTCTACTATTCGCCGGAATGTTATGCGAATAGCTCCATTACTAATGCTACTATCCGATATGAACCTATTTCGACTAGTCGAGGGAATGTTACGCGATTGCCTGTCGACCCAATACGGTTGTTGGATTTGGAAATATTCCGACTAGGGGGTGGAAATTCATGCGAGTGATTCACGGACCATTTCGTTTGTCGTTCTAGGAAATATGCCGTCTAGTAGGGAGAATGTTATGCGAGTTCCTTTCGGACAATTGCGGCTGTCGGGCATATATTTTTACCAACTAGTTGACGGTGATTTATTCGAGTGACTTGTGAGACGACGCGACTCTCGTACTGGGACATATCTCGACTAGTCGAGCGAATTTTATGTGAGTTTCTTTCGTTCCAATGGGAATTTCATAGTTCAAATATACCGACTTTCGAGTACGTTTCGAAACAATGCAGTAATCAGACATGGAAATGTTCCGCCTAGTGGATGGAACGTTACGCGAGGGCCCAGCGAGCCAATAAGGCTGCTGGACTTGAAAATATACCGCCTAGTAGAGGGAAAGAAATGCTTACGCTTTTCGAAAGAATGTGACAGTCGGACTTTTAAATATTCCGACCAGTCGTGGGAAAGTCATGCGTTTGACTCTCGGACCAATGCGGCAGTTGGACTTGGAAATATTGCGACTAGTCGAGGGAAATTTATGCGAGTGCCTCTCGAAAGAATGTTACCTTTCGAAATTGGATATATACCGATTAGTCGAAGGAAAGTTATGCAAGAAACACTCGGTCAAAAGCGGCTGTCGGATTTTGAACTATTTCGATTGGAAGAGTGAGAGTTATGCGAATGAATTGTAAATTAATGTCACTATCGGACTTGGAAATATACTGACTATTCTAAGGAAAGTTTTGCTTGTTCCTATGGATTCGATGTGGCTGTAGGGCTTGGAAATATCCCGACTAGTCGAGGGAAAGTTATGCGATTACCGTTCGAACAAAGGTTGGTGTTGTACTAGGTAATATTCCGTCTATTCGGGAGAAACATATGTAAGTGCCCCTCGAGCCAATATGACTGCCGGACTTGAACATATTCCTACTTGTAAGGATAAGTTATGCGAGTAACCCCTAAAAAATCCGGCAGTCGGACTTGATAAAATGCCGAGTAGTCGAGGGTATGTTAAGTCAGTGCGTCTCGATCCATCGCGAATGTCGAACTTGGAAATATCCCTACTAGTAAATAGAGAGCTATGCGATAGAATTGTGAAACAATGCGGCTGCCGATCTTGAAAACATTCCGACTATTCGAGCAAAAATGATGCGAGTGTTCTGTGAGCCAATTCGATTGACTGGGCATGAAAATATTCCGACTAGTTGGGAGAAAATTATGCAACTGATTTTCGAACAAATTCTCGGAAGTAACACAACTAGCCGATGAAGAAATCTGCGAGTCATGTCAGCACCAAAAGTTCTGTCGCAACAGGAAATATTCCGACTAGGCGAGGGAAGGGTCCACAAGTTACTCTGGAATAATAGCGGCAGTAGGACTTGGAAGTGTTCCCACTCGTCAAGGGGAAGTTACGTGATTGCCTCTCGAAACAGAGCGACTGTCGGAATTAGTTATTCTCCGACTAATCGAGGGAAAGTTATGTAAGTGCCTCTTGAACCTATTCGGATATCGGACTAGGAAGTATTCTAAGACGCCGGGCGAAACTCATGCGAGTGCCTCTCGAACCGATGCGACTGTTAGACTTGGGTATATTCCGACTAGTCAAGCGAATGTTTTGCGAGAGCCTATCGAACCAATGCGGCCGCAGTACTTAGAAATATTCCAGCAGGTCGATGGAATATTATATCGAGTGAATCTCGAACACATTCGGCCGTCTGATATGGAAATTTCCCGAGTATTCGTACGAAAGTTATGCGAATAAATTGTAAATCAATGCGACAGCCTACCTTGGAAATATTCCGACTAGTCGAGGGAATGGTATGCGAGGGCCTCTCGGACCAATGCGATAGTCGAAACTGGAAAAATTACAACTACTCGAGGGAATTTTGTGCAAGATTCCCTCCAACCAATGAGACTGAAAGACCTAGATATATTCCGACTAGTCGATGGAAAGTAGTGCGAGCGCCTCTCGCACCAATGCGACTGTCTGACTTGGAAATATTCGGACTGAACTTATGAAAAATATGGAAGTGCCACTCGAAACAAAGTTTCTGTAGGTATGGGCAATATTCCGTCTAGTCGAATTATTATTATGCGAGAGATTTGTGAATCGATCCGACTATAGGGCTTGGATATATTCCGACTGGTCGATAGAAAGTTACGTACATGCCTCTAGAACCTAGGAGTTTGCCGCATTTAAAAATAATCCGACTAAACGAAGAAAGGTTATGCCTATGCCTCTCGAACCAACGCAACTGTCGTACTTAGAATTGTTCTGACTAGTTGCGGGAATGATATGCGATTGCATCCCGCATCATTGCGACAGTCGGAATTGGAAATATTCCAGTTTGTCAAGGCAAAGATATGCGAGTGCCTTGCAAAACAATGCGGCTGTTGAACCTAGAAATATTTCGCCTATTCAAGAAAAGTTATGAAAATGTCTCTCGAACCAATGAGACAGTAGGACTCGGAAATATTCCGGCTAGTCGAGAGGATGTTTTGAAAGTTCCTCACGAACGAATGATGCTGTCAATCTTGGAAAAATCCCGTCTAGGCAAGGGAATGTTATTCGAGTATCTATCGAACCAATCTGTCTGTCGGTAATAAAAATGCACAGACTAGCCCAGGGATAGTTGTGCGAGTGCTTCTTGCAACGATGCGACTTCTGTTATTGGAAAGATGTTGACTAATTGAGTGTAAGTTTTATGTATGTTTCGCATCAATGCGATCGTCGGACGGGGAACTTTGCAACTAGACAAGTGACAGTTGTGTGATTGACAATCCAATCAATGCGACACTCTGACTTGGAAGTATTCTGATAAGTCGTGGAAAAGATAAGAGATTGCCTCTCAAAGCAACGCGACTGCCGGACCTAGATACATTCTCACTAGTCCAGAGAAAGTAATGCCTGTGTCACACGAAGCTTTGCGAATGTCGGCTTGTATATATTCCGACTAGTCGGGTGAAAGTTATGCGAGTGCCTCACGTACCAATGCGACTGCCTGTTTTGGAAGAATTCCGACATGTAGTGGGGAATTATGCGAGTGCTCCTCAGAACATTGCAACTTTCGAATATGGAAATATGCCCACTAGTCCAGAGAAAGTTGCTTATAGAACCTGAACTTTCCGACTAATCGAGGAAAAGTTATGCGTGTACATTTCGAACGCAATGCCTGATATGAAATGTCTGACTTGGAAATATTTTAACTAATCGATGGAAAGTTATGCGAGTACTCAATGCAATGCTACTGTCAGACGTAGAAATATTCTGGCAAGTCGTGGGATTGTTATTCGAGTGTGTCCCGAACCATTGCGACTGTAGTACCTACAAATATTCCGACTAGTCGAGGGAATGTTGTGCTAGAATCTCTCGAAACAAAGTGTCTGTCAGACTCAGAAATTTCCGACTGGTCATGGAAATGTTGTGATAGTTTCTCTCCAGTAAATGCGAATGTCGACTTTGATATATTCCGACTAGTCGAGGGAGAGTTATGCGAGGGCTTCACGTAATAATGAGACTGTCTGTCTTAGCTGTATTCCGTCTCTTCCAGGGAAAGTTATGTGTGTGCCTCTTAATACAATGCGACCGTCAGACCTAGATATATTCCATCTAGTCGAGTGATAGTTATGAGTTTGCCTCTCGAAACAATGCGAAGGACCTACTTGGAAACAGTTCTACTAGTCAAGGGGTAGTAATGCGAGAGCAATTCGAAGCAATGCAACTGTCACTCATAGAATTATTCCGACTAGTAATGGGAAAGTTATGCGCTGCATTTCGGACCATTCCTACCATCGCACTTATGTCTGTTCCGATTTGACAACGGAAAATTATGATAGGGTTTTTCGTACTAATGTGACTATTGGACTTGGAAACATTCCTATTAGTCGAGAGAATCTTGTGCGAGTCCTTTCGAGAAAATGCGATTTCTCAGACTTGGAAATATTCCGACTAGTCGAGAGAAAATTATGCGACTACATCACGAAACAATGCAACTGTCTGCTTTGGAATTATTCCAGCTAGTCGTTGGAAAGATAAAAAAGTGCTTCTCAAAACAAAGCGACTAAGGGATTTGGAAATTTCCGACTAGTCGAAGGAAGTTTATGCGAGTTTCTCTCAATACAATACGTCTGTCGGACTTAGATATACTCCAACGAATGGAGAATAAGATTTGAAAATGCGTCTAGAACCAATGCGAAAGAAACACTTAGAAACATTCCGACTATTCAAGGGAAAGTTATGTCGGTGCCTTTCGATCCAATGCAACTGTCGGACCTAGAAATATTCCGACTTTTCGTAGGAAAGTTAAGAGAGTGCCTCTCGAACCAATGGGATTGTCGGAATTAGTAATATCCCTTCTACCCGAGGGAAAGTTATGCGAATGCTCTGTGAATAAATGCTACTGTCGTACTTGGAAATTTTGAGACATGTGGAGAGAAAGTTATGGAAGCATCGGGTGAATCAAGCGACTGACGGGCTTGGAAATTCTCCGACTAATCGAGGGATTGATACACAAGTAACTTGTGGACCAATGCGATTTACGAACTAGGAAATATTACGACTATTCGTGGTAATGTTATACGAGTGCCCCTCGAACCAATGCGATTGTTGGTCTTGGAAATATTCCGACTTGTCGAGAAAAAGTTATGCGAATGACTTGTGAACGAATGCTACTATTTTTCTTGGTAATATTCTAAATAGGCGAGAAAAATTTGTGCGGATGCCACTCGAACCAATACGACTATCGGACTTTGAAAAATTCTATATAGACTAGAGAATGATATACGACGACAACTCGAACCAAGGCGACCGGCGGACTTGAATCTACTCCGGTTATTCGAGAGAAATTTATTCGAGTGCCTCCCAAAACCATGCGTCTGCTATACCTAGATGTATTCCAACTATCCAAGGGTATATTATGGGTGTGCTTCTCGTACCAGTTCGGCTGTCGGACATGGAAATATTCCGATTAGTCGAGAGAATGATATACGCTTTCCTCTCGAATCAATGTGACCGTCGATCTTAGCAATGCTCATTTTAGTCGAGAAACAATTTTGCGAGTGCATCTCGAACCAATGCGACTGCTGGACCTAGAAATATTCTGTCTAGTAGTGGAAAATTTATAAGTGTGCACTTAAAACTAATGTGATTTTCGTACTTATCTATATTTCGTCTAGTCGAAGATAGATTATGTGAGCGAGTAGCGAAACCATGTCACTGTCGGACTAAGAAATATTCCGTCTAGTGGAGGGATATTTATGAGAGTGACTCTCGAAATAATTCTACTGTTGGGCCTAGAAATATTCCATCTCGACGAGGAGAGAGAGTTGAGTGACGTGTGCAACAATGTGACTGTCGGATTTGTAGATTCTCATATTCTTCTAATTCCTGATGCTTAAAGTATTTTTACTGAAGTACTTGATCTAACTGTCTTACATACGTTCTTTACGCCCTATGAACTGAAGTACTTTTACCGTTGATCATATATTCTTCTTTACTTTTTGTAGTCCCTTACATAATATATTAGCACCAAAACAGTTATTACACGTTCTGTCTTTTCATGCGAAGTCCCTTTACTTAAAGTACTTTTACTAAAGAATTTCGGTTGTGTTCTTTCTTACTAGTCGGTATACTTCCAAGTCTGACAGCCAAATTAGATCAAGAGACACTCGCATAACTTTCCCGCGACTTGCTGAAATATTACCAAGCCCGACTCTCGTAATGGTTAACAAATAACTCGCATAACGTTTCATCTATTAATTGTAATATTTCCAAGTCCAACAGCCGCATTGTATCGAGAGGCAACTGCATAATGTTCCCAGACCGTTCGGAATATTTCCAAGCTAGGCAGTCTCATTGGTTCACAAGACACTCGCAAAACTCTCCCTCGACTATTCGGAATATTTCAAACTCAGACATTCGCATTGGTTCACATAATGTTCCCATAACTTTCTCTCGACTAGTCGCAATGAATCCAAGTTCAACATCTGCTCTGGTTCGAGTGGCACCCGCATGAATTTCCCCTGTTTAGTCGGACTATTTCTTAGTCCAACAATCGCATTGTTTCGAGAGACACTCGCATAACTTTCCTTGACAAGTCGGAATATCTCCAAGTGCGACATTCGCATTGGTTCGAATAGCACCAACATTACTTTCCCTCTTCTAGTCAGAATATTTCCAGGTCCGGCATATCTCGTGATGCAGCTTTTTAACTTTATCTCGACTAGCCGGAAATTTTCTGTGCACGACAGTCACATTGGTAATAGAGGTATCTAGATAACTTTCCCTCGAATTGTAGGATTATTTCCAAGACCGACTGTCGCATTGTTTCACAAGTCCCTGGCGTAACTTTACCCCGCTAAGCAGAATATTTTCAAATTGGCAGCCGTATTGGATCGAGAGGCACTCGCATTACTTTCCATCAATTAGTGGAAATATTTCGTAGCCTTACCATCGCATTGTTATACTTGTCTCTCGCATAAAGTTCCCTCAGAAAGTCGGAATGGTCGCAAGTCCGACAGCCGCATTGATTCGAGAAGAATTATTATTTATTCCCATTATATTCGTTATTATGGTTTTTATCGTTATAATCGATAATTTTATTATTATAGATATTATTATTATTACTATTATTGTTATTATTATTAGTATTGTTAATATTATAATTATTAACAATATTGCCGTTATTATCGTAATTTCGATATTATCGTTATTATTATTATTGTCGTAAGTACCGCTATTATTATTATTATTACTATTTCTGCTGTTTTTTTAATTTTCATTATTATTATTATTATTGTTATCATTATTATCTTTGCTATCTTTATTTTCTTTATTATTTTTATTATCTCTATAATCGGTATTATTGTTATTATCGTTGTTCTTTTTATTATTATTATTATTATAGTTATTATTGTTATTATTACAATTATTATGATTATTATTATTATTATTATCTTTATTATTATCTTTATTATCGTTAATACGGTTATTATTATTATTATTTTTATCATTATTGACTTTATAACCGTTATTATCTTTATTATTTTCATTACCGTTATTATCGTTTTAATCTTTATTTTTATTATTATCGTTATTATTATTATTATTATTATTATTATCTTTAATATTGATATGATGGTTATTATCGATATTATTGTTATTATTATTGTCGCCATTATTAATGTTATTATGGTTATTACCGTTATTATAATATTTTTTGTAATAATTATCGCTACGAACGATAGTATCGTTATTATTACTATTACTGTTATTATTATCGTCACTAACGTTATTATCGTTATTATCGTTATTATATTATATATTATATTATTATTATATCGTTATATTATTAATATTATGAGGATTATTATCGTGATTAACGGCATTTTTATTATTATAGTTATTATTATTATTATTATTGTTACCGTTATTATCGGAATTATTGTTATTACCGTTATTATCGTTATAATCATTGTTACTGTAATTATCGTAATTTATGTTATTTTAATAAATAGCGATATAATCGACATTATCGTTATTATCATTATTATCGTCATTATTATTATTATTATTATTATTATTATTATTATTATTATTATTATTATTATTATTGTTATTATTATTATAGCATCTATTAACGGTATTATCGTTATTACCGTTAATATTATTTTTATTGTTATTATTATCGTTACAACCGTTATAATCGTTATTATTCTCCTAATTGATATTATATCGTAATTAATGTTATTACCCTTATTATCATTATTACCGATATTTTCGTTATTATCGTTATACATGTTATTATCGCTATTTTCCATATGATTGTGATTATTACCGTTACTAATATTTTTACCGTCATTATCATCGTTTTTAACAAAATTTTCGTAATTATAGTTTTCACCATTATTATCGTTATTATCCTTATTACTGTTATTATTATCGTTATTATCTTTATTACTGTTATTATTATCGTTATTATCCTTATTACTGTTATTATTATCGTTATTTACGATTTTATCGTCATTATCGTAATTTCTATTTCTAGTTATTATTATTATTACCGTTATAACCCTTATAATTGTTGTTAACTTTATTATCGTTATGAACTTTATTACTGTTATTATCGTTATTATTGTTGATATCATTAGTGTCGTTATTATCGTTATTATTTTATATTATTATTATTATTTTCGTTATTATTATTTTTGCTATCGTTATTGTCGTTATAATTATTATTATCGTTATGTCGTAATTATTATTATTATTATCGTTCTTATCGTTGTCGTTGTTATCGTTATTACACTTGTTAACGTTATTATCGTCACTATTGATATTATTATAGATATGAACAATATTATAGTTACTATCGTAATTTCTTTATTATCGCTATTATTATGATCATTATTATTATTGTCATTAATGTTATTGTCATTATTATATTTCTATTGTCATTACCTCTATTAAC
>NW_028197177.1:70000-72500 GCF_050613455.1 Vespa mandarinia | reverse complement strand
TTCCAGGAGGCCCTTGCAACAGCAAAGAAGTAGAAAAAAAAAAGATGAGAGTACTTCAGGGTAACCTGAATAGGAGTAGGACGGCGTATCACCTTCTAGCCCAGCTTTGCTTTGAGAAAAAAGCTGATATTGTTCTAATCAGCGAACAGTACCAGAACAGAGCAGGAGTAGGATGCTTCGCAGACGAATTGAGCACCGCGGCCATCTGGATCCTAGATCTCCGTCTAATACATGTGTCGGACCAAGGATCCGGACGCGGTTACGTTTGGGTGAGACATAACTCGACGACTTATGTCAGTGTATATCTCACTCCGAACGACCGGATAGACGACTTTCAAACCAATCTGGACGATCTGGAATACGCGCTGCGGGAAATGCAAGGAGATCTCATTGTGGCTGGAGACCTCAATGCCAAAGCTCTCGAATGGGGGAGGCGAGGCCGGACTCCAGAGGAAGACGTATCATAGAGGTGGCGTCGAGACTGGACCTATCAGTACTCAACACAGGTTCGACGTCAACTTTCCGCATGTCTGGCTACAGAGAGACGATCCCGGATGTCTCTCTAGCCAATTAACACCTTTTTTTTTTTTTTTTTGTTTCGTCAGGAGGAAAAACCTTCATAGGCCCTCTGAGCCCGGTACTCAGAGGAGTGTCGGATTCAGCCCGCCTGGGAATGCTCCCAGGAACGGGTCGCCTACCGACTAAAAAACCTCCCGATTCTTATAACTAACGCGCTGAGGAAACAAGGTGGTGGGCGGGATTACGCATATGCGTATTACAAATTCACCCACCACCCCTCCTCGGTGAGCCAGGCCGGTATTCGCCTTGCTCTCATTCATCCATACATCCACATTCACACCACTGTAGCGCACTCGACAGGAGCCAACGAGCCCCTGGAGACGAGCCCTGGAGGAGGAGCCCCTGCGACGTGGCAATAGTCGCAGGCTGGCAGGTGATCGAGGATTATACCGGGAGCGATCATCAGTACATCCTATTCGATGTACATGATAGGAGGCCAGCCGTGACAAGTATAAAGCGACCCCCCCGGTGGAACATTGCAAGAATGGATCGAGAGAGGCTGTCTTCGGTCATAGAGGTAGGATGGAGATTCCAACAAAGTACTTCCGCGAGTCTATCGACACCTGCACAAGTCAGGTTGATTAGCGCAGCAACCATGCAGCTCATCCAAAAGACTTGTGCGATAGCGGTGCCAAAGTATGGCACGAAACGGCAGAGACGCCCTGTATATTGGTGGACGAACGAGATCGCAGATCTTCGTAAGAAATGCTTAAGACTATGCCGTTTAGCACAACGAGTGAAGAGACGCGACCACGACGCAGCTCCTTTGGCCGCAGACTATCAAGCGGCCAAAGCCTTGAAGACGACCATCAAGGCCAGTCAACGACGGTGCTGGAAGGAGCTGTGCCTGGATGTCGACCAGAATCCGTGAGGATTAGGGTATCTAATCGTCACTCGCAATCTGGGGCCTGACACGCAAGGGACCCGTCAGGTCGCGAGAACGTTGGATCACATCGTGCAAACTCTATTCCCCCCACAGCCGAAAAGAGAGATCAGCTTGGATGCGCCCGGAATAAGCGGGGTACCGCAATTCACGGAAAAAGAGCTACTCAGGGCCGCATCATCTATGCGGAACAAGAAAGCTCCAGGTCCAGACGGACTTTCAGCAGAATTAATTAAAGACGTCGCGCAAAGTCACCCTGAACTATTGCTGAACATGTATAACAAGTGCTTCAGGGGGGGCATCTTTCCCGCTCCATGGAAGAAAGAGAGGCTTGTGCTCATTAGCAAGGGCAAGGGTCCAGTAGGGGCAGCTTCATCATACAGGTCTATTTGTATGCTCGATATGGTTGGAAAACTCCTGGAGAAGCTGATAAATCCAAGGCTCCGTGCAGCCGTGAAGGCAGCGGGGGATCTCGCCGGCCGCCAGTACGGATTCCGCTCCGACCTCTTCACCATCCACGCAGTCCTGGTGGTAGTCACGGCCGCGAAAATGATGGAGCGAAGCAATCATCGAACTCGACCTCTACGCCTGCTGGCCACCTTAGACGTGAGAAATGCCTTCAATCCCGTCAGGTGGGATCTGCAAGGAAAGCGCTCGAACGTAATTTCAACGTTCCGAAGTACCTACACCGAATAATTAACGATTATCTAAACGAGCGCTTCCTAGTATACGACACGAGTGATAGTCCAAGAAGCTTGGAATCGATATCGGGGGCAGCCCAGGGCTCTATACTAGGACCGGACATATGGAATATATTCTACGACGGTATCTTTCGTATGGCAGTCCCAGAAGGTACTATCTTAGTAGGATATGCAGATGTCATAACCGCAAGAGACACGAAGAGGGTACTGTTTCTGCTCAAACAGGTCATGCGGAGAGTTACCTCCTGGATGGAAGACCACGGGCTATCTCCAGCAGCCCAGAAGACAGAGATCGTGCTAATTACGAGGAAGCGCATTAACTACTTGCGCAGCTTCA
>NW_028197177.1:47500-50000 GCF_050613455.1 Vespa mandarinia | reverse complement strand
ATTATTATTATCATTATTATTATCATTATTATCATTATTATTATTATTATTATCATTATTATTATTATTATTATCATTATTATCATTATTATCATTATTATTATTATTATTATTATTATTATTATTATTATTATTATTATTATTATTATTATCATTATTATTATCATTATTATCATTATTATTATTATTATTATCATTATTATTATTATTATTATCATTATTATTATTATTATTATTATTATTATTATTATTATTATCATTATTATCATTATTATTATCATTATTATTATTATTATCATTATTATCATTATTATTATTATTATCATTATTATTATTATTATCATTATTATTATTATTATCATTATTATTATTATTATTATCATTATTATTATTATTATTATTATTATTATTATTATTATCATTATTATTATTATTATTATTATTATTATCATTATTATCATTATTATTATTATTATTATCATTATTATCATTATTATCATTATTATCATTATTATTATCATTATTATCATTATTATTATTATTATCATTATTATCATTATTATCATTATTATTATTATTATTATTATTATTATTATTATTATCATTATTATTATTATTATTATTATTATTATTATTATTATTATTATTATTATTATTATTATTATTATTATTATTATTATTATTATCATTATTATTATTATTATTATTATTATTATTATTATTATTATTATCATTATTATTATTATTATTATTATTATCATTATTATCATTATTATCATTATTATTATTATTATTATTATTATCATTATTATCATTATTATTATTATTATTATCATTATTATTATTATTATCATTATTATCATTATTATTATTATTATTATTATTATTATCATTATTATCATTATTATTATTATTATTATTATTATTATTATCATTATTATTATCATTATTATCATTATTATCATTATTATCATTATTATTATTATTATTATTATTATTATTATTATTATTATTATTATTATTATTATCATTATTATCATTATTATTATTATTATTATTATTATTATTATTATTATTATTATCATTATTATCATTATTATCATTATTATTATTATTATTATTATCATTATTATCATTATTATTATTATTATTATTATTATCATTATTATCATTATTATTATTATTATTATTATTATTATTATTATTATTATTATTATTATTATTATTATTAATATTATTATTATTATTATCATTATTATTATTATTATTATTATTATTATCATTATTATTATTATTATCATTATTATTATCATTATTATTATTATTATCATTATTATTATTATTATTATTATTATTATTATTATTATTATTATTATCATTATTATTATTATTATTATTATTATTATTATTATCATTATTATCATTATTATCATTATTATCATTATTATTATTATTATTATCATTATTATCATTATTATTATTATTATTATTATTATTATTATTATTATTATTATTATTATTATTATTATTATTATTATTATTATTATTATTATCATTATTATCATTATTATCATTATTATCATTATTATTATCATTATTATCATTATTATCATTATTATCATTATTATTATTATTATTATTATTATTATTATTATTATTATTATTATTATTATTATTATTATTATTATTATTATTATTATTATTATTATTATTATTATTATTATTATTATTATTATTATTATTATTATTATTATTATTATTATTATTATTATTATTATTATTATTATTATTATTATTATTATCATTATTATTATTATTATTATTATTATTATTATTATTATTATCATTATTATCATTATTATCATTATTATTATCATTATTATTATTATTATTATTATTATTATTATTATCATTATTATTATTATTATTATTATTATTATTATTATTATTATTATTATCATTATTATCATTATTATTATCATTATCATTATTATCATTATTATTATCATTATTATCATTATTATCATTATTATTATCATTATTATTATTATTATTATTATTATCATTATTATCATTATTATTATTATTATTATTATTATTATTATTATTATTATTATCATTATTATCATTATTATTATTATTATTATTATTATTATCATTATTATTATTATTATTATTATTATTATTATTATCATTATTATCATTATTATTATTATTATTATCATTATTATCATTATTATCATTATTATTATCATTATTATTATTATTATCATTATTATTATTATTATTATTATTATTATTATTATTATTATTATTATCATTATTATTATTATTATTATTATTATCATTATTATTATTATTATTATTATTATTATTATTATTATTATTATTATTATTATTATTATTATCATTATTATTATTATTATTATTATTATTATTATTATTATCATTATTATCATTATTATCATTATTATTATTATTATTATTATTATTATTATTA
>NW_028197177.1:0-42500 GCF_050613455.1 Vespa mandarinia | reverse complement strand
ATTATTATTATTATTATTATTATCATTATTATTATTATTATTATTATTATTATTATTATTATCATTATTATTATTATTATTATTATTATTATTATTATTATTATTATTATTATTATTATTATTATTATTATTATTATTATTATCATTATTATCATTATTATTATT
Source organism: Vespa mandarinia (assembly GCF_050613455.1). NCBI lineage: Eukaryota > Metazoa > Arthropoda > Insecta > Hymenoptera > Vespidae > Vespa > Vespa mandarinia. The sequence goes on along the minus strand of NW_028197177.1, from coordinate 42,335 downwards.
ATTATTATTATTATTATTATTATTATTATTATTATTATTATTATTATTATTATTATTATTATTATTATTATTATTATCATTATTATCATTATTATTATTATTATTATTATCATTATTATTATTATTATCATTATTATCATTATTATCATTATTATCATTATTATTATTATTATTATTATTATCATTATTATCATTATTATTATTATTATTATTATTATCATTATTATCATTATTATCATTATTATTATTATTATTATCATTATTATCATTATTATTATTATTATTATTATCATTATTATTATTATTATTATTATCATTATTATCATTATTATCATTATTATCATTATTATTATTATTATTATTATTATTATTATTATTATTATCATTATTATTATTATTATTATTATTATTATTATTATTATTATTATTATCATTATTATTATTATTATCATTATTATTATTATTATTATTATTATTATTATTATCATTATTATTATTATTATTATTATTATTATTATTATTATTATTATTATTATTATCATTATTATCATTATTATTATTATTATTATTATTATTATTATTATTATTATCATTATTATCATTATTATTATTATTATTATTATTATTATTATTATTATCATTATTATTATTATTATTATTATTATTATTATTATTATTATTATTATTATTATTATTATTATCATTATTATTATTATCATTATTATCATTATTATTATTATTATTATTATTATTATTATTATTATTATTATTATTATTATTATTATTATTATTATTATCATTATTATTATTATTATTATTATTATTATTATTATTATTATCATTATTATCATTATTATCATTATTATCATTATTATCATTATTATCATTATTATTATTATTATTATTATTATTATTATCATTATTATCATTATTATTATCATTATTATTATTATTATTATTATTATTATTATTATTATCATTATTATTATTATTATTATTATTATCATTATTATCATTATTATCATTATTATCATTATTATTATTATTATTATCATTATTATTATTATTATTATTATTATTATTATTATTATTATTATTATCATTATTATTATTATTATTATTATTATTATTATTATTATTATTATCATTATTATTATTATTATTATTATTATTATTATTATTATTATTATTATCATTATTATTATTATCATTATTATTATTATTATTATTATTATCATTATTATCATTATTATCATTATTATCATTATTATTATTATTATCATTATTATCATTATTATCATTATTATTATTATTATTATTATTATCATTATTATTATTATTATTATTATTATTATTATTATTATTATTATTATTATTATCATTATTATTATTATTATTATTATTATCATTATTATTATTATTATTATTATTATTATTATTATTATTATTATTATTATCATTATTATTATCATTATTATTATTATTATTATTATTATCATTATTATCATTATTATCATTATTACTATTATTATTATTATTATTATTATTATTATTATTATTATTATTATTATTATCATTATTATTATTATCATTATTATTATTATTATTATTATTATTATTATTATTATTATTATTATTATTATTATTATTATTATTATTATTATTATTATTATTATTATTATTATTATTATTATTATTATTATCATTATTATCATTATTATTATTATTATTATTATTATTATTATTATTATTATTATTATCATTATTATCATTATTATTATTATTATCATTATTATCATTATTATTATTATTATTATTATTATTATTATTATCATTATTATTATTATTATTATTATTATTATTATCATTATTATTATTATTATTATTATCATTATTATTATCATTATTATCATTATTATCATTATTATTATTATTATTATTATTATTATTATTATTATTATTATTATTATTATTATCATTATTATCATTATTATAATATTATTATTATTATTATCATTATTATCATTATTATCATTATTACCATTATTATTATTATTATCATTATTATCATTATTATCATTATTATTATTATTATCATTATTATTATTATTATCATTATTATTATTATTATCATTATTATTATTATTATCATTATTATCATTATTATTATTATTATCATTATTATTATTATTATTATTATTATTATTATTATTATTATTATTATTATTATCATTATTATTATTATTATCATTATTATTATTATTATCATTATTATTATTATTATTATTATTATTATTATTATTATTATTATTATTATTATTATTATTATCATTATTATCATTATTATTATTATTATCATTATTATTATTATTATCATTATTATCATTATTATCATTATTATTATTATTATCATTATTATCATTATTATTATTATTATCATTATTATTATTATTATTATTATTATTATTATTATTATTATTATTATTATTATTATCATTATTATTATTATTATTATTATTATTATTATTATTATTATTATTATTATTATCATTATTATTATTATTATTATTATCATTATTATTATTATTATTATTATTATTATTATTATTATCATTATTATCATTATTATCATTATTATTATTATTATTATTATTATTATTATTATTATTATTATTATTATTATTATTATTATTATTATTATTATTATTATTATTATCATTATTATCATTATTATTATTATTATTATTATTATTATTATTATTATTATTATTATTATTATTATTATTATTATTATTATTATTATTATCATTATTATTATTATTATCATTATTATCATTATTATTATTATTATCATTATTATTATCATTATTATCATTATTATTATTATTATTATTATTATCATTATTATTATTATTATTATTATTATCATTATTATTATTATTATTATTATTATTATTATTATTATTATCATTATTATCATTATTATCATTATTATCATTATTATTATTATTATTATTATTATTATTATTATTATTATTATTATTATTATTATTATTATTATTATCATTATTATCATTATTAATATTATTATTATTATTATCATTATTATCATTATTATTATTATTATTATCATCATTATTATCATTATTATCATTATTATCATTATTATCATTATTATCATTATTATAATTATTATTATTATTATTATTATTATTATTATTATTATTATTATTATTATTATTATTATTATTATTATTATTATCATTATTATTATTATTATTATTATTATTATTATTATTATTATTATTATTATTATTATTATTATTATTATTATATTGGCAACATTTTTCAATCTGTGGCACAAGTATTTAGAAAGATTTCACGATTTTATCTTCTCATATACCGAAATTCGCATATGTCGATTACATATTTCGACAAATTTCATGTTATAACGCGTATTTACACATAGTAAAAACGTTATATTCTTGTTATATTCTTCATTCTGCGTCGATAGAATGTAAAATCATTGAAATCGGACGAGATTTCAATTTTTCATTTTTCGTCGATACGCGTATATGAGCGAAAAATCGTATATACGTAATGAAACAATGTTAAAAACTTCGATTCCACTATAAAATTGATGTTTGATCTTATGAAATGCAATGTTCTGAATCGATTGGTAACATTTTTCAATCTGTGGCACAAGTATTTAGAAAGATTTCACGATTTTATCTTCTCATATACCGAAATTCGCATATGTCGATTACATATTTCGACAAATTTCATGTTATAACGCGTATTTACACATAGTAAAAACGTTATATTCTTGTTATATTCTTCATTCTGCGTCGATAGAATGTAAAATCATTGAAATCGGACGAGATTTCAATTTTTCATTTTTCGTCGATACGCGTATATGAGCGAAAAATCGTATATACGTAATGAAACAATGTTAAAAACTTCGATTCCACTATAAAATTGATGTTTGATCTTATGAAATGCAATGTTCTGAATCGATTGGTAACATTTTTCAATCTGTGGCACAAGTATTTAGAAAGATTTCACGATTTTATCTTCTCATATACCGAAATTCGCATATGTCGATTACATTTTTCGACAAATTTCATGTTATAACGCGTATTTACACATAGTAAAAACGTTATATTCTTGTTATATTCTTCATTCTGCGTCGATAGAATGTAAAATCATTGAAATCGGACGAGATTTCAATTTTTCATTTTTCGTCGATACGCGTATATGAGCGAAAAATCGTATATACGTAATGAAACAATGTTAAAAACTTCGATTCCACTATAAAATTGATGTTTGATCTTATGAAATGCAATGTTCTGAATCGATTGGTAACATTTTTCAATCTGTGGCACAAGTATTTAGAAAGATTTCACGATTTTATCTTCTCATATACCGAAATTCGCATATGTCGATTACATATTTCGACAAATTTCATGTTATAACGCGTATTTACACATAGTAAAAACGTTATATTCTTGTTATATTCTTCATTCTGCGTCGATAGAATGTAAAATCATTGAAATCGGACGAGATTTCAATTTTTCATTTTTCGTCGATACGCGTATATGAGCGAAAAATCGTATATACGTAATGAAACAATGTTAAAAACTTCGATTCCACTATAAAATTGATGTTTGATCTTATGAAATGCAATGTTCTGAATCGATTGGTAACATTTTTCAATCTGTGGCACAAGTATTTAGAAAGATTTCACGATTTTATCTTCTCATATACCGAAATTCGCATATGTCGATTACATTTTTCGACAAATTTCATGTTATAACGCGTATTTACACATAGTAAAAACGTTATATTCTTGTTATATTCTTCATTCTGCGTCGATAGAATGTAAAATCATTGAAATCGGACGAGATTTCAATTTTTCATTTTTTCGTCGATACGCGTATATGAGCGAAAAATCGTATATACGTAATGAAACAATGTTAAAAACTTCGATTCCACTATAAAATTGATGTTTGATCTTATGAAATGCAATGTTCTGAATCGATTGGTAACCTTTTTTCAATCTGTGGCACAAGTATTTAGAAAGATTTCACGATTTTATCTTCTCATATACCGAAATTCGCATATGTCGATTACATATTTCGACAAATTTCATGTTATAACGCGTATTTACACATAGTAAAAACGTTATATTCTTGTTATATTCTTCATTCTGCGTCGATAGAATGTAAAATCATTGAAATCGGACGAGATTTCAATTTTTCATTTTTCGTCGATACGCGTATATGAGCGAAAAATCGTATATACGTAATGAAACAATGTTAAAAACTTCGATTCCACTATAAAATTGATGTTTGATCTTATGAAATGCAATGTTCTGAATCGATTGGTAACATTTTTCAATCTGTGGCACAAGTATTTAGAAAGATTTCACGATTTTATCTTCTCATATACCGAAATTCGCATATGTCGATTACATTTTTCGACAAATTTCATGTTATAACGCGTATTTACACATAGTAAAAACGTTATATTCTTGTTATATTCTTCATTCTGCGTCGATAGAATGTAAAATCATTGAAATCGGACGAGATTTCAATTTTTCATTTTTCGTCGATACGCGTATATGAGCGAAAAATCGTATATACGTAATGAAACAATGTTAAAAACTTCGATTCCACTATAAAATTGATGTTTGATCTTATGAAATGCAATGTTCTGAATCGATTGGTAACATTTTTCAATCTGTGGCACAAGTATTTAGAAAGATTTCACGATTTTATCTTCTCATATACCGAAATTCGCATATGTCGATTACATTTTTCGACAAATTTCATGTTATAACGCGTATTTACACATAGTAAAAACGTTATATTCTTGTTATATTCTTCATTCTGCGTCGATAGAATGTAAAATCATTGAAATCGGACGAGATTTCAATTTTTCATTTTTCGTCGATACGCGTATATGAGCGAAAAATCGTATATACGTAATGAAACAATGTTAAAAACTTCGATTCCACTATAAAATTGATGTTTGATCTTATGAAATGCAATGTTCTGAATCGATTGGTAACATTTTTCAATCTGTGGCACAAGTATTTAGAAAGATTTCACGATTTTATCTTCTCATATACCGAAATTCGCATATGTCGATTACATATTTCGACAAATTTCATGTTATAACGCGTATTTACACATAGTAAAAACGTTATATTCTTGTTATATTCTTCATTCTGCGTCGATAGAATGTAAAATCATTGAAATCGGACGAGATTTCAATTTTTCATTTTTCGTCGATACGCGTATATGAGCGAAAAATCGTATATACGTAATGAAACAATGTTAAAAACTTCGATTCCACTATAAAATTGATGTTTGATCTTATGAAATGCAATGTTCTGAATCGATTGGTAACATTTTTCAATCTGTGGCACAAGTATTTAGATAGATTTGACGATTTTATCTTCTCATATACCGAAATTCGCATACGTCGATTACATTTTTCGACAAATTTCATGTTATAACGCGTATTTACACATAGTAAAAACGTTATATTCTTGTTATATTCTTCATTCTGCGTCGATAGAATGTAAAATCATTGAAATCGGACGAGATTTCAATTTTTCATTTTTCGTCGATACGCGTATATGAGCGAAAAATCGTATATACGTAATGAAACAATGTTAAAAACTTCGATTCCACTATAAAATTGATGTTTGATCTTATGAAATGCAATGTTCTGAATCGATTGGTAACATTTTTTCAATCTGTGGCACAAGTATTTAGAAAGATTTCACGATTTTATCTTCTCATATACCGAAATTCGCATATGTCGATTACATTTTTCGACAAATTTCATGTTATAACGCGTATTTACACATAGTAAAAACGTTATATTCTTGTTATATTCTTCATTCTGCGTCGATAGAATGTAAAATCATTGAAATCGGACGAGATTTCAATTTTTCATTTTTCGTCGATACGCGTATATGAGCGAAAAATCGTATATACGTAATGAAACAATGTTAAAAACTTCGATTCCACTATAAAATTGATGTTTGATCTTATGAAATGCAATGTTCTGAATCGATTGGTAACATTTTTCAATCTGTGGCACAAGTATTTAGATAGATTTCACGATTTTATCTTCTCATATACCGAAATTCGCATATGTCGATTACATTTTTCGACAAATTTCATGTTATAACGCGTATTTACACATAGTAAAAACGTTATATTCTTGTTATATTCTTCATTCTGCGTCGATAGAATGTAAAATCATTGAAATCGGACGAGATTTCAATTTTTCATTTTTCGTCGATACGCGTATATGAGCGAAAAATCGTATATACGTAATGAAACAATGTTAAAAACTTCGATTCCACTATAAAATTGATGTTTGATCTTATGAAATGCAATGTTCTGAATCGATTGGTAACATTTTTCAATCTGTGGCACAAGTATTTAGAAAGATTTCACGATTTTATCTTCTCATATACCGAAATTCGCATATGTCGATTACATATTTCGACAAATTTCATGTTATAACGCGTATTTACACATAGTAAAAACGTTATATTCTTGTTATATTCTTCATTCTGCGTCGATAGAATGTAAAATCATTGAAATCGGACGAGATTTCAATTTTTCATTTTTCGTCGATACGCGTATATGAGCGAAAAATCGTATATACGTAATGAAACAATGTTAAAAACTTCGATTCCACTATAAAATTGATGTTTGATCTTATGAAATGCAATGTTCTGAATCGATTGGTAACATTTTTCAATCTGTGGCACAAGTATTTAGATAGATTTCACGATTTTATCTTCTCATATACCGAAATTCGCATACGTCGATTACATTTTTCGACAAATTTCATGTTATAACGCGTATTTACACATAGTAAAAACGTTATATTCTTGTTATATTCTTCATTCTGCGTCGATAGAATGTAAAATCATTGAAATCGGACGAGATTTCAATTTTTCATTTTTCGTCGATACGCGTATATGAGCGAAAAAAAATCGTATATACGTAATGAAACAATGTTAAAAACTTCGATTCCACTATAAAATTGATGTTTGATCTTATGAAATGCAATGTTCTGAATCGATTGGTAACATTTTTCAATCTGTGGCACAAGTATTTAGAAAGATTTCACGATTTTATCTTCTCATATACCGAAATTCGCATATGTCGATTACATTTTTCGACAAATTTCATGTTATAACGCGTATTTACACATAGTAAAAACGTTATATTCTTGTTATATTCTTCATTCTGCGTCGATAGAATGTAAAATCATTGAAATCGGACGAGATTTCAATTTTTCATTTTTCGTCGATACGCGTATATGAGCGAAAAATCGTATATACGTAATGAAACAATGTTAAAAACTTCGATTCCACTATAAAATTGATGTTTGATCTTATGAAATGCAATGTTCTGAATCGATTGGTAACATTTTTCAATCTGTGGCACAAGTATTTAGAAAGATTTCACGATTTTATCTTCTCATATACCGAAATTCGCATATGTCGATTACATATTTCGACAAATTTCATGTTATAACGCGTATTTACACATAGTAAAAACGTTATATTCTTGTTATATTCTTCATTCTGCGTCGATAGAATGTAAAATCATTGAAATCGGACGAGATTTCAATTTTTTCATTTTTCGTCGATACGCGTATATGAGCGAAAAATCGTATATACGTAATGAAACAATGTTAAAAACTTCGATTCCACTATAAAATTGATGTTTGATCTTATGAAATGCAATGTTCTGAATCGATTGGTAACATTTTTCAATCTGTGGCACAAGTATTTAGAAAGATTTCACGATTTTATCTTCTCATATACCGAAATTCGCATACGTCGATTACATATTTCGACAAATTTCATGTTATAACGCGTATTTACACATAGTAAAAACGTTATATTCTTGTTATATTCTTCATTCTGCGTCGATAGAATGTAAAATCATTGAAATCGGACGAGATTTCAATTTTTCATTTTTCGTCGATACGCGTATATGAGCGAAAAATCGTATATACGTAATGAAACAATGTTAAAAACTTCGATTCCACTATAAAATTGATGTTTGATCTTATGAAATGCAATGTTCTGAATCGATTGGTAACATTTTTCAATCTGTGGCACAAGTATTTAGAAAGATTTCACGATTTTATCTTCTCATATACCGAAATTCGCATACGTCGATTACATTTTTCGACAAATTTCATGTTATAACGCGTATTTACACATAGTAAAAACGTTATATTCTTGTTATATTCTTCATTCTGCGTCGATAGAATGTAAAATCATTGAAATCGGACGAGATTTCAATTTTTCATTTTTCGTCGATACGCGTATATGAGCGAAAAATCGTATATACGTAATGAAACAATGTTAAAAACTTCGATTCCACTATAAAATTGTTGTTTGATCTTATGAAATGCAATGTTCTGAATCGATTGGTAACATTTTTCAATCTGTGGCACAAGTATTTAGAAAGATTTCACGATTTTATCTTCTCATATACCGAAATTCGCATATGTCGATTACATTTTTCGACAAATTTCATGTTATAACGCGTATTTACACATAGTAAAAACGTTATATTCTTGTTATATTCTTCATTCTGCGTCGATAGAATATAAAATCATTGAAATCGGACGAGATTTCAATTTTTCATTTTTCGTCGATACGCGTATATGAGCGAAAAATCGTATATACGAAATGAAACAATGTTAAAAACTTCGATTCCACTATAAAATTGATGTTTGATCTTATGAAATGCAATGTTCTGAATCGATTGGTAACATTTTTCAATCTGTGGCACAAGTATTTAGAAAGATTTCACGATTTTATCTTCTCATATACCGAAATTCGCATATGTCGATTACATTTTTCGACAAATTTCATGTTATAACGCGTATTTACACATAGTAAAAACGTTATATTCTTGTTATATTCTTCATTCTGCGTCGATAGAATATAAAATCATTGAAATCGGACGAGATTTCAATTTTTCATTTTTCGTCGATACGCGTATATGAGCGAAAAATCGTATATACGAAATGAAACAATGTTAAAAACTTCGATTCCACTATAAAATTGATGTTTGATCTTATGAAATGCAATGTTCTGAATCGATTGGTAACATTTTTCAATCTGTGGCACAAGTATTTAGAAAGATTTCACGATTTTATCTTCTCATATACCGAAATTCGCATATGTCGATTACATTTTTCGACAAATTTCATGTTATAACGCGTATTTACACATAGTAAAAACGTTATATTCTTGTTATATTCTTCATTCTGCGTCGATAGAATATAAAATCATTGAAATCGGACGAGATTTCAATTTTTCATTTTTCGTCGATACGCGTATATGAGCGAAAAATCGTATATACGAAATGAAACAATGTTAAAAACTTCGATTCCACTATAAAATTGATGTTTGATCTTATGAAATGCAATGTTCTGAATCGATTGGTAACATTTTTCAATCTGTGGCACAAGTATTTAGAAAGATTTCACGATTTTATCTTCTCATATACCGAAATTCGCATATGTCGATTACATTTTTCGACAAATTTCATGTTATAACGCGTATTTACACATAGTAAAAACGTTATATTCTTGTTATATTCTTCATTCTGCGTCGATAGAATGTAAAATCATTGAAATCGGACGAGATTTCAATTTTTCATTTTTCGTCGATACGCGTATATGAGCGAAAAATCGTATATACGAAATGAAACAATGTTAAAAACTTCGATTCCACTATAAAATTGATGTTTGATCTTATGAAATGCAATGTTCTGAATCGATTGGTAACATTTTTCAATCTGTGGCACAAGTATTTAGAAAGATTTCACGATTTTATCTTCTCATATACCGAAATTCGCATATGTCGATTACATTTTTCGACAAATTTCATGTTATAACGCGTATTTACACATAGTAAAAACGTTATATTCTTGTTATATTCTTCATTCTGCGTCGATAGAATGTAAAATCATTGAAATCGGACGAGATTTCAATTTTTCATTTTTCGTCGATACGCGTATATGAGCGAAAAATCGTATATACGAAATGAAACAATGTTAAAAACTTCGATTCCACTATAAAATTGATGTTTGATCTTATGAAATGCAATGTTCTGAATCGATTGGTAACATTTTTCAATCTGTGGCACAAGTATTTAGAAAGATTTCACGATTTTATCTTCTCATATACCGAAATTCGCATATGTCGATTACATTTTTCGACAAATTTCATGTTATAACGCGTATTTACACATAGTAAAAACGTTATATTCTTGTTATATTCTTCATTCTGCGTCGATAGAATGTAAAATCATTGAAATCGGACGAGATTTCAATTTTTCATTTTTCGTCGATACGCGTATATGAGCGAAAAATCGTATATACGAAATGAAACAATGTTAAAAACTTCGATTCCACTATAAAATTGATGTTTGATCTTATGAAATGCAATGTTCTGAATCGATTGGTAACATTTTTCAATCTGTGGCACAAGTATTTAGAAAGATTTCACGATTTTATCTTCTCATATACCGAAATTCGCATATGTCGATTACATTTTTCGACAAATTTCATGTTATAACGCGTATTTACACATAGTAAAAACGTTATATTCTTGTTATATTCTTCATTCTGCGTCGATAGAATGTAAAATCATTGAAATCGGACGAGATTTCAATTTTTCATTTTTCGTCGATACGCGTATATGAGCGAAAAATCGTATATACGAAATGAAACAATGTTAAAAACTTCGATTCCACTATAAAATTGATGTTTGATCTTATGAAATGCAATGTTCTGAATCGATTGGTAACATTTTTCAATCTGTGGCACAAGTATTTAGAAAGATTTCACGATTTTATCTTCTCATATACCGAAATTCGCATATGTCGATTACATTTTTCGACAAATTTCATGTTATAACGCGTATTTACACATAGTAAAAACGTTATATTCTTGTTATATTCTTCATTCTGCGTCGATAGAATGTAAAATCATTGAAATCGGACGAGATTTCAATTTTTCATTTTTCGTCGATACGCGTATATGAGCGAAAAATCGTATATACGAAATGAAACAATGTTAAAAACTTCGATTCCACTATAAAATTGATGTTTGATCTTATGAAATGCAATGTTCTGAATCGATTGGTAACATTTTTCAATCTGTGGCACAAGTATTTAGAAAGATTTCACGATTTTATCTTCTCATATACCGAAATTCGCATATGTCGATTACATTTTTCGACAAATTTCATGTTATAACGCGTATTTACACATAGTAAAAACGTTATATTCTTGTTATATTCTTCATTCTGCGTCGATAGAATGTAAAATCATTGAAATCGGACGAGATTTCAATTTTTCATTTTTCGTCGATACGCGTATATGAGCGAAAAATCGTATATACGAAATGAAACAATGTTAAAAACTTCGATTCCACTATAAAATTGATGTTTGATCTTATGAAATGCAATGTTCTGAATCGATTGGTAACATTTTTCAATCTGTGGCACAAGTATTTAGAAAGATTTCACGATTTTATCTTCTCATATACCGAAATTCGCATATGTCGATTACATTTTTCGACAAATTTCATGTTATAACGCGTATTTACACATAGTAAAAACGTTATATTCTTGTTATATTCTTCATTCTGCGTCGATAGAATGTAAAATCATTGAAATCGGACGAGATTTCAATTTTTCATTTTTCGTCGATACGCGTATATGAGCGAAAAATCGTATATACGAAATGAAACAATGTTAAAAACTTCGATTCCACTATAAAATTGATGTTTGATCTTATGAAATGCAATGTTCTGAATCGATTGGTAACATTTTTCAATCTGTGGCACAAGTATTTAGAAAGATTTCACGATTTTATCTTCTCATATACCGAAATTCGCATATGTCGATTACATTTTTCGACAAATTTCATGTTATAACGCGTATTTACACATAGTAAAAACGTTATATTCTTGTTATATTCTTCATTCTGCGTCGATAGAATGTAAAATCATTGAAATCGGACGAGATTTCAATTTTTCATTTTTCGTCGATACGCGTATATGAGCGAAAAATCGTATATACGAAATGAAACAATGTTAAAAACTTCGATTCCACTATAAAATTGATGTTTGATCTTATGAAATGCAATGTTCTGAATCGATTGGTAACATTTTTCAATCTGTGGCACAAGTATTTAGAAAGATTTCACGATTTTATCTTCTCATATACCGAAATTCGCATATGTCGATTACATTTTTCGACAAATTTCATGTTATAACGCGTATTTACACATAGTAAAAACGTTATATTCTTGTTATATTCTTCATTCTGCGTCGATAGAATGTAAAATCATTGAAATCGGACGAGATTTCAATTTTTCATTTTTCGTCGATACGCGTATATGAGCGAAAAATCGTATATACGAAATGAAACAATGTTAAAAACTTCGATTCCACTATAAAATTGATGTTTGATCTTATGAAATGCAATGTTCTGAATCGATTGGTAACATTTTTCAATCTGTGGCACAAGTATTTAGAAAGATTTCACGATTTTATCTTCTCATATACCGAAATTCGCATATGTCGATTACATTTTTCGACAAATTTCATGTTATAACGCGTATTTACACATAGTAAAAACGTTATATTCTTGTTATATTCTTCATTCTGCGTCGATAGAATGTAAAATCATTGAAATCGGACGAGATTTCAATTTTTCATTTTTCGTCGATACGCGTATATGAGCGAAAAATCGTATATACGAAATGAAACAATGTTAAAAACTTCGATTCCACTATAAAATTGATGTTTGATCTTATGAAATGCAATGTTCTGAATCGATTGGTAACATTTTTCAATCTGTGGCACAAGTATTTAGAAAGATTTCACGATTTTATCTTCTCATATACCGAAATTCGCATATGTCGATTACATTTTTCGACAAATTTCATGTTATAACGCGTATTTACACATAGTAAAAACGTTATATTCTTGTTATATTCTTCATTCTGCGTCGATAGAATGTAAAATCATTGAAATCGGACGAGATTTCAATTTTTCATTTTTCGTCGATACGCGTATATGAGCGAAAAATCGTATATACGAAATGAAACAATGTTAAAAACTTCGATTCCACTATAAAATTGATGTTTGATCTTATGAAATGCAATGTTCTGAATCGATTGGTAACATTTTTCAATCTGTGGCACAAGTATTTAGAAAGATTTCACGATTTTATCTTCTCATATACCGAAATTCGCATATGTCGATTACATTTTTCGACAAATTTCATGTTATAACGCGTATTTACACATAGTAAAAACGTTATATTCTTGTTATATTCTTCATTCTGCGTCGATAGAATGTAAAATCATTGAAATCGGACGAGATTTCAATTTTTCATTTTTCGTCGATACGCGTATATGAGCGAAAAATCGTATATACGAAATGAAACAATGTTAAAAACTTCGATTCCACTATAAAATTGATGTTTGATCTTATGAAATGCAATGTTCTGAATCGATTGGTAACATTTTTCAATCTGTGGCACAAGTATTTAGAAAGATTTCACGATTTTATCTTCTCATATACCGAAATTCGCATATGTCGATTACATTTTTCGACAAATTTCATGTTATAACGCGTATTTACACATAGTAAAAACGTTATATTCTTGTTATATTCTTCATTCTGCGTCGATAGAATGTAAAATCATTGAAATCGGACGAGATTTCAATTTTTCATTTTTCGTCGATACGCGTATATGAGCGAAAAATCGTATATACGAAATGAAACAATGTTAAAAACTTCGATTCCACTATAAAATTGATGTTTGATCTTATGAAATGCAATGTTCTGAATCGATTGGTAACATTTTTCAATCTGTGGCACAAGTATTTAGAAAGATTTCACGATTTTATCTTCTCATATACCGAAATTCGCATATGTCGATTACATTTTTCGACAAATTTCATGTTATAACGCGTATTTACACATAGTAAAAACGTTATATTCTTGTTATATTCTTCATTCTGCGTCGATAGAATGTAAAATCATTGAAATCGGACGAGATTTCAATTTTTCATTTTTCGTCGATACGCGTATATGAGCGAAAAATCGTATATACGAAATGAAACAATGTTAAAAACTTCGATTCCACTATAAAATTGATGTTTGATCTTATGAAATGCAATGTTCTGAATCGATTGGTAACATTTTTCAATCTGTGGCACAAGTATTTAGAAAGATTTCACGATTTTATCTTCTCATATACCGAAATTCGCATATGTCGATTACATTTTTCGACAAATTTCATGTTATAACGCGTATTTACACATAGTAAAAACGTTATATTCTTGTTATATTCTTCATTCTGCGTCGATAGAATGTAAAATCATTGAAATCGGACGAGATTTCAATTTTTCATTTTTCGTCGATACGCGTATATGAGCGAAAAATCGTATATACGAAATGAAACAATGTTAAAAACTTCGATTCCACTATAAAATTGATGTTTGATCTTATGAAATGCAATGTTCTGAATCGATTGGTAACATTTTTCAATCTGTGGCACAAGTATTTAGAAAGATTTCACGATTTTATCTTCTCATATACCGAAATTCGCATATGTCGATTACATTTTTCGACAAATTTCATGTTATAACGCGTATTTACACATAGTAAAAACGTTATATTCTTGTTATATTCTTCATTCTGCGTCGATAGAATGTAAAATCATTGAAATCGGACGAGATTTCAATTTTTCATTTTTCGTCGATACGCGTATATGAGCGAAAAATCGTATATACGAAATGAAACAATGTTAAAAACTTCGATTCCACTATAAAATTGATGTTTGATCTTATGAAATGCAATGTTCTGAATCGATTGGTAACATTTTTCAATCTGTGGCACAAGTATTTAGAAAGATTTCACGATTTTATCTTCTCATATACCGAAATTCGCATATGTCGATTACATTTTTCGACAAATTTCATGTTATAACGCGTATTTACACATAGTAAAAACGTTATATTCTTGTTATATTCTTCATTCTGCGTCGATAGAATGTAAAATCATTGAAATCGGACGAGATTTCAATTTTTCATTTTTCGTCGATACGCGTATATGAGCGAAAAATCGTATATACGAAATGAAACAATGTTAAAAACTTCGATTCCACTATAAAATTGATGTTTGATCTTATGAAATGCAATGTTCTGAATCGATTGGTAACATTTTTCAATCTGTGGCACAAGTATTTAGAAAGATTTCACGATTTTATCTTCTCATATACCGAAATTCGCATATGTCGATTACATTTTTCGACAAATTTCATGTTATAACGCGTATTTACACATAGTAAAAACGTTATATTCTTGTTATATTCTTCATTCTGCGTCGATAGAATGTAAAATCATTGAAATCGGACGAGATTTCAATTTTTCATTTTTCGTCGATACGCGTATATGAGCGAAAAATCGTATATACGAAATGAAACAATGTTAAAAACTTCGATTCCACTATAAAATTGATGTTTGATCTTATGAAATGCAATGTTCTGAATCGATTGGTAACATTTTTCAATCTGTGGCACAAGTATTTAGAAAGATTTCACGATTTTATCTTCTCATATACCGAAATTCGCATATGTCGATTACATTTTTCGACAAATTTCATGTTATAACGCGTATTTACACATAGTAAAAACGTTATATTCTTGTTATATTCTTCATTCTGCGTCGATAGAATGTAAAATCATTGAAATCGGACGAGATTTCAATTTTTCATTTTTCGTCGATACGCGTATATGAGCGAAAAATCGTATATACGAAATGAAACAATGTTAAAAACTTCGATTCCACTATAAAATTGATGTTTGATCTTATGAAATGCAATGTTCTGAATCGATTGGTAACATTTTTCAATCTGTGGCACAAGTATTTAGAAAGATTTCACGATTTTATCTTCTCATATACCGAAATTCGCATATGTCGATTACATTTTTCGACAAATTTCATGTTATAACGCGTATTTACACATAGTAAAAACGTTATATTCTTGTTATATTCTTCATTCTGCGTCGATAGAATGTAAAATCATTGAAATCGGACGAGATTTCAATTTTTCATTTTTCGTCGATACGCGTATATGAGCGAAAAATCGTATATACGAAATGAAACAATGTTAAAAACTTCGATTCCACTATAAAATTGATGTTTGATCTTATGAAATGCAATGTTCTGAATCGATTGGTAACATTTTTCAATCTGTGGCACAAGTATTTAGAAAGATTTCACGATTTTATCTTCTCATATACCGAAATTCGCATACGTCGATTACATTTTTCGACAAATTTCATGTTATAACGCGTATTTACACATAGTAAAAACGTTATATTCTTGTTATATTCTTCATTCTGCGTCGATAGAATATAAAATCATTGAAATCGGACGAGATTTCAATTTTTCATTTTTCGTCGATACGCGTATATGAGCGAAAAATCGTATATACGAAATGAAACAATGTTAAAAACTTCGATTCCACTATAAAATTGATGTTTGATCTTATGAAATGCAATGTTCTGAATCGATTGGTAACATTTTTCAATCTGTGGCACAAGTATTTAGAAAGATTTCACGATTTTATCTTCTCATATACCGAAATTCGCATATGTCGATTACATTTTTCGACAAATTTCATGTTATAACGCGTATTTACACATAGTAAAAACGTTATATTCTTGTTATATTCTTCATTCTGCGTCGATAGAATGTAAAATCATTGAAATCGGACGAGATTTCAATTTTTCATTTTTCGTCGATACGCGTATATGAGCGAAAAATCGTATATACGAAATGAAACAATGTTAAAAACTTCGATTCCACTATAAAATTGATGTTTGATCTTATGAAATGCAATGTTCTGAATCGATTGGTAACATTTTTCAATCTGTGGCACAAGTATTTAGAAAGATTTCACGATTTTATCTTCTCATATACCGAAATTCGCATATGTCGATTACATTTTTCGACAAATTTCATGTTATAACGCGTATTTACACATAGTAAAAACGTTATATTCTTGTTATATTCTTCATTCTGCGTCGATAGAATGTAAAATCATTGAAATCGGACGAGATTTCAATTTTTCATTTTTCGTCGATACGCGTATATGAGCGAAAAATCGTATATACGAAATGAAACAATGTTAAAAACTTCGATTCCACTATAAAATTGATGTTTGATCTTATGAAATGCAATGTTCTGAATCGATTGGTAACATTTTTCAATCTGTGGCACAAGTATTTAGAAAGATTTCACGATTTTATCTTCTCATATACCGAAATTCGCATATGTCGATTACATTTTTCGACAAATTTCATGTTATAACGCGTATTTACACATAGTAAAAACGTTATATTCTTGTTATATTCTTCATTCTGCGTCGATAGAATGTAAAATCATTGAAATCGGACGAGATTTCAATTTTTCATTTTTCGTCGATACGCGTATATGAGCGAAAAATCGTATATACGAAATGAAACAATGTTAAAAACTTCGATTCCACTATAAAATTGATGTTTGATCTTATGAAATGCAATGTTCTGAATCGATTGGTAACATTTTTCAATCTGTGGCACAAGTATTTAGAAAGATTTCACGATTTTATCTTCTCATATACCGAAATTCGCATATGTCGATTACATTTTTCGACAAATTTCATGTTATAACGCGTATTTACACATAGTAAAAACGTTATATTCTTGTTATATTCTTCATTCTGCGTCGATAGAATGTAAAATCATTGAAATCGGACGAGATTTCAATTTTTCATTTTTCGTCGATACGCGTATATGAGCGAAAAATCGTATATACGAAATGAAACAATGTTAAAAACTTCGATTCCACTATAAAATTGATGTTTGATCTTATGAAATGCAATGTTCTGAATCGATTGGTAACATTTTTCAATCTGTGGCACAAGTATTTAGAAAGATTTCACGATTTTATCTTCTCATATACCGAAATTCGCATATGTCGATTACATTTTTCGACAAATTTCATGTTATAACGCGTATTTACACATAGTAAAAACGTTATATTCTTGTTATATTCTTCATTCTGCGTCGATAGAATGTAAAATCATTGAAATCGGACGAGATTTCAATTTTTCATTTTTCGTCGATACGCGTATATGAGCGAAAAATCGTATATACGAAATGAAACAATGTTAAAAACTTCGATTCCACTATAAAATTGATGTTTGATCTTATGAAATGCAATGTTCTGAATCGATTGGTAACATTTTTCAATCTGTGGCACAAGTATTTAGAAAGATTTCACGATTTTATCTTCTCATATACCGAAATTCGCATATGTCGATTACATTTTTCGACAAATTTCATGTTATAACGCGTATTTACACATAGTAAAAACGTTATATTCTTGTTATATTCTTCATTCTGCGTCGATAGAATGTAAAATCATTGAAATCGGACGAGATTTCAATTTTTCATTTTTCGTCGATACGCGTATATGAGCGAAAAATCGTATATACGAAATGAAACAATGTTAAAAACTTCGATTCCACTATAAAATTGATGTTTGATCTTATGAAATGCAATGTTCTGAATCGATTGGTAACATTTTTCAATCTGTGGCACAAGTATTTAGAAAGATTTCACGATTTTATCTTCTCATATACCGAAATTCGCATATGTCGATTACATTTTTCGACAAATTTCATGTTATAACGCGTATTTACACATAGTAAAAACGTTATATTCTTGTTATATTCTTCATTCTGCGTCGATAGAATGTAAAATCATTGAAATCGGACGAGATTTCAATTTTTCATTTTTCGTCGATACGCGTATATGAGCGAAAAATCGTATATACGAAATGAAACAATGTTAAAAACTTCGATTCCACTATAAAATTGATGTTTGATCTTATGAAATGCAATGTTCTGAATCGATTGGTAACATTTTTCAATCTGTGGCACAAGTATTTAGAAAGATTTCACGATTTTATCTTCTCATATACCGAAATTCGCATATGTCGATTACATTTTTCGACAAATTTCATGTTATAACGCGTATTTACACATAGTAAAAACGTTATATTCTTGTTATATTCTTCATTCTGCGTCGATAGAATGTAAAATCATTGAAATCGGACGAGATTTCAATTTTTCATTTTTCGTCGATACGCGTATATGAGCGAAAAATCGTATATACGAAATGAAACAATGTTAAAAACTTCGATTCCACTATAAAATTGATGTTTGATCTTATGAAATGCAATGTTCTGAATCGATTGGTAACATTTTTCAATCTGTGGCACAAGTATTTAGAAAGATTTCACGATTTTATCTTCTCATATACCGAAATTCGCATATGTCGATTACATTTTTCGACAAATTTCATGTTATAACGCGTATTTACACATAGTAAAAACGTTATATTCTTGTTATATTCTTCATTCTGCGTCGATAGAATGTAAAATCATTGAAATCGGACGAGATTTCAATTTTTCATTTTTCGTCGATACGCGTATATGAGCGAAAAATCGTATATACGAAATGAAACAATGTTAAAAACTTCGATTCCACTATAAAATTGATGTTTGATCTTATGAAATGCAATGTTCTGAATCGATTGGTAACATTTTTCAATCTGTGGCACAAGTATTTAGAAAGATTTCACGATTTTATCTTCTCATATACCGAAATTCGCATACGTCGATTACATTTTTCGACAAATTTCATGTTATAACGCGTATTTACACATAGTAAAAACGTTATATTCTTGTTATATTCTTCATTCTGCGTCGATAGAATGTAAAATCATTGAAATCGGACGAGATTTCAATTTTTCATTTTTCGTCGATACGCGTATATGAGCGAAAAATCGTATATACGAAATGAAACAATGTTAAAAACTTCGATTCCACTATAAAATTGATGTTTGATCTTATGAAATGCAATGTTCTGAATCGATTGGTAACATTTTTCAATCTGTGGCACAAGTATTTAGAAAGATTTCACGATTTTATCTTCTCATATACCGAAATTCGCATATGTCGATTACATTTTTCGACAAATTTCATGTTATAACGCGTATTTACACATAGTAAAAACGTTATATTCTTGTTATATTCTTCATTCTGCGTCGATAGAATATAAAATCATTGAAATCGGACGAGATTTCAATTTTTCATTTTTCGTCGATACGCGTATATGAGCGAAAAATCGTATATACGAAATGAAACAATGTTAAAAACTTCGATTCCACTATAAAATTGATGTTTGATCTTATGAAATGCAATGTTCTGAATCGATTGGTAACATTTTTCAATCTGTGGCACAAGTATTTAGAAAGATTTCACGATTTTATCTTCTCATATACCGAAATTCGCATATGTCGATTACATTTTTCGACAAATTTCATGTTATAACGCGTATTTACACATAGTAAAAACGTTATATTCTTGTTATATTCTTCATTCTGCGTCGATAGAATGTAAAATCATTGAAATCGGACGAGATTTCAATTTTTCATTTTTCGTCGATACGCGTATATGAGCGAAAAATCGTATATACGAAATGAAACAATGTTAAAAACTTCGATTCCACTATAAAATTGATGTTTGATCTTATGAAATGCAATGTTCTGAATCGATTGGTAACATTTTTCAATCTGTGGCACAAGTATTTAGAAAGATTTCACGATTTTATCTTCTCATATACCGAAATTCGCATATGTCGATTACATTTTTCGACAAATTTCATGTTATAACGCGTATTTACACATAGTAAAAACGTTATATTCTTGTTATATTCTTCATTCTGCGTCGATAGAATGTAAAATCATTGAAATCGGACGAGATTTCAATTTTTCATTTTTCGTCGATACGCGTATATGAGCGAAAAATCGTATATACGAAATGAAACAATGTTAAAAACTTCGATTCCACTATAAAATTGATGTTTGATCTTATGAAATGCAATGTTCTGAATCGATTGGTAACATTTTTCAATCTGTGGCACAAGTATTTAGAAAGATTTCACGATTTTATCTTCTCATATACCGAAATTCGCATATGTCGATTACATTTTTCGACAAATTTCATGTTATAACGCGTATTTACACATAGTAAAAACGTTATATTCTTGTTATATTCTTCATTCTGCGTCGATAGAATATAAAATCATTGAAATCGGACGAGATTTCAATTTTTCATTTTTCGTCGATACGCGTATATGAGCGAAAAATCGTATATACGAAATGAAACAATGTTAAAAACTTCGATTCCACTATAAAATTGATGTTTGATCTTATGAAATGCAATGTTCTGAATCGATTGGTAACATTTTTCAATCTGTGGCACAAGTATTTAGAAAGATTTCACGATTTTATCTTCTCATATACCGAAATTCGCATATGTCGATTACATTTTTCGACAAATTTCATGTTATAACGCGTATTTACACATAGTAAAAACGTTATATTCTTGTTATATTCTTCATTCTGCGTCGATAGAATGTAAAATCATTGAAATCGGACGAGATTTCAATTTTTCATTTTTCGTCGATACGCGTATATGAGCGAAAAATCGTATATACGAAATGAAACAATGTTAAAAACTTCGATTCCACTATAAAATTGATGTTTGATCTTATGAAATGCAATGTTCTGAATCGATTGGTAACATTTTTCAATCTGTGGCACAAGTATTTAGAAAGATTTCACGATTTTATCTTCTCATATACCGAAATTCGCATATGTCGATTACATTTTTCGACAAATTTCATGTTATAACGCGTATTTACACATAGTAAAAACGTTATATTCTTGTTATATTCTTCATTCTGCGTCGATAGAATGTAAAATCATTGAAATCGGACGAGATTTCAATTTTTCATTTTTCGTCGATACGCGTATATGAGCGAAAAATCGTATATACGAAATGAAACAATGTTAAAAACTTCGATTCCACTATAAAATTGATGTTTGATCTTATGAAATGCAATGTTCTGAATCGATTGGTAACATTTTTCAATCTGTGGCACAAGTATTTAGAAAGATTTCACGATTTTATCTTCTCATATACCGAAATTCGCATATGTCGATTACATTTTTCGACAAATTTCATGTTATAACGCGTATTTACACATAGTAAAAACGTTATATTCTTGTTATATTCTTCATTCTGCGTCGATAGAATATAAAATCATTGAAATCGGACGAGATTTCAATTTTTCATTTTTCGTCGATACGCGTATATGAGCGAAAAATCGTATATACGAAATGAAACAATGTTAAAAACTTCGATTCCACTATAAAATTGATGTTTGATCTTATGAAATGCAATGTTCTGAATCGATTGGTAACATTTTTCAATCTGTGGCACAAGTATTTAGAAAGATTTCACGATTTTATCTTCTCATATACCGAAATTCGCATATGTCGATTACATTTTTCGACAAATTTCATGTTATAACGCGTATTTACACATAGTAAAAACGTTATATTCTTGTTATATTCTTCATTCTGCGTCGATAGAATGTAAAATCATTGAAATCGGACGAGATTTCAATTTTTCATTTTTCGTCGATACGCGTATATGAGCGAAAAATCGTATATACGAAATGAAACAATGTTAAAAACTTCGATTCCACTATAAAATTGATGTTTGATCTTATGAAATGCAATGTTCTGAATCGATTGGTAACATTTTTCAATCTGTGGCACAAGTATTTAGAAAGATTTCACGATTTTATCTTCTCATATACCGAAATTCGCATATGTCGATTACATTTTTCGACAAATTTCATGTTATAACGCGTATTTACACATAGTAAAAACGTTATATTCTTGTTATATTCTTCATTCTGCGTCGATAGAATGTAAAATCATTGAAATCGGACGAGATTTCAATTTTTCATTTTTCGTCGATACGCGTATATGAGCGAAAAATCGTATATACGAAATGAAACAATGTTAAAAACTTCGATTCCACTATAAAATTGATGTTTGATCTTATGAAATGCAATGTTCTGAATCGATTGGTAACATTTTTCAATCTGTGGCACAAGTATTTAGAAAGATTTCACGATTTTATCTTCTCATATACCGAAATTCGCATATGTCGATTACATTTTTCGACAAATTTCATGTTATAACGCGTATTTACACATAGTAAAAACGTTATATTCTTGTTATATTCTTCATTCTGCGTCGATAGAATGTAAAATCATTGAAATCGGACGAGATTTCAATTTTTCATTTTTCGTCGATACGCGTATATGAGCGAAAAATCGTATATACGAAATGAAACAATGTTAAAAACTTCGATTCCACTATAAAATTGATGTTTGATCTTATGAAATGCAATGTTCTGAATCGATTGGTAACATTTTTCAATCTGTGGCACAAGTATTTAGAAAGATTTCACGATTTTATCTTCTCATATACCGAAATTCGCATATGTCGATTACATTTTTCGACAAATTTCATGTTATAACGCGTATTTACACATAGTAAAAACGTTATATTCTTGTTATATTCTTCATTCTGCGTCGATAGAATATAAAATCATTGAAATCGGACGAGATTTCAATTTTTCATTTTTCGTCGATACGCGTATATGAGCGAAAAATCGTATATACGAAATGAAACAATGTTAAAAACTTCGATTCCACTATAAAATTGATGTTTGATCTTATGAAATGCAATGTTCTGAATCGATTGGTAACATTTTTCAATCTGTGGCACAAGTATTTAGAAAGATTTCACGATTTTATCTTCTCATATACCGAAATTCGCATATGTCGATTACATTTTTCGACAAATTTCATGTTATAACGCGTATTTACACATAGTAAAAACGTTATATTCTTGTTATATTCTTCATTCTGCGTCGATAGAATGTAAAATCATTGAAATCGGACGAGATTTCAATTTTTCATTTTTCGTCGATACGCGTATATGAGCGAAAAATCGTATATACGAAATGAAACAATGTTAAAAACTTCGATTCCACTATAAAATTGATGTTTGATCTTATGAAATGCAATGTTCTGAATCGATTGGTAACATTTTTCAATCTGTGGCACAAGTATTTAGAAAGATTTCACGATTTTATCTTCTCATATACCGAAATTCGCATATGTCGATTACATTTTTCGACAAATTTCATGTTATAACGCGTATTTACACATAGTAAAAACGTTATATTCTTGTTATATTCTTCATTCTGCGTCGATAGAATATAAAATCATTGAAATCGGACGAGATTTCAATTTTTCATTTTTCGTCGATACGCGTATATGAGCGAAAAATCGTATATACGAAATGAAACAATGTTAAAAACTTCGATTCCACTATAAAATTGATGTTTGATCTTATGAAATGCAATGTTCTGAATCGATTGGTAACATTTTTCAATCTGTGGCACAAGTATTTAGAAAGATTTCACGATTTTATCTTCTCATATACCGAAATTCGCATATGTCGATTACATTTTTCGACAAATTTCATGTTATAACGCGTATTTACACATAGTAAAAACGTTATATTCTTGTTATATTCTTCATTCTGCGTCGATAGAATATAAAATCATTGAAATCGGACGAGATTTCAATTTTTCATTTTTCGTCGATACGCGTATATGAGCGAAAAATCGTATATACGAAATGAAACAATGTTAAAAACTTCGATTCCACTATAAAATTGATGTTTGATCTTATGAAATGCAATGTTCTGAATCGATTGGTAACATTTTTCAATCTGTGGCACAAGTATTTAGAAAGATTTCACGATTTTATCTTCTCATATACCGAAATTCGCATATGTCGATTACATTTTTCGACAAATTTCATGTTATAACGCGTATTTACACATAGTAAAAA
The DNA here is from genome assembly GCF_050613455.1 of Vespa mandarinia. Taxonomy (NCBI): domain Eukaryota; kingdom Metazoa; phylum Arthropoda; class Insecta; order Hymenoptera; family Vespidae; genus Vespa; species Vespa mandarinia. The sequence goes on along the minus strand of NW_028197177.1, from coordinate 16,347 downwards.
CGTTATATTCTTGTTATATTCTTCATTCTGCGTCGATAGAATATAAAATCATTGAAATCGGACGAGATTTCAATTTTTCATTTTTCGTCGATACGCGTATATGAGCGAAAAATCGTATATACGAAATGAAACAATGTTAAAAACTTCGATTCCACTATAAAATTGATGTTTGATCTTATGAAATGCAATGTTCTGAATCGATTGGTAACATTTTTCAATCTGTGGCACAAGTATTTAGAAAGATTTCACGATTTTATCTTCTCATATACCGAAATTCGCATATGTCGATTACATTTTTCGACAAATTTCATGTTATAACGCGTATTTACACATAGTAAAAACGTTATATTCTTGTTATATTCTTCATTCTGCGTCGATAGAATATAAAATCATTGAAATCGGACGAGATTTCAATTTTTCATTTTTCGTCGATACGCGTATATGAGCGAAAAATCGTATATACGAAATGAAACAATGTTAAAAACTTCGATTCCACTATAAAATTGATGTTTGATCTTATGAAATGCAATGTTCTGAATCGATTGGTAACATTTTTCAATCTGTGGCACAAGTATTTAGAAAGATTTCACGATTTTATCTTCTCATATACCGAAATTCGCATATGTCGATTACATTTTTCGACAAATTTCATGTTATAACGCGTATTTACACATAGTAAAAACGTTATATTCTTGTTATATTCTTCATTCTGCGTCGATAGAATGTAAAATCATTGAAATCGGACGAGATTTCAATTTTTCATTTTTCGTCGATACGCGTATATGAGCGAAAAATCGTATATACGAAATGAAACAATGTTAAAAACTTCGATTCCACTATAAAATTGATGTTTGATCTTATGAAATGCAATGTTCTGAATCGATTGGTAACATTTTTCAATCTGTGGCACAAGTATTTAGAAAGATTTCACGATTTTATCTTCTCATATACCGAAATTCGCATATGTCGATTACATTTTTCGACAAATTTCATGTTATAACGCGTATTTACACATAGTAAAAACGTTATATTCTTGTTATATTCTTCATTCTGCGTCGATAGAATATAAAATCATTGAAATCGGACGAGATTTCAATTTTTCATTTTTCGTCGATACGCGTATATGAGCGAAAAATCGTATATACGAAATGAAACAATGTTAAAAACTTCGATTCCACTATAAAATTGATGTTTGATCTTATGAAATGCAATGTTCTGAATCGATTGGTAACATTTTTCAATCTGTGGCACAAGTATTTAGAAAGATTTCACGATTTTATCTTCTCATATACCGAAATTCGCATATGTCGATTACATTTTTCGACAAATTTCATGTTATAACGCGTATTTACACATAGTAAAAACGTTATATTCTTGTTATATTCTTCATTCTGCGTCGATAGAATATAAAATCATTGAAATCGGACGAGATTTCAATTTTTCATTTTTCGTCGATACGCGTATATGAGCGAAAAATCGTATATACGAAATGAAACAATGTTAAAAACTTCGATTCCACTATAAAATTGATGTTTGATCTTATGAAATGCAATGTTCTGAATCGATTGGTAACATTTTTCAATCTGTGGCACAAGTATTTAGAAAGATTTCACGATTTTATCTTCTCATATACCGAAATTCGCATATGTCGATTACATTTTTCGACAAATTTCATGTTATAACGCGTATTTACACATAGTAAAAACGTTATATTCTTGTTATATTCTTCATTCTGCGTCGATAGAATGTAAAATCATTGAAATCGGACGAGATTTCAATTTTTCATTTTTCGTCGATACGCGTATATGAGCGAAAAATCGTATATACGAAATGAAACAATGTTAAAAACTTCGATTCCACTATAAAATTGATGTTTGATCTTATGAAATGCAATGTTCTGAATCGATTGGTAACATTTTTCAATCTGTGGCACAAGTATTTAGAAAGATTTCACGATTTTATCTTCTCATATACCGAAATTCGCATATGTCGATTACATTTTTCGACAAATTTCATGTTATAACGCGTATTTACACATAGTAAAAACGTTATATTCTTGTTATATTCTTCATTCTGCGTCGATAGAATATAAAATCATTGAAATCGGACGAGATTTCAATTTTTCATTTTTCGTCGATACGCGTATATGAGCGAAAAATCGTATATACGAAATGAAACAATGTTAAAAACTTCGATTCCACTATAAAATTGATGTTTGATCTTATGAAATGCAATGTTCTGAATCGATTGGTAACATTTTTCAATCTGTGGCACAAGTATTTAGAAAGATTTCACGATTTTATCTTCTCATATACCGAAATTCGCATATGTCGATTACATTTTTCGACAAATTTCATGTTATAACGCGTATTTACACATAGTAAAAACGTTATATTCTTGTTATATTCTTCATTCTGCGTCGATAGAATATAAAATCATTGAAATCGGACGAGATTTCAATTTTTCATTTTTCGTCGATACGCGTATATGAGCGAAAAATCGTATATACGAAATGAAACAATGTTAAAAACTTCGATTCCACTATAAAATTGATGTTTGATCTTATGAAATGCAATGTTCTGAATCGATTGGTAACATTTTTCAATCTGTGGCACAAGTATTTAGAAAGATTTCACGATTTTATCTTCTCATATACCGAAATTCGCATATGTCGATTACATTTTTCGACAAATTTCATGTTATAACGCGTATTTACACATAGTAAAAACGTTATATTCTTGTTATATTCTTCATTCTGCGTCGATAGAATGTAAAATCATTGAAATCGGACGAGATTTCAATTTTTCATTTTTCGTCGATACGCGTATATGAGCGAAAAATCGTATATACGAAATGAAACAATGTTAAAAACTTCGATTCCACTATAAAATTGATGTTTGATCTTATGAAATGCAATGTTCTGAATCGATTGGTAACATTTTTCAATCTGTGGCACAAGTATTTAGAAAGATTTCACGATTTTATCTTCTCATATACCGAAATTCGCATATGTCGATTACATTTTTCGACAAATTTCATGTTATAACGCGTATTTACACATAGTAAAAACGTTATATTCTTGTTATATTCTTCATTCTGCGTCGATAGAATATAAAATCATTGAAATCGGACGAGATTTCAATTTTTCATTTTTCGTCGATACGCGTATATGAGCGAAAAATCGTATATACGAAATGAAACAATGTTAAAAACTTCGATTCCACTATAAAATTGATGTTTGATCTTATGAAATGCAATGTTCTGAATCGATTGGTAACATTTTTCAATCTGTGGCACAAGTATTTAGAAAGATTTCACGATTTTATCTTCTCATATACCGAAATTCGCATATGTCGATTACATTTTTCGACAAATTTCATGTTATAACGCGTATTTACACATAGTAAAAACGTTATATTCTTGTTATATTCTTCATTCTGCGTCGATAGAATGTAAAATCATTGAAATCGGACGAGATTTCAATTTTTCATTTTTCGTCGATACGCGTATATGAGCGAAAAATCGTATATACGAAATGAAACAATGTTAAAAACTTCGATTCCACTATAAAATTGATGTTTGATCTTATGAAATGCAATGTTCTGAATCGATTGGTAACATTTTTCAATCTGTGGCACAAGTATTTAGATAGATTTCACGATTTTATCTTCTCATATACCGAAATTCGCATATGTCGATTACATTTTTCGACAAATTTCATGTTATAACGCGTATTTACACATAGTAAAAACGTTATATTCTTGTTATATTCTTCATTCTGCGTCGATAGAATGTAAAATCATTGAAATCGGACGAGATTTCAATTTTTCATTTTTCGTCGATACGCGTATATGAGCGAAAAATCGTATATACGTAATGAAACAATGTTAAAAACTTCGATTCCACTATAAAATTGATGTTTGATCTTATGAAATGCAATGTTCTGAATCGATTGGTAACATTTTTCAATCTGTGGCACAAGTATTTAGATAAATTTGACGATTTTATCTTCTCATATACCGAAATTCGCATACGTCGATCAATTTTTTCGACAAATTTCATGTTATAACGCGTATTTACACATAGTAAAATCGTTATATTCTTGTTATATTCTTCATTCTGCGTCGATAGAATGTAAAATCATTGAAATCGGACGAGATTTCAATTTTTCATTTTTCGTCGATACGCGTATATGAGCGAAAAATCGTATATACGTAATGAAACAATGTTAAAAAACTTCGATTCCACTATATAATTGATGTTTGATCTTATGAAATGCAATGTTCTGAATCGATTGGTAAATTTTTTCAATCCGCTGCACAAGTATTTAGGTAGATTTGACGATTTTATCTTCTCATATACCGAAATTCGCATACGTCGATTACATTTTTCGACAAATTTCATGTTATAACGCGTATTTACACATAGTAAAAACGTTATATTCTTGTTATATTCTTCATTCTGCGTCGATAGAATGTAAAATCATTGAAATCGGACGAGATTTCAATTTTTCATTTTTCGTCGATACGCGTATATGAGCGAAAAATCGTATATACGAAATGAAACAATGTTAAAAACTTCGATTCCACTATAAAATTGATGTTTGATCTTATGAAATGCAATGTTCTGAATCGATTGGTAACATTTTTCAATCTGTGGCACAAGTATTTAGATAGATTTGACGATTTTATCTTCTCATATACCGAAATTCGCATACGTCGATTACATTTTTCGACAAATTTCATGTTATAACGCGTATTTACACATAGTAAAAACGTTATATTCTTGTTATATTCTTCATTCTGCGTCGATAGAATGTAAAATCATTGAAATCGGACGAGATTTCAATTTTTCATTTTTCGTCGATACGCGTATATGAGCGAAAAATCGTATATACGAAATGAAACAATGTTAAAAACTTCGATTCCACTATAAAATTGATGTTTGATCTTATGAAATGCAATGTTCTGAATCGATTGGTAACATTTTTCAATCTGTGGCACAAGTATTTAGATAGATTTGACGATTTTATCTTCTCATATACCGAAATTCGCATATGTCGATTACATTTTTCGACAAATTTCATGTTATAACGCGTATTTACACATAGTAAAAACGTTATATTCTTGTTATATTCTTCATTCTGCGTCGATAGAATGTAAAATCATTGAAATCGGACGAGATTTCAATTTTTCATTTTTCGTCGATACGCGTATATGAGCGAAAAATCGTATATACGAAATGAAACAATGTTAAAAACTTCGATTCCACTATAAAATTGATGTTTGATCTTATGAAATGCAATGTTCTGAATCGATTGGTAACATTTTTCAATCTGTGGCACAAGTATTTAGATAGATTTGACGATTTTATCTTCTCATATACCGAAATTCGCATACGTCGATTACATTTTTCGACAAATTTCATGTTATAACGCGTATTTACACATAGTAAAAACGTTATATTCTTGTTATATTCTTCATTCTGCGTCGATAGAATGTAAAATCATTGAAATCGGACGAGATTTCAATTTTTCATTTTTCGTCGATACGCGTATATGAGCGAAAAATCGTATATACGTAATGAAACAATGTTAAAAACTTCGATTCCACTATAAAATTGATGTTTGATCTTATGAAATGCAATGTTCTGAATCGATTGGTAACATTTTTCAATCTGTGGCACAAGTATTTAGATAGATTTGACGATTTTATCTTCTCATATACCGAAATTCGCATACGTCGATTACATTTTTCGACAAATTTCATGTTATAACGCGTATTTACACATAGTAAAAACGTTATATTCTTGTTATATTCTTCATTCTGCGTCGATAGAATGTAAAATCATTGAAATCGGACGAGATTTCAATTTTTCATTTTTCGTCGATACGCGTATATGAGCGAAAAATCGTATATACGAAATGAAACAATGTTAAAAACTTCGATTCCACTATAAAATTGATGTTTGATCTTATGAAATGCAATGTTCTGAATCGATTGGTAACATTTTTCAATCTGTGGCACAAGTATTTAGATAGATTTGACGATTTTATCTTCTCATATACCGAAATTCGCATACGTCGATTACATTTTTCGACAAATTTCATGTTATAACGCGTATTTACACATAGTAAAAACGTTATATTCTTGTTATATTCTTCATTCTGCGTCGATAGAATGTAAAATCATTGAAATCGGACGAGATTTCAATTTTTCATTTTTCGTCGATACGCGTATATGAGCGAAAAATCGTATATACGAAATGAAACAATGTTAAAAACTTCGATTCCACTATAAAATTGATGTTTGATCTTATGAAATGCAATGTTCTGAATCGATTGGTAACATTTTTCAATCTGTGGCACAAGTATTTAGATAGATTTGACGATTTTATCTTCTCATATACCGAAATTCGCATACGTCGATTACATTTTTCGACAAATTTCATGTTATAACGCGTATTTACACATAGTAAAAACGTTATATTCTTGTTATATTCTTCATTCTGCGTCGATAGAATGTAAAATCATTGAAATCGGACGAGATTTCAATTTTTCATTTTTCGTCGATACGCGTATATGAGCGAAAAATCGTATATACGTAATGAAACAATGTTAAAAACTTCGATTCCACTATAAAATTGATGTTTGATCTTATGAAATGCAATGTTCTGAATCGATTGGTAACATTTTTCAATCTGTGGCACAAGTATTTAGATAGATTTGACGATTTTATCTTCTCATATACCGAAATTCGCATACGTCGATTACATTTTTCGACAAATTTCATGTTATAACGCGTATTTACACATAGTAAAAACGTTATATTCTTGTTATATTCTTCATTCTGCGTCGATAGAATGTAAAATCATTGAAATCGGACGAGATTTCAATTTTTCATTTTTCGTCGATACGCGTATATGAGCGAAAAATCGTATATACGAAATGAAACAATGTTAAAAACTTCGATTCCACTATAAAATTGATGTTTGATCTTATGAAATGCAATGTTCTGAATCGATTGGTAACATTTTTCAATCTGTGGCACAAGTATTTAGATAGATTTGACGATTTTATCTTCTCATATACCGAAATTCGCATACGTCGATTACATTTTTCGACAAATTTCATGTTATAACGCGTATTTACACATAGTAAAAACGTTATATTCTTGTTATATTCTTCATTCTGCGTCGATAGAATGTAAAATCATTGAAATCGGACGAGATTTCAATTTTTCATTTTTCGTCGATACGCGTATATGAGCGAAAAATCGTATATACGTAATGAAACAATGTTAAAAACTTCGATTCCACTATAAAATTGATGTTTGATCTTATGAAATGCAATGTTCTGAATCGATTGGTAACATTTTTCAATCTGTGGCACAAGTATTTAGATAGATTTGACGATTTTATCTTCTCATATACCGAAATTCGCATACGTCGATTACATTTTTCGACAAATTTCATGTTATAACGCGTATTTACACATAGTAAAAACGTTATATTCTTGTTATATTCTTCATTCTGCGTCGATAGAATGTAAAATCATTGAAATCGGACGAGATTTCAATTTTTCATTTTTCGTCGATACGCGTATATGAGCGAAAAATCGTATATACGAAATGAAACAATGTTAAAAACTTCGATTCCACTATAAAATTGATGTTTGATCTTATGAAATGCAATGTTCTGAATCGATTGGTAACATTTTTCAATCTGTGGCACAAGTATTTAGATAGATTTGACGATTTTATCTTCTCATATACCGAAATTCGCATACGTCGATTACATTTTTCGACAAATTTCATGTTATAACGCGTATTTACACATAGTAAAAACGTTATATTCTTGTTATATTCTTCATTCTGCGTCGATAGAATGTAAAATCATTGAAATCGGACGAGATTTCAATTTTTCATTTTTCGTCGATACGCGTATATGAGCGAAAAATCGTATATACGAAATGAAACAATGTTAAAAACTTCGATTCCACTATAAAATTGATGTTTGATCTTATGAAATGCAATGTTCTGAATCGATTGGTAACATTTTTCAATCTGTGGCACAAGTATTTAGATAGATTTGACGATTTTATCTTCTCATATACCGAAATTCGCATACGTCGATTACATTTTTCGACAAATTTCATGTTATAACGCGTATTTACACATAGTAAAAACGTTATATTCTTGTTATATTCTTCATTCTGCGTCGATAGAATGTAAAATCATTGAAATCGGACGAGATTTCAATTTTTCATTTTTCGTCGATACGCGTATATGAGCGAAAAATCGTATATACGAAATGAAACAATGTTAAAAACTTCGATTCCACTATAAAATTGATGTTTGATCTTATGAAATGCAATGTTCTGAATCGATTGGTAACATTTTTCAATCTGTGGCACAAGTATTTAGAAAGATTTGACGATTTTATCTTCTCATATACCGAAATTCGCATATGTCGATTATATTTTTCGACAAATTTCATGTTATAACGCGTATTTACACATAGTAAAAACGTTATATTCTTGTTATATTCTTCATTCTGCGTCGATAGAATGTAAAATCATTGAAATCGGACGAGATTTCAATTTTTCATTTTTCGTCGATACGCGTATATGAGCGAAAAATCGTATATACGAAATGAAACAATGTTAAAAACTTCGATTCCACTATAAAATTGATGTTTGATCTTATGAAATGCAATGTTCTGAATCGATTGGTAACATTTTTCAATCTGTGGCACAAGTATTTAGAAAGATTTCACGATTTTATCTTCTCATATACCGAAATTCGCATATGTCGATTACATTTTTCGACAAATTTCATGTTATAACGCGTATTTACACATAGTAAAAACGTTATATTCTTGTTATATTCTTCATTCTGCGTCGATAGAATGTAAAATCATTGAAATCGGACGAGATTTCAATTTTTCATTTTTCGTCGATACGCGTATATGAGCGAAAAATCGTATATACGAAATGAAACAATGTTAAAAACTTCGATTCCACTATAAAATTGATGTTTGATCTTATGAAATGCAATGTTCTGAATCGATTGGTAACATTTTTCAATCTGTGGCACAAGTATTTAGAAAGATTTCACGATTTTATCTTCTCATATACCGAAATTCGCATATGTCGATTACATTTTTCGACAAATTTCATGTTATAACGCGTATTTACACATAGTAAAAACGTTATATTCTTGTTATATTCTTCATTCTGCGTCGATAGAATATAAAATCATTGAAATCGGACGAGATTTCAATTTTTCATTTTTCGTCGATACGCGTATATGAGCGAAAAATCGTATATACGAAATGAAACAATGTTAAAAACTTCGATTCCACTATAAAATTGATGTTTGATCTTATGAAATGCAATGTTCTGAATCGATTGGTAACATTTTTCAATCTGTGGCACAAGTATTTAGAAAGATTTCACGATTTTATCTTCTCATATACCGAAATTCGCATACGTCGATTACATTTTTCGACAAATTTCATGTTATAACGCGTATTTACACATAGTAAAAACGTTATATTCTTGTTATATTCTTCATTCTGCGTCGATAGAATGTAAAATCATTGAAATCGGACGAGATTTCAATTTTTCATTTTTCGTCGATACGCGTATATGAGCGAAAAATCGTATATACGAAATGAAACAATGTTAAAAACTTCGATTCCACTATAAAATTGATGTTTGATCTTATGAAATGCAATGTTCTGAATCGATTGGTAACATTTTTCAATCTGTGGCACAAGTATTTAGATAGATTTCACGATTTTATCTTCTCATATACCGAAATTCGCATACGTCGATTACATTTTTCGACAAATTTCATGTTATAACGCGTATTTACACATAGTAAAAACGTTATATTCTTGTTATATTCTTCATTCTGCGTCGATAGAATGTAAAATCATTGAAATCGGACGAGATTTCAATTTTTCATTTTTCGTCGATACGCGTATATGAGCGAAAAATCGTATATACGAAATGAAACAATGTTAAAAACTTCGATTCCACTATAAAATTGATGTTTGATCTTATGAAATGCAATGTTCTGAATCGATTGGTAACATTTTTCAATCTGTGGCACAAGTATTTAGATAGATTTGACGATTTTATCTTCTCATATACCGAAATTCGCATACGTCGATTACATTTTTCGACAAATTTCATGTTATAACGCGTATTTACACATAGTAAAAACGTTATATTCTTGTTATATTCTTCATTCTGCGTCGATAGAATGTAAAATCATTGAAATCGGACGAGATTTCAATTTTTCATTTTTCGTCGATACGCGTATATGAGCGAAAAATCGTATATACGAAATGAAACAATGTTAAAAACTTCGATTCCACTATAAAATTGATGTTTGATCTTATGAAATGCAATGTTCTGAATCGATTGGTAACATTTTTCAATCTGTGGCACAAGTATTTAGATAGATTTGACGATTTTATCTTCTCATATACCGAAATTCGCATACGTCGATTACATTTTTCGACAAATTTCATGTTATAACGCGTATTTACACATAGTAAAAACGTTATATTCTTGTTATATTCTTCATTCTGCGTCGATAGAATGTAAAATCATTGAAATCGGACGAGATTTCAATTTTTCATTTTTCGTCGATACGCGTATATGAGCGAAAAATCGTATATACGAAATGAAACAATGTTAAAAACTTCGATTCCACTATAAAATTGATGTTTGATCTTATGAAATGCAATGTTCTGAATCGATTGGTAACATTTTTCAATCTGTGGCACAAGTATTTAGATAGATTTGACGATTTTATCTTCTCATATACCGAAATTCGCATACGTCGATTACATTTTTCGACAAATTTCATGTTATAACGCGTATTTACACATAGTAAAAACGTTATATTCTTGTTATATTCTTCATTCTGCGTCGATAGAATGTAAAATCATTGAAATCGGACGAGATTTCAATTTTTCATTTTTCGTCGATACGCGTATATGAGCGAAAAATCGTATATACGAAATGAAACAATGTTAAAAACTTCGATTCCACTATAAAATTGATGTTTGATCTTATGAAATGCAATGTTCTGAATCGATTGGTAACATTTTTCAATCTGTGGCACAAGTATTTAGATAGATTTGACGATTTTATCTTCTCATATACCGAAATTCGCATACGTCGATTACATTTTTCGACAAATTTCATGTTATAACGCGTATTTACACATAGTAAAAACGTTATATTCTTGTTATATTCTTCATTCTGCGTCGATAGAATGTAAAATCATTGAAATCGGACGAGATTTCAATTTTTCATTTTTCGTCGATACGCGTATATGAGCGAAAAATCGTATATACGAAATGAAACAATGTTAAAAACTTCGATTCCACTATAAAATTGATGTTTGATCTTATGAAATGCAATGTTCTGAATCGATTGGTAACATTTTTCAATCTGTGGCACAAGTATTTAGATAGATTTGACGATTTTATCTTCTCATATACCGAAATTCGCATACGTCGATTACATTTTTCGACAAATTTCATGTTATAACGCGTATTTACACATAGTAAAAACGTTATATTCTTGTTATATTCTTCATTCTGCGTCGATAGAATGTAAAATCATTGAAATCGGACGAGATTTCAATTTTTCATTTTTCGTCGATACGCGTATATGAGCGAAAAATCGTATATACGAAATGAAACAATGTTAGAAACTTCGATTCCACTATAAAATTGATGTTTGATCTTATGAAATGCAATGTTCTGAATCGATTGGTAACATTTTTCAATCTGTGGCACAAGTATTTAGATAGATTTCACGATTTTATCTTCTCATATACCGAAATTCGCATACGTCGATTATATTTTTCGACAAATTTCATGTTATAACGCGTATTTACACATAGTAAAAACGTTATATTCTTGTTATATTCTTCATTCTGCGTCGATAGAATGTAAAATCATTGAAATCGGACGAGATTTCAATTTTTCATTTTTCGTCGATACGCGTATATGAGCGAAAAATCGTATATACGAAATGAAACAATGTTAAAAACTTCGATTCCACTATAAAATTGATGTTTGATCTTATGAAATGCAATGTTCTGAATCGATTGGTAACATTTTTCAATCTGTGGCACAAGTATTTAGATAGATTTCACGATTTTATCTTCTCATATACCGAAATTCGCATACGTCGATTACATTTTTCGACAAATTTCATGTTATAACGCGTATTTACACATAGTAAAAACGTTATATTCTTGTTATATTCTTCATTCTGCGTCGATAGAATGTAAAATCATTGAAATCGGACGAGATTTCAATTTTTCATTTTTCGTCGATACGCGTATATGAGCGAAAAATCGTATATACGAAATGAAACAATGTTAAAAACATCAATTCCACTATAAAATTGATGTTTGATCTTATGAAATGCAATGTTCTGAATCGATTGGTAACATTTTTCAATCTGTAACACAAGAATTTAGAAAGATTTCACGTTTTTAACATCTCATATTCCGAAACTCGCATATGACCATTATATTTTTCGACAAATTTCATGTTATAACGCGTATTTACACATAGTAAAAACGTTATACTCTTGTTATATTCTTCATTCTGCGTCGATAGGATATAGAATCATTGAAATCGGACGAGATTTCAATTTTTCATTTTTCGTCGATACGCGTATATGAGCGAAAAATCGTATATACGAAATGAAACAATTTTAAAAACTTCGATTCCACTATAAAATTGATGTTTGATCTTATGAAATGCAATGTTCTGAATCGATTGGTAACATTTTTCAATCTGTGGCACAAGTATTTAGAAAGATTTCACGATTTTATCTTCTCATATACCGAAATTCGCATACGTCGATTACATTTTTCGACAAATTTCATGTTATAACGCGTATTTACACATAGTAAAAACGTTATATTCTTGTTATATTCTTCATTCTGCGTCGATAGAATGTAAAATCATTGAAATCGGACGAGATTTCAATTTTTCATTTTTCGTCGATACGCGTATATGAGCGAAAAATCGTATATACGAAATGAAACAATGTTAAAAACTTCGATTCCACTATAAAATTGATGTTTGATCTTATGAAATGCAATGTTCTGAATCGATTGGTAACATTTTTCAATCTGTGGCACAAGTATTTAGAAAGATTTGACGATTTTATCTTCTCATATACCGAAATTCGCATACGTCGATTACATTTTTCGACAAATTTCATGTTATAACGCGTATTTACACATAGTAAAAACGTTATATTCTTGTTATATTCTTCATTCTGCGTCGATAGAATATAAAATCATTGAAATCGGACGAGATTTCAATTTTTCATTTTTCGTCGATACGCGTATATGAGCGAAAAATCGTATATACGAAATGAAACAATGTTAAAAACTTCGATTCCACTATAAAATTGATGTTTGATCTTATGAAATGCAATGTTCTGAATCGATTGGTAACATTTTTCAATCTGTGGCACAAGTATTTAGAAAGATTTCACGATTTTATCTTCTCATATACCGAAATTCGCATACGTCGATTACATTTTTCGACAAATTTCATGTTATAACGCGTATTTACACATAGTAAAAACGTTATATTCTTGTTATATTCTTCATTCTGCGTCGATAGAATGTAAAATCATTGAAATCGGACGAGATTTCAATTTTTCATTTTTCGTCGATACGCGTATATGAGCGAAAAATCGTATATACGAAATGAAACAATGTTAAAAACTTCGATTCCACTATAAAATTGATGTTTGATCTTATGAAATGCAATGTTCTGAATCGATTGGTAACATTTTTCAATCTGTGGCACAAGTATTTAGATAGATTTGACGATTTTATCTTCTCATATACCGAAATTCGCATACGTCGATTACATTTTTCGACAAATTTCATGTTATAACGCGTATTTACACATAGTAAAAACGTTATATTCTTGTTATATTCTTCATTCTGCGTCGATAGAATGTAAAATCATTGAAATCGGACGAGATTTCAATTTTTCATTTTTCGTCGATACGCGTATATGAGCGAAAAATCGTATATACGAAATGAAACAATGTTAAAAACTTCGATTCCACTATAAAATTGATGTTTGATCTTATGAAATGCAATGTTCTGAATCGATTGGTAACATTTTTCAATCTGTGGCACAAGTATTTAGATAGATTTGACGATTTTATCTTCTCATATACCGAAATTCGCATACGTCGATTACATTTTTCGACAAATTTCATGTTATAACGCGTATTTACACATAGTAAAAACGTTATATTCTTGTTATATTCTTCATTCTGCGTCGATAGAATGTAAAATCATTGAAATCGGACGAGATTTCAATTTTTCATTTTTCGTCGATACGCGTATATGAGCGAAAAATCGTATATACGAAATGAAACAATGTTAAAAACTTCGATTCCACTATAAAATTGATGTTTGATCTTATGAAATGCAATGTTCTGAATCGATTGGTAACATTTTTCAATCTGTGGCACAAGTATTTAGATAGATTTGACGATTTTATCTTCTCATATACCGAAATTCGCATACGTCGATTACATTTTTCGACAAATTTCATGTTATAACGCGTATTTACACATAGTAAAAACGTTATATTCTTGTTATATTCTTCATTCTGCGTCGATAGAATGTAAAATCATTGAAATCGGACGAGATTTCAATTTTTCATTTTTCGTCGATACGCGTATATGAGCGAAAAATCGTATATACGAAATGAAACAATGTTAAAAACTTCGATTCCACTATAAAATTGATGTTTGATCTTATGAAATGCAATGTTCTGAATCGATTGGTAACATTTTTCAATCTGTGGCACAAGTATTTAGAAAGATTTGACGATTTTATCTTCTCATATACCGAAATTCGCATACGTCGATTACATTTTTCGACAAATTTCATGTTATAACGCGTATTTACACATAGTAAAAACGTTATATTCTTGTTATATTCTTCATTCTGCGTCGATAGAATGTAAAATCATTGAAATCGGACGAGATTTCAATTTTTCATTTTTCGTCGATACGCGTATATGAGCGAAAAATCGTATATACGAAATGAAACAATGTTAAAAACTTCGATTCCACTATAAAATTGATGTTTGATCTTATGAAATGCAATGTTCTGAATCGATTGGTAACATTTTTCAATCTGTGGCACAAGTATTTAGAAAGATTTCACGATTTTATCTTCTCATATACCGAAATTCGCATACGTCGATTACATTTTTCGACAAATTTCATGTTATAACGCGTATTTACACATAGTAAAAACGTTATATTCTTGTTATATTCTTCATTCTGCGTCGATAGAATGTAAAATCATTGAAATCGGACGAGATTTCAATTTTTCATTTTTCGTCGATACGCGTATATGAGCGAAAAATCGTATATACGAAATGAAACAATGTTAAAAACTTCGATTCCACTATAAAATTGATGTTTGATCTTATGAAATGCAATGTTCTGAATCGATTGGTAACATTTTTCAATCTGTGGCACAAGTATTTAGATAGATTTGACGATTTTATCTTCTCATATACCGAAATTCGCATACGTCGATTACATTTTTCGACAAATTTCATGTTATAACGCGTATTTACACATAGTAAAAACGTTATATTCTTGTTATATTCTTCATTCTGCGTCGATAGAATGTAAAATCATTGAAATCGGACGAGATTTCAATTTTTCATTTTTCGTCGATACGCGTATATGAGCGAAAAATCGTATATACGAAATGAAACAATGTTAAAAACTTCGATTCCACTATAAAATTGATGTTTGATCTTATGAAATGCAATGTTCTGAATCGATTGGTAACATTTTTCAATCTGTGGCACAAGTATTTAGATAGATTTGACGATTTTATCTTCTCATATACCGAAATTCGCATACGTCGATTATATTTTTCGACAAATTTCATGTTATAACGCGTATTTACACATAGTAAAAACGTTATATTCTTGTTATATTCTTCATTCTGCGTCGATAGAATGTAAAATCATTGAAATCGGACGAGATTTCAATTTTTCATTTTTCGTCGATACGCGTATATGAGCGAAAAATCGTATATACGAAATGAAACAATGTTAAAAACTTCGATTCCACTATAAAATTGATGTTTGATCTTATGAAATGCAATGTTCTGAATCGATTGGTAACATTTTTCAATCTGTGGCACAAGTATTTAGATAGATTTGACGATTTTATCTTCTCATATACCGAAATTCGCATACGTCGATTACATTTTTCGACAAATTTCATGTTATAAC